>NC_143578.1:179081668-179681668 GCF_048544385.1 Mastigoproctus giganteus | reverse complement strand
TGGTACATGGCAACAGAAGGGCAACTCGCTGGTAATTGGAATGCTGGCGACGGGAATAATGTGTCACAACACACAGTACATTGAACCCTGCTAAAAATGTTGCTGAGTAGTCGCTTCAAGTGCCCATGCTAACTACATTTCACCGGCAACAGCGCCTACAATGGGCACACGGGCATCGAAACTGGACCTTGAGTGATTGGAAGAAGGTAGTCTGGTCCGATGAATCACGGTTCCTGTTGCACCATGTGGACGGCTAGGTATACGTGCGTCGTTTACCTGGCAAAGTGATGGTGCCTGGATGCACAGTGGGATGAAAACAAGCCGGTGGTGGCAGTGTCATGATTTGGGCAATGTTCTGCTGGGATACTCTGGGTCCAGTCATCCATGTACCAGGCACTCTGACATCTACCACTTACCTAAATATCATTGCTGGCCAGGTACACCCTTTCATGGCAACAGTCTTCCCCTCTGGCGGTGACGTCTTTCAGCAGGATAATGCACCATGCCACACTGCCCGGATTGTTTGAGACTGGTTTGCGGAACATTAGGAAGACTTCCCCGTATTGCCCTGGCAGGGCAGGGCAGGACCTGCCAGAGTATAATTAGTCTCTTGGTACACCCAGCTGGCATCCCTGTTGCTAGGTATGGTAATGCCGGGTCCCACTAGGGGCTCAGCGGCCAACAGGCTGGATGAACAATGGGCACAACAAACTGCATACCACATGACCCATACATTATTTTTAAACCTCTGGCATAGACAGGATACTGTCACTCGATACATAGAACATACAAGGAGATGGGAGGAATCCCCGGAGCCGTCAGACCCTCAACGTACCTATACCTATTGGCCTGGCTTCCAAATTCCCCAGACATCAATCCCATCAAGCATCTGTGGTTTGTGTTGGAACAGCAACTCCAATCTGCAGCATTTCAACCATGGACCTTACATGAGTTAAAGGATCTGCTGGTTACGTGTTGGTACTAGATACCACAAGACACATTTAGAAATCTTGTAGCATCCATGCCTCACTGGGTACGAGCTGTTTTGGCTGAATGTGGAGGACCAACATCATATTAGGTAGGTGGTCATAATGTTTTGGCTCATCGGGGTATAAGTGGTATGGTTATTTATTTATTGGAGAAAAAACTGCAAAACTATTATTAGAAATGGAGTTTTGTTTTCCTAGTTAAAGGAGGTGGTACAAGTAATCATTGTTAGAAAAGTGAAAATATTTGAGACATTTGTTTCATTATCTAAAAATGAATAAGTGTGAGTAGGACTTCACTGGTGACCGGAATGAAGAAATTCTAGCATTGTTTTGCCTATTTTGTACATTTGACAAAGATATGTCTGACTGTAAGCAAAGCATTAAGGGTAAACGATGACAATGAGGGGCTCCCCATGCTCTTAAAAGGTAAGCTCGAGTAATATTTGTTTGGTCTATTTGCAGATGAGTTAATGTTACCTCCTCCTGTTTATTTGGTTTAAAGCTTGAAGGCCACTGTTCAAGGGTTGGTTTGATACTTCAAAGTCTGTTGTTTTCCCAACTTTGCCAGGTTAATTGCCACTGAGACATGCATTGTTCCCAGATTATTGGTCTACAGCCTTTGTGTAGAACAAGCTAACCACTTCTCTTTGGGTGAGACAACCAATTTCAGGGCAATGTTGGTTAATTTACTTCAATGAATTTCCATATGTCCTAGGGTCCAACAGAAGAAATGTGTTTTCCCCAAGTTCAGTTAAGGTATTCAAAGGAGGTGGTTATCTCATTTAACACTGGGTGGGTAATGTTCATGGTGCTTTTCATTTCTTGGATTGCACTTAAAGAATCTGAGAAAATTAAACTACACCTAATTCTGTTTTTGCACGAACTTTTTTTACACGAATTTGATTTAACACGAATTCAAAATAAAAATTTCATTCTCTTTTTACGCGAGTCATTTTGATTTAACACGATTTCAATTAATTTTTTTTGCCTAAATTCTAAGAAAATTTTTTTTTTAATTTGTGGCATATTAGTATCATTTCTATTTTACATGCACCAATAGATTGGATAACAGCTAGTGTGTGCGTTTTGAAACGCGTGCTTTTGTTTACCAATGTGTACGTCTAGATATCTATGAATCGTCAACGTTTTTATTGAATTTGGTGCACATCTACGGTATTTGTGCATTGTATCTTCGGAAGACATTTAGTAGTACGCTCTATTTCAAAGTGAAAGAATCTTTAGTGAAATTTGTGCACGTAAAAATTTATTAATTTTGCCGATAGTCAATAAATTGTAAGTTTACAAATTTTTCATACCTTTTTTTATTAATTATAACTGAGATATTTTTCGGTAGCCCTTATTAATGTCGAATAATTCGCCTATTACCAAAATGAAAAGGAAAGCGATTTCTTTGGAACTTAAAATTCAGGTTTTAGATCGTCTTGCAACTGGACAAGGGGCTACGTCTGTAGGAAAGCATTTTGGTGTACATGAAGCTACCGTAAGAACTATTAAGAAAAATGAAGCTGCAATTAGGAAGTCGGTATGTTCTGAAACAAAAGTAAGTGTTAATTCATCATCATATACAAGAGATATTGTCAAGGAAAAAATGGAAAAGGCTCTGGTAATATGGATAGAAGACCAGTCACAAAAAAAAGTACCAGTAGATGGAAATGCCATCAAGCAAACAGCACTAAGAATTTACAGACAGATTAAAGAAAAGGAGCCAAGCACTTCATCTCAATTAAACAGAAAGTATGAATTTTCTGCGTGTACAGGTTGGATGACAGGGTTTCTTAAAAGGAATACTCTTCATAATATAAAACTTAAAGGTGAATCGGCTGCTAAAGTATTCCCGCAGGAACTTGCAAAAATTATTGAAGATGGAGGATACACTCCTGATCAAGTGTGGAATGCAGATGAAACTGGTTTCTTCTGGAAACGAATGTCGAACAGAACGTATGTAGCCAAATTGCAGAAAACTGCTGGTGGTTTTAAGGTAGCTAAGGATCGTGTGACCTTATTATTTTCCTCTAACGCTTCAGGAGATCGTATGTTGAAACCACTGCTGGTAAATCGAGCCCTAAACCCACGTTCAATGAAAGGTGTAGATATCAATAAACTACCTGTTCACTGGATGGCAAACAAGAAGGCCTGGGTGACTACTGCTATCTTTATAGAATGGTTCAACAAATGTTTCGTCCCAGAAGTCAGACGTTATATGAATTTGAAAGGTTTCGAATTTAAAGTTCTTCTGATTCTTGATAATGCACCCAGCCATCCTGTCTTGGAACACCCAAACGTACAAATTTTATTTCTGCCACCTAATACTACATCTTTGATACAACCGGTAGACCAAGGTATAATTGCGACAATTAAAACATACTACGTAAAACGAACATTCCAACACGTTTTGGACAAACTGAATGATGAAACACTAACAGTCATTGATGTGTGGAAGAAATTCTCAATTATGGATTGTACCAATCAAGTTGGATTAGCGTTAACTGAATTAAAACCAGCAACTTTAAATGCGTGTTGGAAAGCGGTTTGGCCACAATGTGTAAAAATCAAAAATCCCATCATCCTTAATAGGACCGCATTTCCCAACATCATTACAATGACACACAAAATTGGTGGAGAAGGATTCGATGATCTATCGTTTGAAGATATTGATGAATTGTTAACCGACCAAGCCCTAAGCGAAGATGAAATATTAGAGATTGTCCTTGGGACTCCTTATCCCACAGAACGTAGTGATAATGAAGAAAATGATCCTGTTCTAAATGCAGATTTAATAAAAGAAGGTCTGGAACTGGCCAGAAAATTAGGTAATCATTTTGTCAAACATGACCCTAATGAGGAACGCGCTGAGAAGTTTCAACTTGAACTGAAATTGTTGACAGCCTCTTACAGAGAATTATTTAACAGCCTAACCAAAACACGAACACAACGATTAATAACTGAATTCGTTCGTAAAACAGGTGAAACATCAGCACCAGAGGAGACTCGTGCTGATTTTGCTCAAGAGATCACAGAAAGAATTTCATTAATAGAGGAAGAAGACGATGTCCACAACATTTATAGTGATAGCAGTGATATTCCAGTCGTACGCAAACGTATGCGCCGTTTATTATCAGAAAGTGAAAATGAATAAAATTTTGTTATGTGTAAAACAGATTTTTTTTGTTCATGAAGAATTCATTTCATATGCATACAAATTTACTTTAATACATTTTCATTACATATTATTACATGTGTATTTTGTTGAAATAAAATAATAAGCTTAAAAAGAATATTTTTATGTGTTTTTTTTTTAAATTATTTTTACTGATTTTTTAGATCCGGAACCAATCTTCTTTTCTTCCATAAATACAATGTAATTTTTTACACGAATTTTTTTTACACGTATTTTTCAGGAACGTATCTATCGTGTAAAAACAGAATTAGGTGTATTCTGAATGTCAGGGGATCAGTATACTTCAGGTCCACCTGAACTGCTAGTTCCACAGAAAATATACTGAATTCACATGGAAATTGACAGGCCAACATGTTGTTCAGGAAAACTGTGGAAATTCCAACATCATCCTTTAACCCATTTGTATGTATGATATAAATGGAGAACTGATACACTATAGTAGGGGTTCTCAATGGGGCAAAAAAAATCATGGATATTACAATGATTTGTGACCCTCCAAAGTTCAACCCTACCTGAAGACATCTTATTCTTTAATATTTAATTTCTCTCATTGGATTTTCTTTTCCCCCGAGACAGTTGATTTTTAACATATAGGTATATTATAATAGGAGTGAGTGAGAAATTTTGATAAAAGGAAGGAAGACAGTGGATGTGATTTAATTCAATCACCTTTGCTTTTCATAGGCATTAAATGCCTAAGTTCTTCCAGAGGTAATGTCCCCACAATCCTTGGTGTTTGCACCTTTCCAACAGCTGCAACCTTGGCGGAGGCGTGGTTTATTTATTTATTCTTTTGTTTCATTGGTCAATATATGAGGCATGGATGGGTTGAGGAAATGTTTCAGTTTATTGTTTCTGATTTCTAAGCGACTACAGCATGACTTTTGTGAGTGACATGGGCTATGAGAGTTAAATAAAAATATTTTATTATTTAAATCTTTGTAGTTGTTCAACCCATCATCAATCATGGTAAGTGTCGAAAAGAAATAGTGTCGACAGTATGTGGATGAATATCTAGCTTATGGTTTTATTGAAAGCCCATTCGACTCAAGACAGCCCATATGTCTTATGTGTAATAGTTCTTTTTAAATGAGGCTATGAAACTATCAAGACTTTTAGATCACTCAAAAAGGAAACATCTAGATAAATTTGGTAAACATCGAATATTTTAAAAATTTAAAACAGAAATTTGAGCAATGTAACATTTACTTCCTTATTTAAGAAGAACACACAAACAAATGATGATGGAATGATTGCATCTTACAAAATTGCAGAAATCATTGCAAAAACTGGTAGTGCTCATACAGTTGTTGAGACTATTATACGACTTACGTTAGAGACTGTAACTTCAACAGTGAAGAATCAAAATCCTTCCAGTATTTTAAAAGCACTGCTATTGAGCAATGATTCAATTCGAAAACGAATCAATGATTTGTCAGTTAACACTGCAGAGCAGCTAATTGGAAAACTAAAAATGAAAAAATTTTCTATTCGTATTGGTGAATCTACAGTTACTGACAATAAGACCTTTCTAATGGCATACGTTCATTATTTTGATGATGACTGTAAATTGCAAGAGATGTTGTTTGTAAAATCTATATAAACTGACTGTACTGGTGCATCCATTTTTGCTGCTGTAAAAATATGGTTTGATGAAAAACAAGTATCACTGGAAAATTTGGAATCCTGTGCCACTGATGGTGCTACCTCCATGTTTGGAAGACAAAGGTTTTATAGCCCACCTAAAGGAAGTATGTCCCGAAGTTCTTGCAATACACTGCACCGACATCATCTGGTTGCAAAAAATATTAGTCCAGTTCTTTTTCAATCAATCTCTCAGTATAGTTATTAAAACCATCAATAAAATAAAGTCATAGCAAATATGATCGCCTTTTCAGAAAATTTTGTGTTGATAATGATGAACAGTACGAGGCTTTTTTTACATACAGAAGTCAGATGGCTTTCTAAAGGAAACTGTCTAATGAGATTTGTAAACCTTTTTGATACAATAATTAGTTTTTTAGAAAGCAAAGGGGGATACAGATTTAGCAAAGGAGATCAGCAAACACAAAAACAACATATACTGTATGCCTTGGATTTTTCGAAAACTTTACAAAGTATCACTTCAACTTCAAGGGAAATTAATTATGGTGATAGACTGCAAACATATATTAAAAGCCTTCACTGAAAAACTGGAAATGTTTGAAAGCAATTTAGAGAAAATAATTTTATGGTATGCAAAGAGTTAGCTGAAATCAATGACTCTCTCACAAAGAATGACCTTAAGAATTATTCAGATCATTGGTGTTCTTTAAAAGGGGAAATGAAAAATAGATTTTCAGATTCATTTTGTTTTGAAGTGAAGCAATGGATGTGATGCCACGTCTGCTAGTGAAGAAACTGAAGGACTCACTGTATTAAAATGTAACGAAGAATGCAAATATAAATTCGAAAAAGGCGGAACGGCTGAGTTGTGGGGATCAAAAGCAACTAAACTTCTTTATCCAACGTGGTCTGAAATGGCCAAAGTACTTCTAGGTTTTCCATCTTATATGGTTGAAAGTGGTTTTAGTTCAGTAAATAAAATATTAACAAAGGAAAGAAATAGAAATGATACATGTTCAAGAGAAGACATTACAATTAAACTTACTGACATCATACCGAACATTGAACTTTCAGCCGAGAAGCATCAGGCTCACAGATCCCAGTGAATAAAAAGAGTAAGTATAAAGTATTTTCTTGTTTAAAATTTCATGGGGGGTGATTAGGGAAAAATAATTGTCTAAAAAAAGCCCTTTAGGGAGCAATAATTAAAAAAAAAAAAAGGTTGAGAAACACTGCACTATAGCATAGTAAAATTGCAAGAAATCTTTGTATAGTGCAATTTATGGAGGATAAAAATCACATGGAGGTGGAGTCATGTTCCAAGGAGTAGGAAGAAAAAGAGGAGGGGTATTTACAACATCATCAAAAGTCAGATTTAATTCTGCTAACAATTATTTCATTCTCATACCTAAGGGTATGAGAATATACCCTTAGATACTGTCCCTTAGCAATGGGACAGTTTTGGTATAAGGTGTTGTACTAAGGAATAAAAAGCATCTACTAGTTTGGGTGTTCAGGCATGGATTAATTTTATATGCATGGCATAATATAAATTGTCCTGATAAAGAGAGGTAGTTCACGTGCTTCAGAATATATACTATGTATTGTACGCGTACTGTATGCTCCTAAGATGAAGCATATTGCTCTATGATGGGCCTTGCTAAGCTATATACTGGTGCCCTATAGACAAGTTTAGATCTTATTAATCGATGTGAAAACATCTATAGTGGCACCTAACAATGGAATGTAACAAAAATGTGAGATGAAAAAAGAAATTGTTGCAGTCATATGACAAATATTTGTATTGTTGCAATCATACTATTCAACAAATGGTTACAATCATACTTCCTAATTAGGCTATTGGGTTGGATTTCACTAACTTCTTCCAAGCCAAGGATGTTTTCACATAAAACATCTCTAGTGCATTGGTAAGGTTCTGTTTAACTGTAACCATGACATAAAAGCGTCATTCCCTGCTAGAGAACCTAAGTGGCTGAACTCTCTTACACTGACATTTTGTGTTGAGTTATTTGTTTGTAAATGTTTTATTCTTGTGTTTGTTGCACTTTGCATGTTGCTGTTCTCAATACTGCTTAAATTATATTTTGAATTGTATTTTTTTATACTCAGTTGGACTTCAGCCTAGGTGGTGTATCAGGATTAAAGTCTTCTCAAGAGAATCTGGATGATGTTTAGCTTTTGCTGACACAATATTCTTAGCTTTTTAATGTGCTCTAGAAAGGTAAGGTTATGGTGTAATGAAATTCCTAAAAACATGTTAGTATACGAGGTGTGACCAAGTTTTGAGAATAATTCATTTAAAAATTTTATTTTGAAAATTATACAGGTGTGAGGCCATCCATCGCCTTCAAAGTAGTCCCCTTCAGATTGTACACGCATTCCAACGTAGGATCCATTGATTGCAACATTTCTGGTATCTGTTTTAATACCCGCGTTACATTAGTCTGAATTTCAGAAACTGACTGAAAATGCGTTCCTTTCAAGACTCCTTTTAGTCGAGGAAATAAAAAGAAGTAACAAGGACACAAATCAGGCGAATACGGAGGGTGCTGCAATGTTGTGATCGATTTTGAAGTTAAAAACTCGTTTACTACAATGGCAGAATATGTGGGAGCATTGTGATGATGCAAAATCCATGACTAAGCAATTTTAGGTCGAACCAGGCTTACTCACTTGCGAAGCCTTTCCAAAGCTTGAAGGCAAAATTGTCGAATGATAGTTTCATTAGGTGGAATAAACTCTTTGTGGACGATTCCTTTTCGATAAAAAAAAAAGCAAATTAACGTGGTTTTCACTTTTGACATTGACATTCTCGTTTTTCTGGGTTTTGGGGAGGAAGTTCCCTCCCAATGTTGGCTTTGCCTTTTTGTTTTGGGGTCTTAAGCAAATACCCAGCTTTCATCCCCTGTAATCACGCGAGAAAGCAAATCTGGAACATCTCCTGAGAATGTCGCAACAGAATTTCTTTCTGCTCATGAGACAGGTTTTTCAGTACAAGGTTTCACACACTTTCCTCATCAACAAATCTTCAGTCAAAATTAATCTAACACGTTCCCAATTAATCTTTAGTTTTTCGGCAATCATTCTTGTGGTTAACAGCCTATCGCTTCGAACAAGACAAAAAACACAAACAATGTTTTCGCCATGTCGAATTGTGAAAGGATGCCCTGAACGCTCAGCATCTTCGACGGATTCACGTCCTTCTTGAAACTGTTTCGCCCAATTGAAAATGCGTGGTTTCAACATGGTATCATTTCCATAAACGTCCATTGACACCTTTTCCACTTTTCACACTTTTCTACTTTTCACCAAAAATTGTATCGCAACTCTTTGCTCTAAATTGCGTTCCATTTTTCACGTAACACTGAACTGAAACACGTCTTTCCACAAATAAACTTGTGCAATGACTGAAACAACTGACGACATTTACCCTTTTTTCTCTCTTTTTTTTGTTATTTGTTGATGCATCGGCTTCTGTGGCCATATTGCACCTCCCAAGGTTTTTGCATTTTCTACTCTGATCCAAGCCCGAAGCGGGATTCGAACTTGCGACCTTTGGGTTGCCAGGCAGGCACTTTACCTACCCGGCTATCCCGGTCCGCGACGTTTACCCTTTGCATGCAGTTAGGGGGGGGGGGGTTCAGGCTACACAGCAGGAGGATGTAACGGTTTACAGTATGGCCACTTTGATGGAAACAAAATTATTCTCAGAACTTTATTGTCACACCTTGAATACTGGTATTGGTTGGCCATTAAGTTGCAGTTCTGGATGTGGGTGAAGGTCACTGGTGGCAAATATGGATGCATATTGTTTTTTGTGTACAAAGTTGAAAGCCACTGACTTGTACCCATGAAGTGTTCTTAATTATTGCCCCTCATAGTTGTCTCTCAACAGTATGTATTTTGTATAACACGAAATGCTATAAATGCTATATTTATCTATAGTGCTATATCACAGTGTTTGGGAGTTGTTCGGCAGTGGTGTTGATTGCAATTATAATGACTAGCACTCGGTACAAACCCCTGGGGTACTCCCTCTTTTTTTGTGAGAAGATTTTTGACAATGAAGTTTAAGCAAACTTGGAATATACATTCATACAGGAAATTTCACATAAAGATCAGCAGATGTCCTCAAAGCCCATGGTGACATAATTCACAGTATTTTCCATACTTCCATGTGGAATATGCCTTATGGATGTCAAAGCAAACCATTGTATTAAGTTTCAATCTAAAGAATGCATTCCAGACAGTGTTCACTATTCTTAACTATTATAGCCAGTGCTGATCTATTTTGTTGAATACCAAACTGAGCGGAATGAAGGAGGTTGAAATTTTAATGGTACTATACCAGTCAGCAATTTGCCATCTTTTCAAAAACTTTGTAAAGGCAACTTGTTATTTGTAATTTTTTTTTTTTTTTTTTTTTTTTAAGGAGCATTAGCAACTAAGGCCATATTGCTAAGGGGTCATTATATGCAGTGGTCATTCTTTGAACTTTCCGCATCCTCCGTATTTGATGGTCACGGGCTCGAACCCCGGTCTAATCAAGAAGCGTGCTACGCACTGCTGCTCCTGCCCACCAGGCTACGGAGGCTCCCTTAAAGGCAACTAGTCTAGGCAATAGGACAATAGTAAGTAAGGTTCATCAGATATTTATCTGGTGTGAGAAAGGCAAGGACTAGCATTATGCTGTTATTTAGAGAATGTACATTTTTTTCCTTTTTTTTTTTTTTTGTGTAGACCCCAAACACGAGAGGTATTAGAACCTATGGTACTTAGTATTGTGCTTGGGATGGAGGTTGAGAAGACAAAAGAAGATATTTGTTGACATTGGACTTAAACTTCTGTGGACTGTAATTTTCAGGAAATATGTATGAAGGAAGGTTGTTCCAGAAAACAGCAGTTGAATGAATAAACGAGGAAGATGAAAGGTTGGTCCTGTGAGTTTGAAGTTGGATGTTGGCTGGTGGCGGCACATGTTCAGACAGTTTTAAAAGAGAGAGAGAGAGAGCGGGAATTATAGAAGCCAATTCAGAAGAACAGTGCCCATGGAAGTATCTGTAGAAGAGGCATGCAGCAGAAACAGTACATCTATGAGACAGCAAGTGGAGAGACTCTGTTAGAGATGAATCATTAATTAACCTAACTGCCCTCTTCTAAATGGAATCAGGAAGCCTGAGAGAGGTTGTGGGGGCACCACCCCAGATGTGGGAACAATATTCCATGGCAGAGCGGATTTGCGATTTATACAGACTGAACAGCTATTTGGAAGAAGAGTAATGCCGAGAGCGAAAGAGAAAACCAAGTTTTTTAGATGCAGAGGAAGCAATATTTGTAATATGCTTGTGCCAAGAGAGATTAGAAGTCGGGGTAATCCCCAAAAGAGACATATATATATATATATATATTTTTTTTTGGTAGTTGTTGGCGCATAGGCTTCTGTGGCCATAATGCACCTCCCAAGGTTTTTTGCAGTACTTTGATCCAAGCCCGAGGCGAGAATCGAACCTGCAACCTTTGGGTTACCAGGCAGGCACTTTACCCACCTGGCTAGCCCGGTCGGCAAGAGACATATCATTTTGCCTAGAAATCGGAGTGTCACTAAAGATAAGCATAGGAGCAGAAGAATCCTTTTTGCGAGATATAAGACAAGACTGATTTTTAGAAGGGTTGAAATCAACTAAGTTGTCTTTGCTCCACTGGAGAATTACCTGAAGATTGGCATTTAAGGAATTGGTAGCAGATTTTCGAGAAGTTGAAGCTGATTGAACAGGGCAAGGTTTCTAAAAATGGAGAGTGGAATGCAATGTGCTATCATCGGCAAAACTATGGATAGGATTTCCAGTCAATGGAAGAAGGTCATTAATATACATGAGGAAAAGAGTGGGGGACAGAACTGAACCTTGGGGGACACCGGCATTAGTGGAGAAGTTAGAAGACAGAGAGCCATCTACCATCACCCTCAGTGAGCAATCAGAGAGAAAACTGGATAACCAATTACTAAAAACAGTTGGCAAACCATAAGATGGAAGCTTGTTTAGAAGACCTTTATGCCAAACACGATCGAAAACCTTTGAGATGTCAAGAGCAACTACTTGTGTTTCAGCGTACCTTTCCATTGAATTAGTCTATAAATGGGTAACATAAGCCAGAACATCACCAGAGTTGATCAACACTGACGGAATTCATACTGGCGATCGTTGATCAGACGGAAGGTTTCTAGGTAGTTTAACAGTTGGCGGTTAATTGATTTCTCTATTACTTTAGAAAGAGTAGAAGTAATTGCAATGGGACGATAATTGGATGGGAGGGATTTGTCACCCTTTTTAGGAACTGGCTGGATATGAGCAAATTTCCAAGCAGAAGGAAAAACACCTTTGGAAAAAGGCGGCAAAGAATAGGAGTAAGTTCATGAGCACAGGTTTTGGGAACAAGTGGAGAAATACCATCGGGACCTGGAGCTTTCTTAGCATCAAGATTCATCAAAATCCTTCTGACATCCTTTTGACGGGAGACCACAGGGGGCATTAATGGAGCGTGTTGGGAATGGTGGGAGGTGTTTTATCAAGTTCATTAATATATGAGTTGGAAGAAAAATGGGATGCTAGCAGGTCAGCTTCAGCTTTATCTTTGGCTGAAGTGACAATAGAACCATCTGGATTGAACAGAGGTGGGAGCAGAGATGGGCAAAAGTTGCGGCCAACAGCTTTGGCAAAGGACTAGAATGCTCGGCTACTATTAGGGCAAGAAGCAAGTTTTCTACTCTTAGTCTGTTCAAACTCTAGTTTGGACTGATTAATAACTGCTTTACAATTGTCGCGAGCTTTGGTGTGGGCAGAAAATGAAACTGAAGAATTAGAAACAAGCCAATTACGATATGCAACATTCTTCTCTTGAACAGCCTTAGCACATTTATTGGAAAACCAAGGTTTAGATAAAGGACGAGATTTTAAAGTGGAGTGTGGGATAAAGGATTCCATTCCTGCAAGAATAATTTCACTGACACGATCTGAGCAAACATTGACATCAGAAGTTTTGAAACAGTAATCCGACCAAGGAAAAGAAGAAAAGAAATCTCCCAGGTCATCCCATTTTGCATTCTTGTAATGCCAAACAACACGAAGTTGGGAATAGCCATGAGATAAAGGCTCCATTGGAGACGAGACAATCACCAAGTTGTGCCTAAAGGGCCTCTCACTTCGACCGTGTACTTAGAAGGGTTGTTTGTGAGAAAAAGATCAAGCGTGTTGGCTGTATGATTAGGATTGTCCGGTATTCTTGTAGGTAAATGAACAATCTGTGCTCGGTTATTAGTAATTGCAAAAGCCTCAGCATCTCGACCTGCTGTGTCGGTGTGACTAGAAAACGGAAGCCAGCTGGAGTTGTGAACATTAAAATCACCAAGGAAAATTACCTCACTGTTAGGAAAGTTGGATTGGAGAAAGTCAAGTTGCAAAGAGAGGAAGTCAAAGAACTTCAAGTGATTAGTGGAGTTGGGAGAATGGTAGACATAACAGATGAATTTGACACAATGAGGTAGAAAGATTTTAAGCCAATGAAGATCGAAAAGAGGAGATTCCAAGTTACCAAGTTTCTGACAGGGAATATCAGAACGGACATTCACACCTTTGAGGCAAAAGGAATCATACAGCAAATAATTTAGGCATCTGAGATGAGCGGTAGTTGAATCAACCGATAACTGAGATTCTGTCTGAAAAAGTACATGGGGTTTGGCAGACTACAAGTGGAAATGGACATCATTAAGATTAGAACTGAGACAACGTATATTTGTGAAATGAATTAGGAAGTGCTTTACTTACTAAATAAAGTCTGTTGAACAGAAATAATGAATGTTATCTAGTTCTGCAGCACTGTGCCTAGATGTTGAGAGGGCAGATGCATCGTCTTCTTTCGAAAAAAAGTTTAACTCCTATTTTTCTGAGCTTGCTTTGAACCTTCGGAAGGCTGATGTGTAACTCTCTGTTGCTGATGTTTTTGTAAACGTCTCCCCTCAGGCAATGGTAATTTGTGTAGGATCAGCAATGCTCTGTCCTTTCCATACCATGATAGGCAGAGGAGAAGTCTCGTATTGTATTCACCACTCATTTTCCTAAAAATGTTTACCAAATTTTGTGTGGGGATAGTTAATTTTTGGCTGAAGTGAAGTGGATCCAATTGACTTTTTACTGAAAAAGTTTAGTCTGGGAGACAAAAATCAGACTGATATTATATGCAGCCAATAGCATGCTGTTAAAAACTTTCAAAAATCTCTTAATAAATTATATAATGCCTGAAGAGAAATTGCAATGAAAATCAGTTACAAAAAACAAAAGTTATGAAAGTTGGGAGAAACAAGAAGAATTTAGAGTGCAGAAGAATGAACTTTCTGAAAAAATATAAAGAGATAGGTGTAATTAATTTATAATAACCAAAATCTGAAAGAAGTTAGTAATTTTGTGTCTCTAAGAATAGCTAATGATGATGAAAGGTTACACTTCAAAGTAAGGTAGAAGCCAGTTAAATTAATTTAGAGGAAAACAGAAATTTGCCAAAATTAATTGAGAACTGGATAAGAAATAAAGTACTCATCAAAACTCAATAAATAAATTTATTGACTGTTCATACGCTGATAGAGCAACATAAGGTCGAAGTAGTTTACAAGATATAGAATATCACCACATTCAGAAATTATGCAGGCTCAAAACCACAACAGTCACTTCTAATGCATATACAGTCAGTCCTCGTATAGCACGATAGTTGTGTTCCTAGAAACCCTTGTGCAATGCAAAATCATGCAATATAAACAACAGGCGGCCCTATGGGAAAAATAGGGTTAGGTGCTGACCACCCAAGATTGAATACACATTTGTAATCAAAACATTACCAAACACAATAGATTATCATAATAAAATACGTAAGTATTTTATTATGATAAAATATTCTCTGCATATTCTTTGTAATTCTCTGCATTCTTTGTAATTCTCGGCATTGCCTCATTTAGGCATGTAGCACATGCAATATAACATGGTCTTTCATTTCGCTCAAAGCGTTTCATAATTTCATTTTTTTCTCTATCGATAGAGGTGGACTGGCCATAAGCCTTACCGGGGAAACCCCGATGGGCCAGAGGCCGGTGTGATTTTGGCCATAAACGCTAGTATGAGGCCACTACAAATTTTCCCGGGTAAGAATTTTTGAACCAATCCGCCTCTGTTTATCGATATTGCTTTTCTTTTTCTCTCTACATCTGTAGTGTCTTCACCAGGACGCTTCCTTTTCACATCTTTTAAGTATTTTACTTATTTTTAGGGAATAAAGCACAATTACAAAATAAGGAGGCACACTTGATACACATAAACAAAGCTGAGCGCGTGTAGCAACTGAATAAACAACACCGTAAAGGCAGAGACACACTATTAACACCTCACCAGCTCACATTTTACTAAAGCACATTTCTGGGGGTTACTACCATAAAACAATAAAAACTATTTGCAGCTGTGTTCCTGCTAGTGGAATCTGCTATAAACTGGTAGTAAACTCGATCTAATTGCATTTGCGATAATACCGATAGCTGGAATTGTGTGAGTTTTTATGTTATTATGGTGATATGTGTTTCCCGTTCATGATATAAAAAACATAAATATATTTTCAGAATCTTCTCTTCATTCCTATCGTGCTGCGTTCAGTTGGGGTGATTCCGCATTCGACTGCCATTCTAGTAAACACAAAGGCGAATCATGCATAAGCAAATTCGGTTCGTGTTATATACAATATCGTTCCCCTATTTATAAATTGTGTATGATCAAATTTGTGTAGTGATCATTGTGTAGTGTAAACACGTGTTATACGAGGACTGACTGTATTATAGTATTCCAATCCTTCCCCTCCACATTATCATTTGAAAACATCAGAACCTTCAGAAAAAAAGAATTTTAAGAAAAATAGATTAAACTAATGGATGCACATAATGGGAAGATGACATTACAAATCTGTAAATAAGAAAAAATGTGGGGGTAACAAAGGTCCCGTCAAAGGTAAGAAAAGCAAACTGAAGGTGAAATGGGCATATGGATTAAATGGGAAAAGGTAGATGAGCTAAAGATATTTCAAACAAAAATTAATGGCAATTGCTTGTGAGAATTTGAATAAAGAACTGAAAAAAATACTGATTGGAAATGTGATAGTAAAAAAAAATTGCAGTTTTGTGAGGGACCACTGGTACCACAGCAATAGGGATGAACTTCAAGGACTGGATGGCACAAGTGTTACTTGCTCTGGTCAAGTGGTGAAAGATCTAAATTGACATTTTCTGCTGAGCTATTTGTTTACAAAAGTTCTTTATCCTTATTTTTGTTGCACTTTGCTTTTATGTTATATTTTGAGTTGCACTGTTTTATATGTAAATTGGCTTTGGCCTAGGTAGCAACATCAAGAAAAGTATCCTCAAGTGAAGTACAGGACTATTTTGAACTGCACACCAGATGGTGTATAATAAATTTCAATGATGAAGTTTAAGGAAGCACTAGCTTTCAAAACTGTCTGTTATGGTCTAAAAAAACACATACCTGTCTCATTTCTCCTGTATAAAAGAAAGGAACTGAGAAATTAGGAACTTCTCTAGGCAGAATACACTGAGTGGACAGAAATAATGGGATACCTATCTATAACAGATAAGCCCACCTTTCGCCCAGATAAGGGCAACTCACACGACGAGGCATCGAGTCTACTAGTTCACAAAAGTGTTCCACAGATATTTCCATCCATGCTTGCTGCACCACTGTCCATAATTCAGTTGCATTCTTGGGTGGAGGATCTAAAGCTCGAATGGACCTTTCCACAGCATCCCAAAGATGCTCTGCAGGGTTCATGACTGATGAACAGGGAGGCCATTCCACAGTGGTAAAATCAGCAGAATGTTCTTCAAATCGTGTTCTGATCACCACAGCTCAGTGGAGAGGCACACTGTCCTGCTGGAAGAGTCCATTGCCCTGTGGGTGCACAATGACCAGGATGGACGCGTAATGTGGACCATTCAGAGATGCATCTAGACGTACCAGAGGTCCCAACATGTGCCAGATGAACATCCCCCAGACCATTACCGACCGTTCACCTGCCTGGTTCCTTGTTGACATGACGGGTGCATAGCCTCATGCAGTTTCTGCCAGATATGCACTCTCCATCCGCTCGAAATAATTGGAAACAGGACTCATCAGACCAGGAGACCATCTCCAACCATCCAAGATAGAGTGCTAATGTTTTTTCACCCAGTTTGTAGAGTCCTGTGTCATGGTGTTAGCAATGGGACTCTGGTGGGTCGGTGGCTTCCACAACCTATTACGGCTAATGATCACCTGATGGTCTTGGTGGAAATGTTTCTGGCACCTCCCACATTGAAGTCAGCAGTGATTTGTGCCACTGTCGCTCTCCAGCTGGCTGAAACAATGCGAGACAAACATCGACGGTCATGTTCATCCACCACTTTTCTCCGCCAAGAGTGCTGTCCACGATGAGATGTTATTTCAGAAATGGTGTATTCTATTCCCGATACTCTCTTGATACTGTCGAATAGGGATAGTGTAATTTCTGTACCACCCTCCGCGATACCGACGCGTTGGCCATCCACCATCATCGCTCTTTCAAAGTCGGTTAACCCACGACATTTATCCATACTGACATTGAATTACTGTCTACATGAATGCAGTGTATCTATATACCTGCCAGGAAGTGGGTTCGTCCACTAACGAGACGGGCGACAGCATCATGTTGAACAGGAACCAGGGTTCATGATTAGTTTGATATAGAATTCTGTTCCACGAATTCTGTCCTTTCAGTGTACTCACAAATGTGTAGGCAACTTTATTTTTGTCTGTTACATTTAGAATAATTAAATTTACTGAAATAATTTCAGGGCATAACTTCCTTGTAGTTTTACAAGTCAACTGTTGGAGACAACACTTCACAGAATATAATTTTATGTACAGTCAGTCCTCGTATAGCATGATAGTTGTGTTCCTATAAACCCTAGTGCAATATAAATAATAGGCCCTGTGGGAAAAATAGGGTTAGGTGCTGATCACCCACGATTGAACACACATTTGTAACCAAAACGTTACAAAACACAATAAATAATTGTAATAAAATACGTATTTTATTACAACTATTACGTAACAAAATGTTGCTAATGCTTTTGCTTCTATCGTAAGCAAACTTCTTTGTTTGATTTTCTATCCAACCAGATGACACCTGTTCCATCTCTTCCAATCTTTTGTGTCTTGTTCTAATGGATTTTATTACACTTTGAGTTGTTCCTGCTATGCAAGTTGTTTTTATTTTCTCTGCATTCTTTCTAATTCTCGGCATTGCCTCATTTAGGCCAGTAGCACGTGCAATACCACATGTTCTTTCATTTTGCGCAGCGTTTCAGAATTCATATTTTTTTTCTCTATGGACAGAGATGGACTGGCCATAAGCCTTACCGGGGAAACCCGGATAGACTGGAGGCCAGAAGATGATGGAGGCCGATGTGATTTTGGCCATAAATGCTAGTATGAGGCCGCTACAAATTTTCCCCGATAAAAATTTTTGACCCAGTCCACCTCTGTCTGTCCATATTGCTTTTCTTTTTCTCTCTTAATCTGTAGTGTCTTCACCAGGATGCTTCCTTTTCACACCTTTTAAGTATTTTACTCATTTTTAGGGAATAAAGCACAATCACAAAATGAGGGGGGCACGCTTGATACACATAAACAAAGCTGGCGCATGAAGCAACTGAATAAACAACACCGTAAAGGCAGAGACGCACTAACACCTCACCAGCTCACATTTTACTAAAGCACATTTCTGGAGGTCACTACCATAAAAGTGGAATCTGTTATAAACTGGTAGCAAACTCGATCTAATTGCATTTGTGATAATACTGATAGCTGGAATTGTGTCGGTTTTTACGTTATTAGGGTGAAATGTGTTTTCCTTTACTGCTATAAAAAACAAAAATACATTTTCAGAATCTTCTCTTCATTCCTATCGTGTTGTGTTCAGTTGGGGTGATTCTGCAATGGACTGGCATTTCTTGTAAACACAAAGGCGAATCGTGCACAAGTGAATTCGGTTCGTGTTATATACGATATCATTCCCCTATTTATAAATCGTGTATGATCGAATTCGTGTAGTGTAAACATGTGTTATACGAGGACTGACTGTATTAAGGTTGAATTCCAAAGTTGGTTGCTGGTCTCTCAGCAAAAAAAACCACTTTAATTTCTGGGTAAATTCTGCAATCTCTATCTGACTAGAACTAATTTGTCTTCACTCAAAAAAATTCCTAAAAAGTTTTTTTGTGAAAAAATTCTGCTTCAAACCCTTTTCAAACCTGGCGGAAAATGTCTAACTCATTAAATGTCTAGTGCTACCCATTACACATTAATTAGCCATATTTATTGGTCACTTCACTAGTTTCTTTAGAAACTCATTTTGTATTTGTCTTAACAAATACAAAATGACAGTTTCTAATAATGTCTTACCATGTTTCTTTTAATTTTTTTTTTCACAAAACAGCAACTTATTGAGATTTTTATCTGAATTATAGTTTGTTACATGTGAATTCAGGAAACAATTTCAGTATTTAATGAATTCATTACTCATTATATATATATCTGAGAATGTATTTTTCCCCCCCAAGATCTTATTAGAGCAAACCAGCAGCTGTAGCAATAAGAAATAAATGTTGTTAATTAGCATTAAGTGTTTAGTGTATTTATTATTCATTAAACAATGAATTCTGCTTCATGCACTAGAAAACACATATCAACCACATACAACACAAGACTTCACAGGTACACATACAATATAATACTCTTCTTACCTGGATGACTTTTTACCAGACCCAATTGAATGTGGTGAACTTGGACTGATCATTCCATCACCATCTATAAGAGGAGGGAAAAGTTTGTTTCACAACTCACTAAACATTTTAAATTCGGTTTACATAAGTGTCACAGCACAAATATAATCTGCATAAAGCCAAGCTTTAAGCATCACACAATATTTATATATAAAAAAAAGATGATTTTATGCTTGGCTGAAATCTATCCACTTAATACGGATATTTTTAAAACTATTCTGTCAATAACAATATCAGCAAAAGCTTTTACAATGATTAAGTTTACATTTTTATATTTAAAATTATAGTTACCAGTTGAACTCCTGCTCATACTCATATCAGCAGAATCTTGATCAGATGATTCTTCTTCCGAATTCTTCGTATATCTGAAAAATTAGAAACCTAAACTGGAACTGAAAATATTCCCTCTAAAGCATTGCATAACAATAATAAAGAAACAAGTTAGTTAATGTATGCAGAACATTACTTTTCAGGCTTATTAGCAAATAGTAATCAATCCACGATTTACAACAAAATGAGTTAACCCATCGATACGAAAATTTGTTAATAGTTGCCAAAAAGAGAAATTTACCTCAATATGACTCGAATTATACTCTCCAGAAATTAAAATGAATAAAAGATTAACGCAAAACAATTACAGTAAAAAAAAAAAAAAAAAAAAAAACAATTAAAAATTAATTTAAAAAGTTAAACGCAAATTTCGAAAAACAATTTTCCTTCCTGAAGCAGACATTGCTTTTCAACCATATGTCGTGATCACATGAATGGAAATTATGGTTTACGAGAGCTTGAATCATAAAGAGAGATTATCTGTCCTTGCACATGCATGTAAAACACCGCGATTATTTGTCTTCGTGCACGTGCGCAAAAGACCATGAATCGGAGATTAGATATGGACGGCGAACTTATACAATTCTTATGTAATTTAATTTTGATGGTTCCTGCAATTAAGTCTCGAATAATTACACTGGACACTAACCATTTTGGCCTCGTTATATAAAAATGTATGGTTTTCATTAATGACACGAAAAGCTAATTCTGATGCTGCTGAACGAGAAGCATGTACTGGAGGATGCATGCTGTTTTATTTGAATATTCAGCGGAAATCACGTAGATCCTTGGTAAGACGAGTCACAATCACTGCAAGAAATGTTGAATACCAAGTCATTTATTTGTGTCGCAAAAGAGGAAAGGACTTGGCCTTGGCGATTGTTCAGTATAGCATGTAATTTCCGTATTGGTCTGGCCACAATCTTAAATTCAGTATCTTTAAAGAATCTGTTAAGCTGCTTGTGCCATCGTTCAATGTATGGGACAGAATAAAGTATTTTTTGATGTCAGTATTGTTGGTTAGTATTGTTAGTTTTTTGTATCCTATCTTTAGCTTGTACCCTAATTTGGTTTATTGTGTTAAGTTGATTCATAAACCCTGTTTACAAATCTGTTGGTGAATATCTGTATTTCTGATTCTAAAGCAAATCCATCATTGAATATTTATAGACACTGAGAAACTGATTAAAGATGGATCTTTTGTAGGTGAACAGGTGATAGCTGTTATAATGTAGAAGTACCAGTGTTTGTTGGTTTACGATAGACGTTAAATTGGATTTTATTCGCATCCCAAGTAAGCTTGAAATTTAGAAAATTTATTGACTTAGTATCCATATTTTCCCTTTCCAATATAAAATGTCTTGAATAGTGCTACTAGCAGCAATAACCAGAACATCGTCTAAATACCTCCCAGTTAAAAAAACTACTATACATTATTTAATAACCTTAAGGACTGTAGACTCTGCGATAATGATCATTTATTATCACTGAATATTACTTCATTATATATGAATGTAAACATTGAATACACATTAGATGTTCTTTGGGATATGTTTAATAATAACTCTATACCAATTAATTATACGAAGCTTTCTATTAAGAAATTTTTCACTTAATCAAACTTTTAGTTGATCTTAACTATATCACCTTTTGAGACAAAGTATACAAACAAATTTTTGGTTTGCCAATGAGATTGAATATAAGCGTCTTAATATCGGAGGTCTATCAACTGAATACACTCAATCGTTTAGAGATAGACCTCCGATATTAAGATGCTTATATTCAATCTCATTGGCAAACCAAAAATTTGTTTGTATACTTTGTCTCAAAAGGTGATATAGTTAAGATCAACTAAAAGTTTGATTAAGTGAAAAATTTCTTAATAGAAAGCTTCGTATAATTAATTGGTATAGAGTTATTATTAAACATATCCCAAAGAACATCTAATGTGTATTCAATGTTTACATTCATATATAATGAAGTAATATTCAGTGATAATAAATGATCATTATCGCAGAGTCTACAGTCCTTAAGGTTATTAAATAATGTATAGTAGTTTTTTTATTCTAAATGTATCGCCTGTCTAAAGGGTTTTATAAATACTACATACACGTGTGGCAAAGTATGGAAATGTTGAGTTTCTGTAAGAAACAATGGGCCGAATAGGAAATATGGTCTTATGCAGTTTTACCTGATCGAAAAGTGCAGAAATGGTGTAAGTTCTTGACTTTAATTCCTTTAATTGAGACATGGTAATGTAGTCAATTTTTCAATATGTGAGGTTAAAGTTTTATTGTACTAATTAATCAAATTGGTAAATAGTCACGAGTCTACAAAAGATAAGTGGAGGTATTTGATGCAATTGAATCTAACTTATTTATATAATCAGTTTTTGTCAAGTATTACAACTGTATCTCCTTTATCTGCTTTCTGAATAATAAATGTCTTTATTTTTCCAAAATTCATGTAAAACTGAACTTGCAATCTATTCAGTTTAGGAAGTCGCATGTCTTTTATGTTAGTCACCACTTGGTTAACTTGTTGCATAAATAAATCTTTTTTGTGGAACATTACAAAGACCAAATTCAATCTGTATTACAAACTGGTTTTTAGGTAAATTGCGAGGTGGGAAATTATAATTTAATCCTCCTTTAAATAAAAGTGAAATTTGGTCCTGATATAGCATATACGAGGAAAGGTTTGTGGCCTATTGACATGTCAGTATGTTGGATGAGGGGGTGTTCGAGCAACAGCTGATGCATTTTGATTGTGTGTTAGCACATTGTCCGCATGTGTTTGAACTTGTATGAACCTGTCTTGATACCTGCGATAATGTATTCAATTTGTTAATGTGCCTGTTTTTTATATTTGTGGACTGTGCTTCACGTCGCAAATCCATGGAGGTGTTCAATGCAGATCAATCTTTTGGATATAGATAATTTTTGAATTTGTCCTGAAGTTTTCTAACCTGGGAAAGGTATTTTTATTTATTGGAATACCGAGATTTTAAGGCACGTTTAACTATATTACACAATGCTGCAGGAAGGGAGGAAGGAAAATCGTTTTTCAAAATTTACATTAAACTTTAATTTTTAATTGTTTTCAATTAATTTTTTTCTTTTTTTTACTGTAATTGTTTTGTATTAATCTTTTATTCGTTTTAATTTCTGGAGAGTATCGTAGAAGTGTTCTATGTATCACATTGAGGTAAATTTCTCTTATTCTTACACAAATAGAAAATTTGTTAAAAAGATTCCTCAAATATTCTAAGTTAAGCACTGAAATTTTGAAATGAATCAAAGCTCCTGTTCTAAATTTATAATAACATTTCTCTAGGTGAAACTGGGGAGGGAATACTATGAAATCGAAATTGAACTTTAGAAGCATTCCAGGGTACAACATAATGCATATGTTGAAAATTTAGTATAAATCTGCATTTTGATTCTTGATTATGTGAAAACATATTTTCATTTATGCCAATTTTTGTTCTCGTTGTAGTTGTTATTTGGTTTTTAGGAGCATTAGCAACTAAGGCCACATTGCTCTGGGAATATGCGGTGGTCATTCCCTGACCTTTCCGCATCCTCCGTATTTGGTGGTGACGGGCTCAAACCCCGGTCTAATCAAGAAGCATGTGCTACGCACTGCTGCTCTTTCCCACCTGGCTATGGAGGCGTCGCCAATTTTTGTAAAAGGGGAGGGAACAAGGGCTGTGAATTCACAACTGGACCTGAAAATTTCCAAGAACTAACAGAACATAAGTTGAAAATTTGGCCCAGATCTGACTTTTTGTTCTTAAGTAATATGTGAAATATACATTCTTTTATATGAATTGATTTCTGTGATGGGGAAGGGCTATGAGTGATCTTAAATTCTTTCCAAGGACCAAAGAAACAAACACTGAAAATGTGATATTGACTGAACTTTTTCTTATTAAGTGATGATTAATAATTAAAGAATTAAATACACTGGTCAACACACAAAATATTACTAAAACGGAAAATGCCCAATATTGACAATTTTATGCTGCTGAATGCGAAAATCACATTAAAATTTGTCGATTAGCTCTTGTTTTCGAATTACAGTTACAGTCTCATATTAGCGAGTTACTCTATATTATCTAATACGGCTCTTAGAAAAATGCATGGCAACACCTTAGTTTCAATACCACCATGCTCTTATCACGTTATTGGCAACTGTAGCCTCGCTGTGCATTGCATGATAAGTTGTTGTCGCAAATGTGTCTTCAACTTTGTTGCAGTAATCCTCAAATACAGCTAGGTACTGGGTGATTTCTTCTCAGTTAACGGTTGTTCTCTGTGAGATTGCTACCTCTCTCTCTCTCTCTCTCTCTCTCTCTTTTTATTATGCCCCGTAATTGTGTGAATAGTCCAGAAGACTTCTATTATGTATGTGAAGTCATGTTAGTTTCAAGAAAGCATCTCTTAACTTGAGCCATTAAAAAACCTACTTCTTGTACTTTGGGTGTAAAGTAGGCAACCAGGGCAAGAACTAGACTCCTCACATATGATGCACTACTAATCATCAAAACTCAAAGCGTGGGTGAATTGAAATGAATGTTTTATGCCTTTCCCAGTGTCCATGATATGGAGGGCACCAACAAATCACATCACAGACCGCTACTTCTGTATGGTGCCTCCTATTAGAAAAGTTTGTTGTTTAATTGGTTTTTAGGAGCAACTAAGGAAATTAACAACTAAGGCCATATTGCTCCGGGGATATGCGGTGGTCACGGGCTCGCTATTAGAAAAGGGATGACAATGAAGAAAAAGTGGACAGTGACGTAACCAAATATACCATCTGCAATTCATCCCGTGCCTCGCAGTGAAGTGCTACCTATTCCTGAACCACCCAACCGTTTTTCTGATGAAGATACTGTTGAACATCAACTTGATATATACGAAGAAGTACAGTAGCTGTCTATGTCAAGGGATCCACCATTTTGTCCAAACCTTTATCCTTCTAAACCACACAAGATCACAGAAAGCGAGCTTAATGACCTCATCAGGGATCTCTAACTGAAGAATAAGGTAGAGCTTTTGGCCTCAAGGCTACAACAGTGGAACCCTCTAGCTCATTCTGTGAAAGTGACATTT
Organism: Mastigoproctus giganteus; assembly: GCF_048544385.1. Taxonomy (NCBI): domain Eukaryota; kingdom Metazoa; phylum Arthropoda; class Arachnida; order Uropygi; family Thelyphonidae; genus Mastigoproctus; species Mastigoproctus giganteus. The sequence continues at coordinate 179,656,507 of NC_143578.1, read as the reverse complement.
CGTACTCAAAATAAAGACTATGATAAATTAAATCAAACAGAAGGTGAACTCGCTGCATGGATGTTGGTCGAATGCAGTGGTTTTCAATCTTTTTTTAATAATGGCATCCCTACTCAATTTTCTGCCTGTTAGATTCAGTTCTCTCTCTCTCTCTCTCTCTCTCTCTCTCTCTCTCTGTGTATATATATATATATATATATATATAAAAAATATTAAAAAAATTTACATGATAGTTATTATAATATAACTATAAACAAAATTATAATTAATAATACAAATTTTATATATATATATATATATATATATATATATATATATATATATATAAAATTATTATTATTACTCATCAAAATTATTGTTATATATAATAATAATTTTATTCTTTATATAGAGGTACTAAATAAATATTAATTATATATCACAAAATTACAAAGATACCATACACCTTTTTATAATGAAATAAATATATAAATAAAAAAAATAAAAAAATAAGTAACTTAAATCCAAATTAAGTGGCACCCCTGGAATGTTGTTGTGGCACTCTGGTTGAAAACCACTGTTCTAAATGGCAGCAACGAACATGAGGCATGTTCCCGAAGAATGGTGACCATTTATAGATGCTTCTAAGGTTATTAAGGCTTTATTAGCTTTAAGCTTATTACACAATGGAAATATGCTGCCTTCAATACCTCTTGTGTATGCCGTCCACAAAAAAAGAAAAATATGCAAACACGGAGAACATCTTAGGTGTACACTATCAGAAGTATGAGTGGCAGATATGTGGCGATTTAAAGGTAATTGCCATTTTATTAGGACTACAAAAGGGTTACACTAAGTATTGATGCTTTCTCTGCAAGTGGGATAGTCACTACAAGAAAAGGAGTTTTTGCCTCAACGAAACCTGGAAACCTTAATGGAACCTTCAACGAAACATTTAACCTCGTGAATGAAAAACGTAGCATTTGAACCTCTGGTAGATCCAAATAAAATTTTGCTTCCACCACTCATCAAACTGGGGCTCGTGAAAACTTTCGTGAAGGCTTTGGAAGTGAATGGTCCTGCATTCACATACTTGCAAGAGAAATTCCCAAGGCAGTACAGAGAAGATTAAGGCAGGCATTTTCACTAGTTCACAAATAAACAAATTTTCAAAGACGAACAGTTCAAATGTGTCCTTAGTGATAGTGAGAAATCAGTGCTGAAAGCCTTTCAAAATGTTGACTGGTTTTCTAGGAAATGTTAAAGCCGGCAACTACAGGCAATTTGTGGAAAACCTCATTACTTCTTACAAAAAATTGAGTTGCAATGTCATTGAAAATGTATTTCTTGCACTCACACCTGGATTTCTTCCCACTAAACTGTGGTGCCATCAGCGACGAACACGGTTAGTGATTTCATCAAGATATCACAGCGATGGAACAAAGAGACAAAAGCAAACGGAGTGCCACCATGCTAGCCGATTATTGTTGAATGGTGAAAATGGATGCTCCAGAAGCAGAATACAAGCGAAAGGTGAAAAGGTACTGTGTTTGATCCAGGTATGTTCGTAGCTACATCTTACTGCCATATAAATAAAAAAAAATCTTGTATAAATATAAAAAGCTACTGTTTTCGAGAAAATAAAAAAAAGAAGCCACGTGCCATTTTCAGCATTATTTTTTTTTATTCTTAGTACCCCAAAATCTATAAAGTAAACTTACTTTCATGCCCGTAACAAGATATTACCCAAAATTTGTTGTTCAGTGTAATTTATAATTAAAATTAATAATTAAGTTTAACTAATTAATAATTATTAATTAATAATTAAGTGCAATTTAATTATTAAGTATGATTGACCTTAAAAGCCAGGGACCGATGAAACATATGCTAAAAATGTGATGCTGACTGAATTTTCTTATTATGTAATGCCTAAACATCTGATAACATACCACCCATACAAGTTAGATAGGTATAGAGGTACTAAATTTCAGTTGCATTCTATTTTTTTTTTAATTAATTGAAAAAAATTTTTTTTTTTTAGACTTTTTTTCTGTGATCAACTGAAGTAAAAAATTCAGTTACCTTCTTAGTAATTACTAAGATTATAACTTTACTGAACAGTTAATAAATTACTTTCTTTTTTCCATACAAATTGTATGAAAAAAAAAACAAAAAAAAACAGAAGATATAATTTTTGGATTTTTATTTTTTTGAATTTTGGGATGGCTTGACACATTTTTCTATATAACCAAAAAAATTTCATGCAAATCTGTCCATTAGGAGTCAAGTTGTTATGTGCAGAGAGGGACAGACACGGTGAAGACAATAGGCACTAATGTACAATAACATAATGCTATACGTATATATACTTATACACAGTGCTTTTTTTGTAAAAAAACATAGGTTCCGGTACTCATTCTTTGCTATCAGGAAAAACTGAAAATTAAAAGGATATGAAAAGTACAGTACTCTAAAAAAAGCATTTTCTGATATTGTTGTTTTAGCAGAAACGTTTTTGGAATAATAACAACAAATTAAGTATATTAACACACAGTTTATTAAGCATAAATTTATTATTCAAGTATATAAAAAAACAAGTAAAATGTGAGTAAAATAAATAAAAAATAATAACATAAGTAAAAATAATTTCATAATAAAGTTTTTGTAGAATATTCCAAATTTTTATTAAGTTCTCATCCGACACCCTATGCCAGGGGTCGGCAAACTTTGAGTGAAGAGCCATTTTTGATCTAATTAATAAAAGAAAGAGAGAGAGAATCCGAATAGCTGCACCTCAGCTCAAGCTGAGGTGCGGGGGACGAGAGTTTTTAAGAAGTGGAATAGAGTGGGATGGTGTTTATTAAAAAATATATTTTTTTGAAATATTATTTATTAATACTGAAAAAACGTAACAAACATCCAATTAGGTACAAATTAATGTGACTTTTGTTGATGAACTTCTTGAGCAAGTGTCTCTCAACATTAAACATGCTCGCATCGTTCAGACGATGGTTTCTTGATTTATTTTTAATATAGTTCATGTTCAAAAATATTTGCTCGCAGAAATAAGTCGAACCAAAAACTGAGAGAAGTCCAAACGCAAATATTTTCAAATTTATATATGGGTCCAGTAAGCTACTCCACACATTGAGCACAATTTGGTCTGCATTTCAAAGTCATCTATCGCCGTCCATTTGTGCAGAATTGCAAGGGCAGCCTTTTGCCTCCCCAAATCCTCAATTTAAGTTTTAAAGCATTTTAGTCTTGTACTCCACATGTCCTTGATATTTAAGTCCTCTAACTCCATGTCAAATTGTGCTTCATGTGAGCTGTAAAGTTAAAGAGCCGCAGGTTGCCGACCCCTATCCTATGCCCACTTCTTTTCTTCTTCTTTTTGTTCGGTTGCTGAATGACGTTTCTGAAGCAGCCACGAATCAACGTATTTTGCTGGATCGAAGCGGGTCAGCAGTGGGCCTACAATTTTAAGAAATTGTAGTGAAGAAACTGTTTTTGCTATCAACGAAGCGCTGGTTGGGCTGGCGATCAGATTCATTTGTGAAAATCCTCGTTCACATTCACTCGATGAAATTGGTATCGTACTCAGAGCGTTCATCAAATGCTTCAATTTTTCATTTAACTGTAACCTAATTGACAATTTTCTAACTTCACTTTCACCAAATGCCAACAATTCATGTTTAGAAGGTTTAATACCTTCGTTGTCCTCATTTTCCTTCTCTCGTCATCAGTATTGTCACTAGTTTTAAATTTAAATTTTTTCTTTTCTTTTTTTTTTTTTGAAACCGTCCAAAATGTCAGTGTCATTCGGATATTCAGGTACTGTGACCCAGTAAACAGAGATAGAGAAAATTTAAGGAAAAATGTGGATAACACACTTCTGCGAAACAACAGATGAGTATTTGTCGGGGTAAAAGAAAATCACTTTTAGAATTCTCGAACGGGGCGCTTATGGTTGATTCACAGAGTGTCCAACCTATGGCCCACAGGGAAAGTGAAATAAAACAGCATTTTAAATTTTACTAATTATCAAAAAAATTCTCATTAAATTCTCATTTTGTACTTAACAAAAGTTTCGGATATTTTCAATTTTACTTTTACATGCAACAAGATGTGGAAAATATAACACACTAAAGGAAAATAACTGAATTTTTTTCAGTTATTTTTCTCCTCATCCTCAGTATGTGGTCGGATAGGTTTTACCAGGTACCACTAAGTTGTAGAATGGTAATCCCTTTAGCTCTCTTATTTCGCACAGCAGGACTAATTGCCTAAATTGCCTGAAGGCCAGAAATGCGATCAGTGGGTACCGAGTTAATTCTCTCCTAATCTGTTCGCTATATGTATATGAAAATTTTCTTCACCCAATGTGTTTATATTAACTTCCAAGGGGAATACTGTATTTATGTAACTTCCAAGGGGAATTCAAAATAATTCGCTATAAAAGGACTTTGTTAAACAGAGGCTCGACGGAGTAATTTAGAATTATCAAAATGGTTATATAGTTTTATATAGAAAATATCTTAAAAATAGAAAGTAAAAAATGCTAATTTAATTAAATTATTGTAAGCTTATTTGAATAGTAGGTAAACATGTGAAAAACATTTACGGAATATTACAAATTTCAAAGTGCACTGCATCCAAATGTCACACGTCACTGTTAATAAAGGTGCCGTCCCAAAAAAAAAAAAAAAAACACTGCTTATACATGTATATACACTGAGTGATCACTGAATTATGACAACCTACCAAATACTTCGTAGGTCCACCTTTTGCCCTCACTACAGCAGCTATCCGACGTAGCATTGATTCAACAATATGTCGCAAGCATTTGGGAGGTATGGCCAACCAAACTGTGCGTAATGCAGCCAGCAATGCAGGTATGGAGGCAATTGGTATATCCAGATGCCAGATACCTTTCCATAGTGTCCCACAAGTGCTCTATGGGATTGATATCGAAGGAGTTCGGAGGCCAATCAATATGCTGGAAGTCAGAACTGTGTTCCTCAAACTATTCCTGCACAACAAGTGCCCGATGGCTTGACACATTGTCATCTTGGAAGACACCATCGCCATTCGGGAAAAAGTGTAACATAGCGGGGTTTACACAGTTAGCAAGCAGTTGCTGATAGAAGAGACCACTGAATCCTTGTTCCACATACACCAGGAGTCCAAGTTCCTGCCAGTGAAACATGCCCCACACCACAGAACCACCTCCACCAGCCTGCACTTTTGATGCCTTGTATGATGGATCAAGAGCTTCATGTTGTTGATGCCAAATCCGTACATGACCATCCACGGTGTAGAGTAAATAACATGTTGTTATTTGGTTTTTAGGAGCATTAGCGACTAAGGCCATATTGCTCCGGGGATATGCGGTGGTCATTCCCTGATCTTTCCGTATCCTCCGTATTTGGTGGTCACCCGTGACCACCAAAGTACGGAGAACCCAGTCTAATCAAGAAGCATGTGCTACGCACTGCTGCTCCTGCCCACCTGGCTACGGAGGCGCCGTAAATAATGACCCATCCAACCAGCACACCTTCTTCCAGTCTTCTAACGTCCAACTTGCATGCTCTTTGCACCAGACGAGTCTTTTACGCCAATGAACCTTGGTTATGAGAGGATGCCGTAGGGGTCGTCTGCTGGTATAGCCCATACGTGAAAGCATGCGATGCACGGTCATGCCAGATATTGTTCCGGGTTGGCCCATGTTGTACTGGGTAGTCAACTCTTGAACAGTACTGTGCCTGTTCGCATTGTCGGACCTGGCACTCACTCTAACTACAACCTTTAACCTTTGAAGTTTTGCCACCGGGTCACCATTTGACCATTTTGACTCCACTCCTGGTATACTTTAACTACGGCAGCTCTTGAACACCCCACCAGTTCAGCCGTTTGGGAAATCGAGGCACCAGCTCATCAAGCTCCCACAATCTGTCCTTTATCAAAGTCCGATAAAGCGTTCCTTTTACCCATCACGCTCAGAATTTTACTACCTACTGAACCACTAACATCTTATCTATGCTAAGTAGGTAAACTAACTGCGTACTCTTGTACCCCACATGGTCAATGGGTCACATTCACTTTTCATAAGGGTGGTCATAAATCAGTGAACGCTGTGTATATTTATACGTATATTAGTTATATATTCCTGAGAGGAGGCTGTGCGAGTGAGGCTAAATCATATGAAATTAGTGATGTGTAATTACAGATGATTGTTTATTAGAAAAACCTTTCAGCATAAAGGCAAGTGAGGCTCCCGGAGTTGATGGCATATACAGGGTAGTTTTGAGAGAGAGAGAGAGAGAGAGAGAGAGAGAGAGAGAGAGAGAGAGAGAGAGAGAGAGCACGAATGAGTGCAGTGAACCATTGAGGTTAATATGAGAGCATATTTGAACCTGGGGAAGATTCCTTTCAAATGGAGAAGTGCTAATGTATCGCCAATACATAAAAGCAGTTCTAAGAACGAAGCTGGTAACTGCAGACTGGCAAGCCAGACATCTGTGGTAGGAAAAATCTTAGAGGCAATGATTAAGAGTGCAATCCAGGGATATTTAGATATATATGGCATTCTGAAAGACACACAACATGGCTTTGTTAAGGGAAAATCATGTACAGGCTGGCCTCCATTAATTCATCTCTTGAGCGCATCGCGAAAAATGGAAACGCGTTAATCGAATATAATAATCAATAGAAAAAATTATAATTGGTTTGCGACCTTCAGGAATATCCATAAAGAATTTAAAAATACTTTTTAAATACCTGTATACCATGTAAAATATAATAAAATATTTATTGCATAAAATACATAATGAAGAAACTATTTGCTACAGAAATATTTGAACACAGTTGGTTGAACAGTTTTGGCTTATTTTTTCATCATACAATTTCCAATAGCCGACAACAAGCTTCTCTAGGCCCTGACAAAATAATGTTTCTTTCAATTTTAGGATCAACATCCATTAACTTTTATTTAAGGTTTTCTGCGATACGAAAGATTTGGCCTATTTCTTTTACTGTTATCACCTTTGCAGTAATATTTTCGTCTGGCTCATTCTTTTTCTTCATCTTCTTCGTACTCGTGCTGTTCATCTATTTGAAGCAGATTGTTGTCCTTCTGTTCGGAATCTGAATTCAGCGATTTTCGAACGTTAGCCGTATCCAAGTCTTTCAAACTAAGGTCATTACCAATATTAGTTATGTCTTCAACAACTTTTTGAACTGCATCTTTGAAGCCAGCAAAATCATTTGCACAATGGGGTAAAAGATGCTTCCAAACTGCTCTCATATTGCTGGCTGTCACTTCTTCCCATGCTGCATGAATGTTTTGAATGGCCATTCGTATGTTATATTTTTTTCAGAATACTGGTACAGAAATTGCATTATTGTCTCCTGTTGTAGCTTCAAGTGCCTGTAGAAATGTTCTATGGAGAGAGAGAGAGAGATAGTAAGCTTTGAAAGTTGCAATCGTCCCTTGGTCCATGGGTTGCAATAACAAAGTCATATTTGCCAGTAAAAAACAACTTTCATATTTTCATTTAAGTCACCAAGTGCAGAAGGATGTCCAGGTGCATTATCTAAAAGCAATAGAGCTTTAAAAGTAAGATTATTTTTCTTGCAATAGGCTTCAACTGTTAGACAGAAATAAGATGTAAACCAATCTTCAAATAGGGCTTTGGTCATCCATGCTTTTTTATTTGAACGAAAAATGACTGGAAGAGTGCGATGGCTGTATCCTTTTAAAGCCCTAGGATTTTGTGCATGGTACACAAGCATGGGTTTCAATTAAAAATCACCTTCAGTGTCACCTCCTAATAAAAGCGTTAGTCGATCTTTTGAGACTTTATACCCAGGTTGGGATGCTTCATTTACAGCCAAATAAGTTTTAGTTGCCATCCGTTTTCAAAATAGGCCCGTCTCGTCTACATTAAATATTTGCTGATCGTTGTATTCACCATCCTGAATGATTTTTTGCAATTCTGCAGGAAATTTGGCTGCAGCATCTTCATCACAAGCACTAGCAGCTACTCATCAGCACTACCCTGTTACTTTAATATTATGCAGTTCTGCTCGATTTTTTAAACGTTCAAACCACCCTGAACTAGCAAAGAATGTTTCAGTCTCCCCTTGGTATTTTGTTTCTTTGTTGTTGTTGTTTGGTTTTTAGGAGCATTAGCAACTAAGGCCATATTGCTCCGGGGATATACAGTGGTCATTCCCTGACTTTTCCGCATCTTCCGTATTTGGTGGTCACGGGCTCGAACCCCGGTCTAATCATTTGTTTCTTGGATCTTAGTAAAAATGTTAATACCTTTGCTCTGAATATTGTCCTTAGATAATGGAATTCTTTTTTGATTGCAATCTTCTATCCAAATTGATAAGACTTTCCATTTGTTCAATCATTATTGGAGTTCTGTTTCTGGTATTTTGTAAAACAAATGAAGTTGATAAAACTTTACCTTTCTCTTTATATTCATCCTTTCAACAATCAATATAGTTCGCATGGTAGACTCACTGTATCCTAGATCTCTTACGATTTTCTCATGGTTTGCACCACTTTCATGTTTTTTAATAACTTGAAGTTTTTCAGGTAAAGTAATAACTTTTCATTTTTTTTTTATTGTAATCACGTTTTTCACTCTTTCTTTTATCCATAATTAACAGGGGTAGAAATTTAGAATTTTTAAATACGTCTGCACGTGACTTTATTAGCAGGAGACAAACAAGTAGCATGTCTACTTCCGAGGATTGACAGAACACACTGAGGCGGGCAGCGGGCAAACGCTTGTTTATCAGCCGTCAGACGCTTAGCATGCAATTCGAACCTTTTTCAACATGCGATTCGAATTTTTTTTCAACTATCACAAAAAAGATCACGTGAACTGGAAATTTGCATCACGTAAACTGAAAAATGCGTTAATCAAACTCGCGTTATGCGAGGCCTGGCTGCATAACTAACTTTAACACACTATTTTAACACACTCAAGAGTTGGATTTAAGGGACAATTTCGACATAATTTATTTGGATTCCAGCAAAGAATTTGACTGTTCCTCATGAGAGGTTACTATATAAGATTGAACAGTTCGGGATTACTGGTAAGATTCTGAGATAACTGCTAGGTGGCAGGCAGAAGGTTGTGATTCGCAGATATTCTTCAGAATGGTGTAATGTCAGGAATTGGGTCCCTTAAGGACCGGTTCTTGGACCACTGTTGTTTCACATTTTCATAAATGTCATCAACAAAGGGATAGAAGGCGCAATGTCAAAATTTGCAGAGTCGTTAATGATGTGCCAAGCAGCACTCCTTCAGAATGACTTCAACAGAGTTTAAAGATGGTCAGAGAAGTGGCAGCTGTGTTTTATGTTGCTAAATGCAAGGTCTTACACATTTGGGGAATAGCAATCCACAAATAAATTCTATGCTTGTTGGGGTTGAATTGAAAACAGTGAAGGAGGAAAGGGATCTGGGAGTTACAATACGGGCAGAATTTAAGTTTTCTTAACAGTATAAACAGACAGCCAGGAAAGCCCATGGTGCCCAATTGATAATTTACTGAACATTATCCTGTACAGATAGGGAGTCATAATCCCACTATATAAAGCAAAAATTGTAAGATCACACTTGGAATTCAGTGTTCAAGTATGGAGAACTCATCTGAAAAAAGACCGACTTTGAAAAGGTCCAAAGACGGTCAACTCGAATGGTGAGATCAGCAGGACGACAGTATGAGGAAAGACTTTGATTATGTGGGCTACAGAGCTTGGCAGCTAGGCACCTCAGAGGTGACGTGATTTATGTTTATAAGGCACTGAGAGGTGAGAGGGATTAGTAAACTGAATGAAGGTTGAATTCTCACTGTTCTAAAGAATTCCAGAACTAGTGGTCATAAATTCAAATTGCAGGGCTTGAGGTTTAGATTAGATTATAGGAAGTTTTCTTTTAGCCATGAGTCATTGATTGTTGGAACAAGTTGCCCTCGCTGGTAGTTGAGGCTGACAGTTTGAATAAATTCAGAGGTCAAGTGGACAGTTACCTGTGTGAGAGGGAAGCATATAATTTGTATTTTCTTATCTACTTGTTTTTTTTTTGTCAGTGCAGCAAAAGACTATGGCTTTCTTGCACTATATGGCGCTACAAATCGCGCTTTAATACAAATTAATACTTTGTATTAATATACGCTAACCTGCCTAAATAAACAGCTTAATTAACCATCTAGTGGGCACACTGGTGTAACCCAGCAATCACAAATAATTTAAAAATTAATATTAATTAAAATTATATGAGTGTGAATTACGGTTTTTCTGAAGTATAGCATTCACTTTCAATCTTTACTGTTAATTATTTTGAAAATATAGCCTCACCCATTTTAGCTTTTCCCTGAGTTACAGTTCCAGATGTATGGTAACTGGATTTTTTTTTTTTTTTTTTTTGAAAATCCAGACAGCTGTTAACTAAAAACTGTAGCCATTATTAACCCACTGCAGGATGGAAGACTCCTCAACAATTCATGTTGAGGGAAATGAACCATAATCTGCCAAGCTGGTCCAGTGTGTGTTAGCAGATCGACCATATTTAGCAGTTGGGGGCTTGAACCCTGGTCTACTCAAAGAGTGTGTGCTACTGCACTCCCACTCTTGACTACTCAGCTATGGAGACCTTTACTAAAGGTATTATTTATCATTCAACGTAGTCAAAAAATTAAGAATTAAATTCTAAATTATTTCTTGCTTTTTTTTTTCCCTTCAAAAATTTAATTGGCGAGCAGCATACACCAATGCAGCTGATGTAATAACTTTTTTTGGATTAGCTTTTTGTTTTAATTATTAAAACATTTTATTTGGAAATATCAAAGCAGTTCCTAATTTTTTAAAAATGTTTTTCTGTGAATTCTTTAAATTCATTGAATTTATTTACTATACTCCTAGCACTGGTGTACATGCAAGTATACATGCATTTGTTCTTATTCTTAGTTACTCAAACACAGCTCATGTATTCACTTGTTCCATGATGACTATAAGCAGTTCTTGAAATGCCTAGCATCTTGCTTTCCAGGGTGTTGCTAATTCCAATAGAAGAAGTGCAAGAATCACTTTCCTCCTCTGCCTGTGGCTATTGTTAATCTATTAGTCTGTGTATCCCACCCCAAGCTAGCAGTTTTCCAGCCCACCTAACACTACCACACTATGATAGCATCAGCAAATATTCTTGCATCCTTTATATTTTAGTGTATCCTCTCCCTGTAGAAGCAGTCTTTCCTGTTAACAAGCACAGACCTTGGAAAAAAAAAATTCTACGCCACCAGCCTCGCACAATCTCTCCAGGGCTGAATTGATAACAAGTTCTCATCATATACTCCCTCCTACTGTATCTGGGTAGAACTGCAGATACTTTCAAATTTAACCCTAACTCACGACTTTTTCAACACTGACCTGTACTTGTTAAGTAAGTTCGCAGATCTCCTACTATTAATGTAATTAGTGCCAATATATACAACAATATCACCTTTGGTGCCCTTAAAGATAATTTCCGTTCTACAACGTCATCAACTTCTGCCCCTGGCATACATACCCTAGTCCAATTCCACCTATCCTTCTTGCACAATATATTTCCTGTTTCCCTTACAATAGAGTCACCAACTACAACTAGCTACTGCGGGACCAGCGCATTCTACCTCAGAGATTGCTGTTGTGTTGCCTGATGATAAAGTGCAAGCTCTGATGTTGATGGGCGCCCCAATTTAAATCCTTCGAGTGCATCCAGCTTGTTCTTCAAGCTCTCATGAAGACTCATAACAATGCTGAATTGGAACCTAACATCTTCACACTCTTTACATTGAGCACACAAACAAAGACATCCCCTTAGCAATATCATGTCCTGTTCCTGATAGTTCCACAAACATCAAACAAGCAGTACATTTTCATAAGGCTGTGATTCAGAGGACACCCAACCCCTTCAATTCTCCCCCAAGCCATGGGACTCCTACTACCCTGAGCCTTTTGCATGGTGCTGCTCTGAGGCATGATTTTGGTTCTAATTCAATATAATTAAAATATTACATTATACCTATATCCTAATGGAGTAATAATATGCACAGGTTATGCTATGAAGTTAAGTTACTGAACATATACATATATATATTTCAATATTGAGCTTAAAGCATATGTATTTCGTATCTTCTAATCAAGTTGAAGTTATATGTATTATGCTATAACATTACGTTTGTAAATTCTAAGTAGTATAATAGGTAATAAATTTAATTTTATCTATGGCCAACCTGTGTGATTCAAACTCTCTAGCAACCTATCTACACCTAATCACATATAATAAAAGCTATATAAATATTAATATCATATGTTATGGACTATGTGATAAAGGTAAGTTTATTAAAACACATATGTGGTGCTATAAATTATAGTTTATAAGCCTCTTCTGATACTGATTACACTGCTACAAAGCTACGTAGAACCTCCAATATCTGTTATATCAATACTAAAACAATGGTGAAAAAATTCGAACAGTCTTATCGATCCACACAATGCTGACAGCAGTTGACTGTGGTTTTTTAAGTGATTATAAGGGAAAAGTAAAAAATAAACAAATACTATACTACTAAATTTAAATCAACAGTTAAAGAAAAACTGTAATTTCAATCAATAAATAAAGATCCACTCAGTGGCTCTGGAAAAAATGGGTAGTTCTTTTAGCCTCATCAGCAGATGAGTTGCATTCCTTGGGTAGCCTAATGAGAGTTAATAGCCCATTAAATCAATGACTGATATTCAAATGGCTACCTTTCAAAATATCTGTAAGTGTCATACTGACTGTATGCAGAGCAATGATAGCAGTATTGTTCTTTCAGTATTCTTTGTCCATTCACTATTCAATGCATGCAATTCAACTGCTAATTTCATTGGCTATCTGTGTACACTTACAGTCAAAATTTATTAGTTATAATACTGCTGGATCACAGCTTGTTGATAACTGCACATTCAGCTTATTTTTCTTCTGTAGCAACAGCATTATGGCATGACCAGATACATATACATGTATATTTTCAAAATCAATAAATTGTGTAGATATGATAAAAAAAAATTTAAAAATCAAGGAACATTTAACTTTGAAGTTCTTTGAGAGAGAGAGAGAGAGAGAGAGAGAGAGAGAGAGAGAGAGAGAGAGAGAGAGAGAGAGAGAGAGAGAGTGTGTGTGTGTGAAGTGAGTTTAATAAGAATGGCATTTAAATCACTGAAGAAGTGGTGCAGGAAGTATCACAAAATGTCTAAGACTTATCTGTTGCTTTAACAATTAGGGATGTAATACTGGCACCCCTAATTGTTACAAACATGGGAGCACTACACCGGACAGATGTAAACTTCCTTTTTAATTTCTGGAAAAAGTTGATAATTTTTTTTTATTTTTGAAGTGCTCAATGTCAATATTTCACATTTTCTTAATGGATTATAATTGTATGCATTTTTTAAAACTATTTAATAAAAAAAAATTAATTCTGTTGAAAACTAAAAAAAGTTATAGGATAAAATATAAAGGTGAAGCTATTAGCCTCTTTTATTTTCTAGCTTAAAACTGTTAAATGCGTAAAATTTAAAATGTATGCATACATGTATTTCTACTTACACTATGTATAAACAGTTATAATATATTTCCTGTTTTAAAATTTTTTTATAACTATGCATATATTAAATGCTGTTATTCACTCCCCAGATGTTTTCAAAGTTTCATTCAAATTTGGTGTGCCGCTAATAGCACAAAATTTAAATATTACCCACACTGCTAAGTCATTATCTCAAGTGATAATCAAATTGTGTTTATTATTTAAAAATAATAATGAATATTTCAAAACAAAGTTTATGACCATTAGAAACCATTTATAATTGTTAGATCGCATGGGAGAGTTTTATAAACTTAAGTAGAAATAAACACATAATTCTAAGCTTGATGCAACAATTTTTTTTGAGGGAATGTTGAACAACACCATAACAGCAATATCATTTATTAGATGGCAGTTTCATGATTCAGAAATTTTAGCTTTAAATATTTAGTATAATTTCTGATATTTTTTAAAATTTTGAAAATGAAAGAACAAGTTCATATGTTTTAAAGTTCATAAGTTAAGGATTGTCTGCATAATATAAAATATTTAAATAACTAACTAGTGGGGAGGGAATATATATATACAGTAAACCCCTGCTATTCGCGGGGGTTACATTCCTGAGAAATGCCGCGAATACTGAGTTATGGCTCCCATAGTAATAAAGGAGTTCCGTTCCAAAAATTATATCATCAAAAATCATATGTATTATATGTACCTTCATAATATGACTATGTACATAGACAGTACATAGTGAAATGCAAGCATAAGGCATCGAAATGAAAATAAGAAACAATTTAATAAAATGAAAATAAGAAACAATTTAATATTAAATGTAATATTTATTAGAAATTTCAAACAAATCTTTCAATCCAGCACCTTTGCTATAGCTAAAAAAAAAAACTTATCCTGCCAGTGCTACCACCAGTTTCGCTAAAGCGTTGATAAAGGAGTTTTGTCTTTTCATGAATGATGACTGAACTCAACGGAATTTTATTTTGAGTTCAGTCTTCTATCCACAGATTCAAAGCTTCTTCCATTTTTTCTAATTTAACATCACGAGTTACAGAGCAAATTTTTGAAGCAATTAGTGCGTTTTCACGGACACTACGGCGGATTTTTTCTTCCGATTTCTTGATTGATCGTATGATTGATTCATTGATTTTATAATGTTTCGCCACTGACGAGACACTTTCACCATTAGAAATTTTGTCTAATAACTGAATTTTATTCGCTAATGTCATCACCTTATTTGATCTTTTCACAATTCCCTTGTTATTCGTAGCCATATTTTTGTAGGAGTTAGAAAGGAACTTGTCCACAATAAAGTCACTTTCTTCCGTTAACACACTCAAAAAAGTCTGTTTTACACTGCAAAACGGTAGATTTTTCACTTTTGTAAGCATATCAATTTATAAATTGATAAATTTATTCAATTTATAAGCATATAAATTAAAAGCAAATGACGAAACCTGCCATGACAAGTGCATAACACATACTGAACAAGGATTAGCGAGAAACATCCACGCTCGCGATTTTGTCACCCCTCTCCCCCCCCACCTACTGAGCGCTGGTTTGACCGGGAAAGATAATTTTAGCCATACCCATGTTTTTTTATGGCGCAAAATGTTCACGGTGATTTAAAATTCACATTTTTTTTAGGTTTTATTTTATATTAAATCAGCGACCGAGAATACAGATACCGCGAATAGCGGGGGTTTACTGTATACATCTTATTCCTATCTATTTGGGGGCCAGCTCTTTAAGTCATTCTGTCCCATTGATTTCTATCTTGGATCAAATTCTTTCTAACTTTGCACTCTTCCATGTCCCTTTCCACAACCTCCATCCATGTTCTTTTAGACTGTACCTGTTTTGTTTATCTGCCCCGCACCTTCAACACAAATCCAAGATCCTATTTTTTGGTCCATCCTCACTCCTTCTCATTACATGTCTAAACCATCTGTCTCCCCCCTTATATTATCCTCAATTGGTGCAACCCCCCAGGCTTCCTATAGTAATTCATTTCTCACTTTTTTTTTTTCCTGGAAACTCCACTCATCTATCTTATAATTTGCATTTCTGCCATATGCCGTGGCTGAAATGTCAATTTTTAATATCCAGCACTTATATAACATAGCTGGCCTAACCACTGATTTATAAATCTAACCCTTCAGCCTAATTGGCCATCACTGGTTACTCAACACACCACTTGCCTATATAAACTTCAGCTATTTATCCAACACAAATTCTTTTGGTCACATCCTTAATAACCCTATCCTACTGCATTACCAAAGCCAGATATGTGAATGAAGTCCCCTGCTATTCCTCCTGCTCTTCTATCCTCACTACTATATCTTCTCTGTTTCCACCTCCAAAACTGCATTCCAGGGCATTCTGTTTTAGCCCTGCTAATCCTCAATCCATTCCCTTCCATTATCTTTCCCCAATTCACCATTCACCCCCTCTTTCATTCATCAATCAGAACTAGGTCAGCAAACATCATGGCATACTCCACCTGAATGTCTCCTGTCAAGCCATCTAACATCACTGCAGAGAGAAGAGGATTCAGAGCAAACCTTGAGGTAAAACAACCCTCACAAAAAAAATTCATCAGTCTCTCCACAAATACTCCTTACGCTACAGTGGCGTAGCTAAGTTTTTTGGGCCCTTAGGCAAGAAATCATTTTGGGGGCCTTATTTTCATTAAAATATATTTTAATGAGGTATAATATAAAAAAAATGTTGAATGATTTTAATAACATATGTATTTTATTTATGATTTCTTTTCAATTTTACAAACATCAAAAACATGAAAATTATTATTACAATATGATCCTACTTATTAAATACAATTTGACAAACATAAAACATTATACCATAACTAATAAATTTACGAAAAAAGCTAAAATGTTACTTTTAGCGCTTTTCCATTTGCGAAATCATTAATAAAATCCATTTTACTGGCATATTTATGCTCAATAGCCAACATTACAAGATTGTACAGGCTACTTTGACTGATAGCATTTCTTTTATAATCTGTTATTATTCTTAATTTACTAAATGATCTTTCAGCAGAGACAGCTGGAAGGGTAAAAAAGAACATAAATAAGGTAAAAAATTTGTCTGATAGGCATGTCTGCTGATAAATCTTGTTTAATAAGTATGATTAAATTACAATATTGAATTGGCAGTTGGGGAGAGAGTACCATGATTACTTGATTACTCTTTTATGAGATTTTCACACTCGCTTAATACATCAGCATTTGACGTATTATTTTTTTCGGTTCTGGTATTGCAAAATAATTTTTTACTAACTTCATACTTTCATAACGATTTTTAATTTGTATTATAATTTTGTCTAAAACAGTAAAAAACACTGATTAAAAAAAAATCTCTATTATTAAACAAAAAATCTGAATCTAATTCATCGTACTGTCGTTTAGTTCTACGTTGTGGTTTGTCTTCAAATTTAGGATCTACCCCAAACTCCTTGGCAATTTGCTCAGATTCGTATTTAATTTGTTTGTATGAATTTCGAATGTTTTGTAAATTTTTACTGACTTGATCCAATACAGAAGTACATTCATCAAGGTCTATATCGTGCTTCTGTCGAGTTTTTGAAACATAATTAATTTTGCACATATTTTTTTGTTATTCAAAAATATACAAATGAACATAAAATCAAATGCCAGCATTTGCTTCATTATTCTAAGTGCTTCATCTCGGCCTGTTTTTTTAGTTAATTTAAGATTAATTTCTGTCAAAGCTTTCATAATATCTGCAAAATGAACTTTCACAGCTGTTATAGACTGTAATCTATCAGACCAGCGAGTAGGGTTGGGTTTTTTTAATGTAACTTCAAGATTTGCCAGTAAATTTAGAAAGAAGATCGCATCTTTTTGTACTATTTCCAAAAAAATTATACAAAACTTATTTGAACAATGTCGAAAATGATGAAATGTTATTACAACAATTTACACTATCATTAATAATTAAATTTAAATTGTGACTTGGACAATGAATGTACTCTGCATTTCACTGGATTGTTTTAATGCATGACTGCACACCATTATAAACCCCACTTGTGGCATTAGCCCAATTATATCCCTAACCATAACATTTTTCAATGGGAATATTTAGTTTGTGTAATATTTTCATTATATTTTCCGTCATCATTTCTGCCAAATAATCATTCATGTCATCGAATCCTAAAAACGTTTCAAAAATTTCAAAATCTTTGGATTTTTGTTGCGAATTATGTGAACATGTCGTATAATAACACTTAATTGATTTTTTTTGTGAGACTAGTACAGTAATACCCCGACTTACGCGAACTCGGAGTTACGCGGTTCTTGATTTTTTTCGTTTGGCAACGCTGCCGCCCACTATCTTCAAGGTCGTTTTTCATATGTTATCGATATACGGTGCGACGGCGGAGAATGAGAGCGAAAGATGAACAAAATTCAACTTTGTTGCTTTTATGTTTTTTATATCAGTGAAGGGGAAACACATTTCACCATAATAACGTAAAAACCAACACAATTCCAGCTATCGGTATAATCGCAAATGCAATTAGATCGAGTTTACTACCAGTTTATAACAGATTTCACTAGCAGAAACGCAACTGGATTTTAATTGTTTTATGGTAGTAACCCCTAGAAATGTGAGGTGTTAATAGTGTATCTCTGCCTTTATGGTGTTGTTTATTCAGTTGCTACATGCGCGCAGCTTTGTTTATGCGTATCAAGCGTGCCTCCTCGTTTTGTAATTGTGCTTTATTCCCTAAAAATGAGTAAAATACTTAATTAAAAGGTGTGAAAAGGAAGCGTCCTGGTGAAGACACTGCAGATTCAGAGAGAAAAAGAAAAGCAATTATCGATAAACAGAGGCGGACTGGGTCAAAAATTCTTACCCGGGAAAATTTATAGTGGCCTCATACTATGGTTTATGGCCAAAATCACACTGGCCCACCGGGGTTTCCCCGGTAAGGCTCATGGCCAGTCCACCTCTGTCGATAGAGAAAAAATATGAAATTGTGAAACGCTTTGAGAGAAATGAAAGACCATGTAATATTGCACGTGCTACAGGCCTAAATGAAGCAACGGCGAAAAGCACATGACAATTGCAAACTTGACAGGTTGAAAATTGAAAAGGGCTCAATTGTAAAGGGCTTAAAAATTTTAGAAAACATAGACTCCAACGAAGAACGCGTTATAGCTACAAAGCAAGGAATAAAAAAAATTATTAGCTCGCTACGAAGAAATTCTGCGTGAAAAAAAGAACGCGCTGTGTCGTCAGACGAATTTGTTAGATTTTATGAAGACATCGAAATAACTTTTTTACGTAAGTCATTTGTTTTTTTTAATACATATTTTGTATTAATATGTATAAAGAACTGCAATTTTATTAATATTTTTCTTCTAAACTAGTGTTTTTGTTAGTCCTTGGTCCCAATTAAGCAAAATTTATATGTATTTATATGCAAAGTTGTACCCCGACTTACGCGATTTTCGTCGGACCCACCTATCGCGTAACTTCGGGGTATTACTGTAGTATCAAAAATTGAATAGAATGGTGCTGAATTAATTTTGAGTGTAATACTTTTCTTTTGTTAATTTGGTATCTAAACATTCTATTAACTCATTTTGGATAGTGGGGCTTAAATAAGTTACTGAACCAGATGGCTTACTAATAATTTGTTTCAGTACATCATCATAGTAGGAAAGTAAACGGACTTGCGATAAAAAACTGTTGTTGTAATCTTCTGAAAATCCTTCCCGATGACCAGGAAATGCTAAAGAATTTTTAGTCAACATAAGTGTAATCCGAAATAACCACACTAGTACCATTTTACAAAATGAGGATCTGTATTTTACTTGTTCCTCAAGATCTTTATCAATCACTGTTCTTTGCCACATTTCATGTATAGTACATGCCTCGATATGATGTTGAGAAACAGTTTTTAATCCGAAAAGATAAATTTTTCCAATCGCATAGGTCCTTAAGGTCTCCGAGGTGACAAACTCATGCTTCTTTTTGTTTCATCGGAATTGTTGATGTCCACATATTCTCCAAGATCGCTTGACGGAATAAATGGTGCAGTGCGTTCAACACCAATTTCCGACAAAGGCATGTCTATTATTGTTGAATTGTTTTCATCTGATGACCCTGCCTGATTTAAATGATCCACAGATATATTTACACCAACAGCATTTTTTTCTACATTTTCTGATTCAATACTGGTCTTTTCTTTACCTTCTTCTGGACATAATTCATTACTGTGTTTTGTAAAGATGATCTAATCATTTTGTAAAAATGATCTAATCGAGGGCACTCTAGTCACGGAAGAGAACAGTCGGTGGATTTTTGGCTGCTGTAAAGGGATAAGTATTTTTAATTTTTTTTTGTATTCTTTGTTAATTAACATAATACATTGTGTTTTACAAAGATATTAAATAGGTTTAGTAGCGTTCGTTAGCTTCTTATTTTGAATTTAACCAGCAATTTTTGGAAGTTACGACTCCCAGTGTTGGCACCAATATTGTTGAACTAGCCGCCATAGTAGAGTCGATAAGAAATAGCGTAATGTATATACATTGTGCTGCCACTTTATTAGGTACACTCCTGCTGTGCACACAAATGGTTTATCCCACAATGTTGCAAGTCACATGACCACAGTTGTGGATATAAATGCAGCTGAACAACTTTTCTAGTATCAGTTAAGAGTACAAACTGTATCAAGAATGGGGAAAAGGAGTAATATAACAGACTTCGAACATGGCATGGTAGTAGGTGCAAGACATACAGGACAAAGAATCTCTGAAACAGCAGTTCTTCTGAACTTTTCACGCATCACAGTTTCAAGGGTGTATCGAGAATGGTGCAACGAACAGAAAACATCCTCTCAACGGCACTCCTGTGGAAGAAAATCGCTTGTTGATGAGAGTTCAGAGGAGGATGGCTAGAATTGTGCAAGCAAACAGACGGGCAACCATTCATTTCGCATATCACGCCAGAATACAACCTTGGTGTGCAGAACAAAATATGGCAATGGATTACTAGTCGCACTTTGTCGCGAATGGGCTACAACAGCCTACGGCCACATCACGTACCTTAGTTATCAATGAAGAACAAGAGAGCACGCTTCCTGTGGGCACAGCAACACCAGCACTGGACTATAGTGGATTGGAAAACAATTGCTTGGTTTGCCGAGTTGAAGTTCCTGGTGCATCATGTTGATGGAAGGCTCAGAATTTGGTGAAAACAACATGAATCCATGGACACCGTCATGTCTGACGAGTACTGTGCAAGGTGGTGGAGGCAGTGTTATGGTGTGGAGAATGTTTTATTGGCACATGTTGGGTCCATTGATACCCATAGATTCATGTCTGAATGCCACATCGTACCTAAATGTCATTGCTACGAAGTGCATCCGTTTATGTTGACAGTTTATCCTCAGTCAGATGGTTACTTCCAGCAAGATAATGTGCTGGTGCACAAAGCTCGAATCACTATGGAATGGTTCCAGGAACATGACAATGACTTTTCTTTGCTGCAGTGGCCCACTCAGTTCCCAGATCTGAATTCTAATGAACATCTTTAGGATGAGCTGGAAAGGGCTATTTTCTGCAGGCCTACACCTCCGTTGAATCTCAAGGAACTTTTTTTTTTTTTTTTTTAAATTCCAGAGATCCAGACGATTGTGGCCCCCTGCGGAGGCATAAGTCTTAAGAGAACTGTAAAGTGTGTTAGTTGTCTGACGGCACAGGGGCTTCCCCCATCTCCACAATCTCAAGGAACTACGTGACACACTCATGGCTGCATGGTACTCTATTCCAGCACAACGTTTTCAGTAGTCAGGCGGGAAGCAAAAGCAGTGCATAGCACACGCTTCTTGATCAGACTGGGGTTCAAGCCTGTGACCACCAAATACGGAAAGGTCAGGGAATGACCACCGCATATCCCCGGAGCAATATGGTCTTAGTTGCTGATGCTCCTAAAAACCAAGTAAAAATAACAACAACGTTTTCAGCATCTTGTTCAATCCATGCCTAAACGAATTCAGGCTGTTTTGAAGGCTAAAGGAGGTTCAACACGCTACTAGGTAGGTGTACCTAATAAAGTGGAAGCACAGTGTATACTGCACACTGATAGTGTAAGATATAAAGTAAAACTAGATAGCGTAATAAGAAGCACTGAATTAGGAATCTGTTAGCTTATTATAGTATTATTAATTAATCAAAAATATTATTAATCTTATTAAATTTCATTGTTAATTAAATTGTATTTAAATGGAAAGCATGACCCAGAATAGAGCTGGAAAGCAAAGCTCACAGACTAGCGAGAGTGCTGCGACTCGGGATAGAAACAAAGAGGGCGATTCTCCAACGTATCACAGTCTCAAAAAATATGCAAAATGAGAAATGTTTGCCGACCTTTCTAAAACAGGACATGATCTAGCCAAGGAGGATGCCTAATGCCTTTGTGTGTGCTAGGTGTCTAGAGTGTCAAGAAATTAGGTGCCAACTCAACTATGAGAGCTTGAGGTGTAGGGAAAATGTCATTGAAGAAATTAATATGAGGGGACCATCAAGCTCTCAGCTGCCCAGTTCAATTGCAGAGCTCATTCCTGTGCATCAGTCAAAACAGAGGCAATCTCCGAGGCAGAATGTGCTGATCCCAAAGGAAGTAGTTATTGTTGGTGACTCTACTGTCAAGGAGACAAGGAATATACTATGCAAGAAGATAGGTGGAACAGAACCAATGTATGTCTGCCAGAGGCTTTTGATTTGATTTGGTAGTTGTTGGCGCATCGGCTTCTGTGGCCATATTGCACCTCCCAAGGTTTTTGCAGTACTTTGATCCAAGCCCGAGGCGGGAATCGAACCCGCGACCTTTGGGCTGCCGGGCAGGTACTTTACCCACTCGGCTAGCCTGGTCGGCTCTGCCAGAGGCAAAAGTTGATTCGTTGTAGAGCAGATATTATCTTTTAAGGGCACAAAGGGTGATATTGTTGTACATGTTGGAACTAATGATATTAAGAGTAAGAGATCTGCAGATTTACTCAACAAGTACAGGTCACTGTTGAAAAAAAGTTGCGAGTTAGGGCTGAATGTGATAGTATCTGCAATTCTGTCGAGACACGATAGGATGGAGTATATGATGAGAGATTGTTGATCAATTCGGACTTGGAGAGATTGTGCAAAGCTCAAGGAGTAGAATTTTTTTCAGCCTGGTCTGTGCTTGCTGACAGGAGAGACTGCTTCTACAGGGATGGGGTACACTTAAATAGAAAGGATGCAAGAATATTTGCTGATGCTATTGAGGCAGTGTTAGATGGGGCAGAAAACTGCTAGCTTAGGGGGATACACAGACTAAAAGGTTAACAGTGGCACAGGCAGAGGCAAAAGTGATTTTTGTACTGCTTCTATTAGAATGAGCAGCAGCCTGGAAAGCAAGCAATGGAGATTTCCAGGATTGCTGGGAGTCATGGTGGAAAGAATATGGGCTGTGTTAGGGTGACTAAGAGTAGAAACAGGTGCATGCATACTTGCATGTGCACCAATGCTAGGAGTATAGTTAATAAATTTGATGAGTTTGAAGTGCTAGTCAAGACATCAAAGGCATATATTGTTGGGATATCAGAGATGTAGTGTCACACAGACATAAGTAGCGCAGAATTAGAATTTGGGGATTACAATGTGTACAGAAAGGATAGACAGGAAGGGAGGAGGGGGTTATGCTGTTAGGTAGGAAACACAAAATCTAAGGAAGTGCATCCAAATGATGCTGGTGGACAATGCAATGCTGAGTCTGTTTGGTGTGACATAAGCTCTGTGAAAGGAAAAATGAGAGTAGGTAAGTGTTATAGGCCTAATGAATCTGATCAGTATAATGAGCAATTGTGCAGAAAAATAGAGTGGGCCAGCAAATCAGAATGTCTTATGAGGGATTTTAACTTTCCAGATATTGACTGGAACTTGTGGGTTGGTCACTCGCATGCTAATATTCATGGAGGAACGTCTGAATAATTTTGGTCATTAGCATACTATTTAGTGATACCTTTCAATAAGAATATGCAAAAAATAGGACTGCATGCGGTTTTCAAACCCCTGACAAGACACATGCATGTTATTTACAAAAGCATGTGCATAGGTCGGAATGTGTATGTCAGGGAAACAGAAAGGTTAACTCAATAGTGAGGGGGAAGAGCATTGTAAACACGCAAAAAAGGGAAATACCAGGAAATCAGAGATCAATCACAGAATATACCTATAGTTGTTCCTACACTTTCAGTGTAAACAATTTTGAAATGTCTATGTGGGGGGGGGGGGGAATTCTACTAAAAGAAAAATTAAAGAAGCTATGTCAAGAAAATTTATAGACAATACAAACAGGAATAGGGATGCAACTTTTTGGAAACAATATAAATTTATATATTTAAAAAAAAAAAAAAATTTTTTTTTTTTTTTTTGCTTTAACTCAGGCCACAAAACCATGTATATTAACATGAGAGAAATGATCTTTAAAGGATAGAATAGGTTTTCTCGGACTCTCTCTCTGACCATCGGGAATCAATTACAATGTTGTCGTCTCCCTTTTCTTACTTGCTAGGACATCATGATCAACGAGAGGAGTTTGTACATGAATGAGGGTTTGATATAGGTCCCGGAATATGATGCTCATCATACAGGTAAACATCACGGAGTAATAGCCTTTTTTTTTTTTTTTTTTTTAAATCTACAGTTATATCTTAATGTAATTAACTCATAAATGTAATGACTCAACTCATTTAAAGTCTTGGCAACAAATGTTTCTGACTGCCATTTATGAAGAGAATACAGAGTTGAATTAAACTATCATAAAAAATTATATGGAGTAGAAGTACTACTGAAGGAACTATTCTGCAAGCCATCAGCTTTCAAAAGATTCTTTTCAGAGGAATGAGAAGGCCAATTAGACCAACATTCATAATTGACTTTCTCATTCTCTGTAAAGAGCCATAGTTCATGTATGTAGTGCTGCCATCTTGGAGGGGTAACAGGAGCAAACGTGGTGGAAGTCATTAAATTACAAGTTTTGATAAAATTCACTAGTGAGTGTTACAATACTGTAATTTGTTTTTTGGATTAATCAACTTTATAATTTATATTGTTTTCTTACAGATACATATTTACAACTCATTTAATGTTATGTACCTATGTATACTTCTTATCATAAGGTACTGTACCTTACATTGAAGCAATCCTTGGTAACAACTTTCTCTAAATAGCGAAGTGATGTGTCAGAATTTATCTATTTTAATGATGGAAGTATTACTGAATTTCATAAGCAGGATCACCTAAACTGAAAAATATTAGTTTATATATAAAAAAAAAAAAATAAATATATATCCCAACTCATCTTTTCAGTCATGTAAAAAAGATTCATATATTCACTCAGCTTTTGAACTGAACCCTCTTACTTACTTGGAAACTCTATGTGGCGGAGAAAATACCCCATGGTTTGATTTACATGCAAAGTACTGGATACCTTGTACAGATCCATCATTTTTACCAAGGGGTTTGTCTAATTCCACACCATACCAAACACCTGAAAATAAGTTAATTGAATCTTTAGAGTTCAATACAGATATTTAATATAAGATGAGAAATATGAATATGAAGAAAGAATATACACAAGAATCATTAATGTATGTATTTTACAATAAGAGATTTTTTTTTTTTTGTATCTTAATTTTTAGACATTTTTCTCATTAGTTACAAAAGCAGACAAGAATGTCTCAGTAAGCTGTATGTACAAGCATGGTTCAATAAAGAATCACCCTCACCTACTTCCACATATTGCAGAGTGATGATATTTTGTGTGTAGCATCATACATATCTCTATACTAAAGGTGTAAAATTTCAGCCCTGTGTCTTAACTTGTTTTTCTCTTACAGAGCTGAATGTGTGACGAAGTAGCATCATGGATAAAGTTGAAGCCAGAGCTGCAATCTGGTATCTGTTCTTGGAGGGGAAATATCCTAAAGAAATCCATGAGGGAGATGACTGCTGTATATAAGGACAAAGCCTTATCCTATGGTATTGTGAAGCACTGGCAAAGCAGTTTAGGTGTGGACGGACGTCGGTAGAATATGAGCCCATTCCAGGTCATCCCCACTGATGACAGCATTATCAGAAAAGTGGAGTCGTTAATCATGGAAGATCGCCAGATATCTGTGCATGAATTGTCCCAGGAGGTGAAAATTTGTGTGGGCTTTGTTGAAAGAGTCCTTCAGGACCAACTCCATTTACAGAAATTGAGTGCAATGTGAATTCCCTGATTGACTAGTTTCCAGACGGCTGATCGACAAATAGAAATTTGTTAGTCCTGTGCCAAAAAAATGAGGAAGGCTTTTTCTCTCATCTAATCACTCAGGATGAAAGTTGGATACACCATTTTGACCCTGAAAGTAAAAAGCAGTCCGTGGAATGGCGACATCACGGTTCCCCACCACCCAAGAAGGCAAGGGTCCAAGCATCAGCAGGAAAGGTCTTGCTGACAGTGTTTTGGGATGAGAAAGGCATAATAATGACTGATTACCTACCAAAAAGTAAAACAACTACAGGTGCCTATTATGCTAACTTAGTCACAAAATTACGGGAGAAAATCAAAACATGTAGGTGTGGCATGCCGTCCAAAGGTGTGAGAATGCTTCACATTTCTGAAATTGCAACGACACACAAGTGGCCACTTGTGGATATGAAATACTGCCCCATCCAGCCTACTCACCCGATCTTGCACCATCGGACTTCTTGTTTTCTTCCCTCAAATCATTTCTTCGGGGGACCCACTTCCCTGACGACGAGACACTCATTTCTGCAACAGAGTCATGGTTCAAAGACCAACCTCACCACTTCTACAAAAATGGCATCCGTAGCGTCATCCATTGATGGGAAAATTGTGTAAATCTGCACGGTGGCTATGTAGAGGAGGACTAAAAATCTGTGCCAAGAATCAACGGGCACCTCTGCAGCTAGGTCAGTCAGGGCGATTCTTTATTAAAACACCCTCATACTTTCACAAATGCCCTCCGAACATTCTTTCTAATTTCAATGCAATATAGTTTAGAATATTAGTATTAATAGTGGCAAATGAATAGTGGCAAAGGAAGCAAGTTTATACAGCATCAGCCACATCACAAAACCTTCACAGCTCACCTCCCCCCCCCCCTCAAATTTCTTAAACTTAATCAAGCTGTCTACTTCCCACAACACCAGATGGAAGTTTATTCCAATGATCTGGCTGAAAGCAAATCTCAATTTAAATTTATGCCTTCTACATGTATTGTCTGAGCAAGAGTAAGGATGCCATCAACATTCAGTTTACTCAATCCATTCAAAACTTTGCACTGTGCATCAAATCAAATCAAATCAAAACTTTGAGGACTCCAGACCTATATGCAGAACTCAAGGTGTGACCTATTGCCTATTGACCTATACAAAGGGATAACCATCTCCTTTTCCCTACTAGCAAAATTCCTATATATCATGGACAATACCCGATGACCTGCTCTGGCACCCTGTTTGCACTGCACAGAAAGCTTCATATCTGACTGCACAATTACTCCCAGGTCTTGTTTCATTTTCTACCACCCTAAGTGCAGAACCACACAGTGTGGTTCTGCACTTAGGGTGGTACTGTGTAGTACAATCTGGGGTTACTTCTACCCATATGCAGTACTTTGCATTTGTCAATGTTAAGCTTCAGTTGCCACTTCTCAGCCAATCTGCCCAACTTTTCTAGATTCTGTTGCAGCAGCACACTGCCATTACTGTCATTAACAACCCTGCCTAACCTTTGTATCAAAAATTGGACATTAAGCCTGATATACCTTCATCAATATCATTGATAAATATACAAAACAACATCAGGCCCAAGACCGAACCCTGGGGGAATCCATTAATAACATTAGTCCACTAACAGCAGTGTCCATTGATTACCACTCTCTGTTGTCTCTCACTCAACCACCCTTTTATCCACTGTAACAACTTGCCCTTAATACCATAATGCTCCAAATTGTACAGTAGTCTTCCATACTCAACAGTAACAAAAGCTTTCTTGAAATCCAAGTATATGATATCAAAATTATGTTTTGCATCCAGTTCCTTTGTAACCACATCATGGTATCCAATCAAATTGGTCAGACAAGACGTCCCCCTAACAAACCCATGCTGTGTCTGAATTATTACTGCAGTCTTGTCTAGATGATCCTGCAATGCTTCTTTAATCAGTGACTCCATTATTTTCTCTGGAACAGAAGTTAAACTAACAGGTCTGTAATTACTCGTATCACCTTTTGATCCCTCCCTCTGTGAATTGGGGATACATTTGCACATCTCCAGTCCGTGGGGACTTCTTCTCGGTCCAAGGATGCTCTCATAATTAAGGCTAACTGTTTATTTATTTCCTTTGCTGCCTCCTTTAACGTAACTAGATAGATCCCATCCACCCCAGGTGCCTTTCCTGTGTTTAACTTCAACAATTTCTCCTTCACTTCCCTAAAGAATTCTTCATGCATGAATGTAGAGGCAAAATACTCATTCAGTTTGTCAGCTATCTGAGCAGGATCATAAACAGTCGAACCATCAATATCAAGTGGACCAATCAGATTCATCCCCTTCCTTCTAGAGTTTATATAAGTAAAGAAGTCTTTGTGTTTTTTCCTAGCATCCTTTGCCAAATATTTTTCTCGCAATCTGCCTTTGCCTGTCTAATTTCCTTTGTGACTTGATTACAGACTAGCTTATATCTGCCTTTGCCTGTCTAATTTCCTTTGTGACTTGATTACAGACTAGCTTATATCTGCCATAGGCTTGCCTGATAATTTATATGCATCCCATGCATTTTTCTTCTCTGCCACGAGTCTCATTAATTCATCTGACATCCATTTAGGCCTAAACCCTGAACGATATTTCTTTATCTGTATGAAAAGCCAAGTAGCTTCCACGATTAATTCCTTGAATGCTTCCCATTTAGAATTTGCTGCTGGTAACATCATCAGTTGGTCCCAATGTACAGAATTTAAAAACTGTCTGAGACTACTTTAGTCATCTTTACAAAAGCAAAAACTCCACTCTTTACCCTTCAACCTTTTACTTGCAAATTTTTCTCAATATTTTCCTGTATTTGTTAAGTAAATCCCTAGATCTCGAACTCTTAATATCATTATTAGCAATACATAAAGAAACATTATCACCTTTTGTGCCCTTATGAAATGATAAGTGACCACAATCAACTTTACCCCCTGGCAAACATATACTAGTCCCATTCCTATCCCCTTTTTTTTCACCCAAATTATATTTCCTGTTTCCCTGGCAATAGTCACTGACGATGGCTACCTCCTGTGGGACCAGCACTTTCTACTGTAGGGTATTTTATTGTGTCTTATAATGAATGAGTGTAGTCTCCAACATTGTGCTAGGCAGTTGAGTGTTTGATGGATCCCTCTTTTTAATTTTTTGAGGGCATCAACTCTGTTCCTAAAGCCCCCATATAGGCTCATTACATTTGAATTGACACTAAATCTCCTCAAACTCTCTGCAAACAAAATCATACAAAGATATCTACAGTGACCATATCATGCCCCATCATAGATAATTCTGCAAAGAAAGGTGACAAGTAGCACACCTTTACTTTTTTTTTTTTTTTTGCTCTGATTCACAAGAGATGAATGGAGCCATTGATGGTTCTGTTCTAAGTCAA
Organism: Mastigoproctus giganteus; assembly: GCF_048544385.1. Classification (NCBI taxonomy): domain Eukaryota; kingdom Metazoa; phylum Arthropoda; class Arachnida; order Uropygi; family Thelyphonidae; genus Mastigoproctus; species Mastigoproctus giganteus. The sequence continues at coordinate 179,627,152 of NC_143578.1, read as the reverse complement.
AGTGCTCCCACTCTTCTGAGCTTTTTGCTTTGCAGCTCTTGTTTGAGATATGATTTTTGTCTAAATTTAATTTAAAAATGCCACAAAAACTAAGCGATAAGAGTATAATAATGCTATACTATTCCCAGATTATGCGATGACAATAAGAATTACTGTTACATTTCTGAATAATGCTACTGACTTTCTAAATTCTTAGCTAAATACAAAATGAAGTTAATCTACGTGATTAGGATTTTCAATCTATTTATTTACTACAATTTAAAACACACTGTGATTTAACTACTACAAGTTACTATGAATAAGCTGTAATTTATTAAACCCTTAGTTAAATTCAAAAATAAGCCACTTTTAGCCACTGTACCAAGTGAAAAAAATGCCCATGTGTATAAATATAAAATGAGTAAAAATGAATGTTCAATATTTCATGAGGATATCCCTCCCCTGGCTATATAAAAAAGGTAATTTTTCACAAAGGTAATGCACTAATTTTTACTAATCTTTAAAACACAAAAAATAATGACCAAAATACTTTTAAATTATTATCTCTTTATTTATATTTCACAAATGTCTTAATGAATGTGAATGCAGTCACTTGTATAATGTGTTTTGCTTGACAGATGAAGCTCTCATTAGGTGGTAACACCCGAAGTAGGAGTGTATGTGTATGACATAATAAAGATCAATTTCCTTGCAAGAGTGGAATGTTCATCATAACGTTTCTGCATCAAAAATCTTGTCAATCAAAAATCTTATGATTGACCAGAGAAAGTCTTATTGTTATTCATCAAGCTTCTCAATGGAAGCACAATGATTCATCACCACCACAACTAAAGAAATTTTATATTGTTGTAAGTACAGAGTTGCAGTGGTTGCCTTAAGAACAATGTGTGCTGATGGTATCATAATCACAGATTGTGTTCTTAAGGGAACTACTGTTACAATAAACAGCTATATAGTGGTGCTGAAGGAGAAATTCCAACTTTTTTGGCAGACATGTCGACATTTCTGCTCAATAAATTAGGGAGCATTTAACTTAAACATACTTAGTACTCATTTAAATTCCATATTTAGATAAAAGGAGAATAAATCAATAAATGGGTAATGTTTGCATTAATATGGTGGTTTGTATTAACAGGCACATTACATTAAAGAAAACATCACAATAGGCAACTCGGGTATTAACTACTGGACTATCGCAGGTAAAGCGGAGCACAATATTCAAATGAGTTGAGTGCACCAATAAGTGGATATGCACAAGTACCTTGTGCATGTCCACTTTCAAGGAAATAATACTGCTACAACAACCAAATACAGCCACTGATTTCTTTAGCATCAACATCTCAAATGGTATGTTTATTGCTACCCACAGCCCCAGGAAATCCGTTTTTTTGAGACTTTTGATCCTGTTTGGCATTAAAGCATTCTAAACATGCTTTCATCTTATGATTTTTATTCTGATTTTTTTTCAACTGAAAGGGGGAATGAGAGTATCTCCATGTGGGGGAAGTTTTTACGGCTCTAGCTAATAGAGAAGTTTTTCTTAAATTTTTGCAGTTTCACTGACTTAATTGATATATTAATTTATTTTCTAGAAGTAGCTTTATATTCCTAGTTATGATATTTAGTTTATTTCGAATTTCGACAGAGATTTTGTAGGTTATTACTTAGTATTGGTAAAACTTGAACTGTTCGAAGCTTGCCGCCATTGTTGTAAATTACATTGATATGGAATAGTGTAAGGTGTATCGTAAAACTAGATAGTGTAAGGTGTATCGTAAAACTAGATAGTGTAAGGTGTATCGTAAAACTAGATAATGTAATACGTAGCACTGTATTAGGGTTCTTAAGGGCACTTTTAACAACTATAAACAGCTATATAGTGGTGCTGAAGGAGAAATTCCAACTTTTTTGGCAGACATGTCCACATTTCCTTAAAAGATGATTTCCTTACCTTAATATAGTATTGTGAATTAATTAATTAAATTTATAAATATTATTAATTTTTATTGTTAATTAAATTGTATTTAAACAAAAATACATGCCCCAGACTAGATTAGCAAAGCAATGTGCACAAAGTAGTGGAAGTGCTGTGGTTTCGGGGAGAACTGAAGGGGGTGATTTTCCAGTGCATCACAGTCTAAAAAAAAATGTGCAAAATGTGATGTTTGCAGGCCTTTCTGGAACAGGATGTCTCTGTGTGTGCTAGGTGCAGAGAATGTGAAGAAATTAGGTGCTAACTCAGTGTTCTGATGGGTGTCTATGAGAGTTTGAAGAGTCAGGTAGATGCCATCTAAGGAATCAAAATGGGGGAGGCTCATCAAGCTCTCAGCTGCCAAACTCAATGCCAGGGCTCACCCTTCTGCACCAGGCAACACAACGTCAATCTTCAGAGCAGAAAGCGCTGGTCCCAGAGGAGCTAGTTATTCTCGGTGACTCAACTGTCAGGGAAACGGGAAATATATTGTGCAAAAAGGACAGGTGGAATAGGACCAGGGTATGTCTGACAGGAGAAAAAGCTGATGACGTTGAAGAGTAGATGTCATCTTTTAAGAGCACAAAAGGTGATATCGCTGTACACGTTGCCACTAATGGCATTAAGTGTAGGAGATCTGTGAATTTACTTAACAAGTACAGGTCAATGTAGAAAAAAAAGTTGCAAGTTAGGGTTAAATTTGTAAGTGTCTGCAATGTTGTCCAGACATGATAGGAGGGAGTATGTGATGAGAGAGCCTTGTCAATCAATTCAGCCCTGGAGAGATTGTGCAAGGCTCTTGGGGTAGAATTTTTCCCAGTGTGGTCTGTACTTGTTAACAGGAGTGATTGTTTCTACAGGGATGGGATACACTTAAATAGAAAGGCTGCAAAAATATTTGCTGATGCTATCAAGGCAATGTTAGGTGGGAAAACTGTTAGATTGGAGGGATTCACAAACTAATAGATTAACAGTAGCATCAGGCAGAGGCGAAAGCAATTCTTGCACTGCTTCTATTGTAAGGAGCAGCAGCCTAGAGAGCTTGCTGGGAGTCGTCATGGAACAAGTAAATACATTACTGTGTTAGGGTAAATAAGAGTAAGAACAAATGCATGTATACTTGCATGTACACCAGTGCTAAGAGTATAGTAAACAAATTTGATGAATTTGAAGTGCTGATCAAGACATCAAAGGTGGATATCGTTGAGATACCAGAGATGTGGTATCACACAGATACAAGCAGTGTGTAGAATTGGAATTTGGGGAGTACAATGTGTACAGAAAGGATATACAGGACAGCAAAGAGGAGGGGTTATGCTATTAGTTAAAAAAAACAAAATCTAAGGAAGTGCATCCAGCTGACATATATGGACAATGCAATGCAATGTTGAGTCAGTTTGGTTGACATAAGCACTGGGAAAGCAAAAATGAGGGTAGGAGTTTGTTATAGGCCTAACGACTCTGATGAGTACAATGAACGATCATACAGAGAAATAGAGTGGGCCAGTAAATGAGAGTGTCTTATAATGGAAGATTTTAACTTCCCAGATATTGACTGGAACTTGTGGGTTGGTCACTCGCACTCTAGCAAGACTGTGCATTTATTAGATGACTGTTTTTCCACAGCAGCATGTAAGAGAGGCAACCAGAGGGAATAACCCTCTTCATCTGATTATCAGCAGTGATTATTCGTGCATTAACAATTTACAAATAAAGGAACCACTAGGTGGCAGTGATTACAGTGTACTGATGTGGGATTTACTTAAAGATATAACTACCATCAGATGTAAAGGGAAGGGATTTTGTTTTCGTAAAGGCGACTATAGAGGTCTCAGAGATTTTTTAAATTCTATATGGTGGGACCAACTGATGATTTTACCAACAGCAAATTCTAGATGGGAAGCATTCAAGGACGTAATCTTGGAAGCTACTAGGTTTTTTGTTGTAACCTAGAAATACTGTTCTAGGTTTAGGCTGAAATGGATGTCAGATGAACTAATGAGACTTGTGGCAGAGAAGGAAAATGCATGGTATGCATATAAGTTTTCAGGCGACACAGAAGCCGATGGTAGATATAAGCTAGTCTGTAATCAAGTCACAAAGGAAGTAGGCAAGTGAAGGTAGATTATGAGAAATCTTTGGCAAAAGATGCAAAGAAAAACAGTGAAGACTTCTTTACTTATGTAAACTCCAGAAGGAAGGGGATGAATCAGATTGGTCCACTTAATATCAGTGGTTTGACTGTAGAATCATTCTCAGATAACTATCAAACTAAATGAGTATTTTGCTTCTACATTCACACATAAGGAGTTAATCAAGGAAGAGAAGGCCAGATGTTTATCATATTCTAACAGGGAGTTAAATGATTTTGTAATAACTGAGAGCAAAGTGGAGGAGAAATTGAAGATAAACATAAGAAAGGGTGGACGGAATTTATCCAGTTATATTAAAGGAGGCAGCAAAAGAAGTAAGCAAACCCTTAGCCATAATTATGAGAGCTTCCTTGGATTCAGTGGAGGTATCCATTGACTGGAGATATGCAAATGTATCTCCAATTCATAAAGAGGGAGCAAAGCGTGACATGAGTAATTACAGACCTGTTAGACTGACTTCTGATCCAGGGAAAATAATCGAGTCATTAGTTAAAGAAGCATTCCAGGATCATCTACACAAGACCAGTAATAATTCAGACACAGCATGGGTTTGTTAAGGGAGGGGAGTCTTGTCTGACCAATTTCATTGGATACTATGACATGTTCACAAAGGAACTGAATGCAAAAAATAATTTTGATATCACATACAGTCAATCCTCGTATAACACATGTTTACACAACACGAATTCGATCATATACGATTTATATATAGGGGAACGATATCGTATATAACACGAACTGAATTTGTTTATGCACGATTCGCCTTTGTGTTTACAAGAAATGGCAGTTGGACCGGAATCACCCCAACTGAATGCAACACAATGGGAATGAAGAGAAGATTCTGAAAATGTATTTATGTTTTTTATATCAGTGAAAGAGAAACGCATTTCACCATAATAACATAAAATTTCAGCTATCGGTATTATCACAAATGCAATTAGATCGAGTTTACTACCAGTTTATAACGAACTCCACTAGCAGGAACGCAACTGGAAATTGTTTTTATTGTTTTATGGTAGTAACCCCCAGAAATGTGCTTTAGTAAAATGTGAGCTAGAGTTGTCATTGCCTTTACGGTGTTGTTTATTCGGTTGCTACATGAGCACAGCTTTGTTTATGTGTATCAAGCGTGCCTACTCATTTTGTAATTATGCTTTATTCCCTAAAAAATGAGTAAAATACTTAAAAGGTGTGAAAATGAAGCGTCCTTGTGAAGACACTAACAGATTCAGAGAGAAAAAGAAAAGCAATATTGATAAACAGAGGCGGACTGGATCAAAAATTCTTACCCGGGAAAATTTGTAGTGGCCTCATACTAGCGTTTATGGCCAAAATCACACCGGCCTCCGACCCACTGTGACTTTCCTGGTAAGTTTGTTTGTTTGTTTGTTATTTGGTTTTTAGGAGCATTAGCAACTAAGGCCATACTGCTCCGCGAATATGCGGTGGTCATTTCCTGACCTTTCTGGATCCTCTGTATTTGGTGGTGACGGGCTCGAACCCCGGTCTAATCAAGAAGAGTGTGCTCCTTCCCACCTGGCTATGGAGGTGCCCTCCCTGGTAAGGCTTATGGTCAGTCTGCCTCTGTCGATAGAGAAAAATATGAAATTGTGAAACGTTTTGAGCGAAATGAAAGACCATGTGATATTGCATGTGCTACAGGCCTAAATGAGGCCAACGCCGAGAATTACAAAGAATGCAGAGAAAATAAAATAACTTTTATAGCAGAAACAACTCAAAGTGTAATTAAAATCCATTAAATTCAGATACATTTCCATTAAGACACGGAACAGCCGTTCCATCTCTTCCAAAGAATTGGAAGAGATGGAACGGCTGTCATCTGTTTGGATAGAAAATCAAAAAAAAAAAACAAGTTTGCTTAAGATAGAAGCAAAAGAATTAGCAATATTTTATTATGTAATAGCCATAATAAAATACTTACGTATTTTATTACGATTATTTATTGTGTTTGGTAATGTTTTGGTTACAAATGTGTGTTCAATCTTGGGTGGTCGGCACCTAACCCTATTTTTCCCATAGGGCTTGTTGTTTATATTGCACGAGGGTTTCTAGGAACACAACTATCGTGCTATATGAGGACTGACTGTACTTCGATTTCAGGAAAACTTTTGATACTGTTGCACAAATTGGAGGAGTATGGCATTAAGGGCAAGTTACTACAATGGATAAAAGGATGATTGAATGGGAGAAGACAGAGTGGTAACGAATGGACGCTGTTCTTCATGGAATAATGTTATTAGTGGTGTCCCGCAGGGTTCAGTGTTGTGCCCATTGTTGTTTTATATATTTATTAATGATATTGATGAAGGTATATCAAGCTTAATGTCAAAGTTTGCAGATGATACAATGGTTGTCAGGGTTGTTAATAACAGTAATGGCAGTATGCTGCTGCAACAGAGCTGGAAAAGTTGGGCAGATGGGGGTGAGAAGTGGCAACTGAAGTTTATCCTTGAAAAATGCAAAGTACTGCATATGGGTAGCAGTAACCGTAGAGAACTGTTACTCTCCAACCTTCACCACAACAATTTGCATGCGTAGCACTGAAAAGGTACCTCTACTGGACAATCCTAGGCTAATCTTTCAAGAATTCCTGGAAAACTAAGTCTTCTAGAAGGTGTAAAAACTAATATATACTAGGATACAGTTCTTTGCCTTCATTTGGCTTCAGCGTATGATGTCACTGACTGTGCTCCGAAATGTAAGATATTTATATTCAGTCAATTAGTACCTACTGAATTATCAAAAATATATTATCCCAATGAAGTGCACTGTTGTCATTACTAAAATTGTTGATTATTGCATTTGCAGTAATGCCCTTAACCAACCATGCTTATCTTATTTAAAATAATACATTTTACAGCAGAATTAACATCAAACCTACTTTATAATAAGAATATTTATACAAGCTAAGGTGAATATTTATATAAGAGCAAGAATTACCTGCTGCAAATTCTGTTTCACCTGCAAACTTTAGCGTTCCCCTTCTGTGCCCTGAAACAATAACTCGATCTCCCAATGTTAGTTCTTTGGTTTCTGTAGAAGTAGCAAGCTGTCGACATTTAAGAGTAGTGAGACCTATCAGATTAAGTGGAAAGGGAAATATTTATTACTCAAGATAAGTAAATACATAGCATATCCATCTATTTTATTATTTAAAAACTCATTCATGGGATAATCAATTTTTTTTTTAATGGAAAAATTTATCAGTTAGTAAGCAATTTTTTTTGCGTTACCACTCAAACAAAAGTGGAAGCATTGCTACTCTAGTATAGATATGTACACCAAAAGGGCAGAATTCATGGGAAACCCACTACCTGGCAGGTATACAGGTACAAGGTGGCATTCACAAGGCTGCATTCACATAGGTGGTGATGTCAGTATGGATAAACGCCGTGAGTTAACCGACTTTGAAGCGTGGTGACAGAAGGTGCCCGATGCATGGGTCACTTTATTGCGGAGAAATTGCATTATCCCCGTTCGAGAGTATATCAGGTTTTTGCCATTTCCAGAATATCCACCACATTTCTCCGTGCGCAGAGAAATGTGGTGAATGAACATGGGCGTTGATGTCTGTCTTGCATTGTTTCAGCCAACCGGAGAGTGACAGTGGCACAAATCAGGAAAATGCCACAAACATCTCCATCAAGCCCACCAGGTGATCATTAGACACAATAGGTTATGGGAGTCACTGACCCACCAGAGTCCTATTGCTAACACCATGACAGGACACTACGTCTCAACTGAGTGAAAGAACATTGGCACCCGACCTTGGATGACTGGAGATGGGTCTCCTGGTCCGATGAGTCCCATTTCCAGTTATTATAAGCAGATGGGAAGGTGTGTATCTGGCGGAAACTGCACGAAGCTATGCACTGTCATGTCAATAAGGAACTGTTCAAGGCATGTGGACGATTGGTAATGGTCTCTGGCATGTTCAACTGGCACACATTGGGACCTCTGGTACGTCTAGATGTATCTCTGAACGGTCCAGGTTATGTGTCCATCCTTGCAGATCAATCAGTATCCCTTCATGGCCATCGTGCACCCACAGGGCAATGGACTCTTCCAGCAAGACAATGCATCTCCCTACAGAGCCGTAGAGAGAACATGGCTCCAAAGCCATTCCGCAGATTTTGCTATCATGGAATGGCCTCTCCATTCACCGGACATGAACACTGTGGAGCATCTTTGGGATGCTGTGGAAAGGTCCGTTCGAGTTTCGGATCCTCCACCCAGGAATGCGACAGAATTATGCACAGCGGTGCAGCAAGCATGGATGAATGGAACATTTTCCATCCATCAGGAAATACCTGTGGGAATACCACATCAGGAAATATCTGTGGAACACTTTCGTGAACTAGTGGACTCAGAACAAGTGCCTCGCCGTGCGACTGCCCTTATCTGGGCGAAAGTTGGGTCTACCCATTACTTGGTAATGGGTAGACCCAACATGGGTATCCCATGATTTCTGTCCACTCAGTGTAATAACATACAATCACAAAACTGTATCTGACAATAGTATACCCCATCCTCCTTCATGACTCAGTAATATGAAAGACACTCAGCTGCTGACAAAACATTTTTGACTTCACTTAGGGAATCATATTTGGATTGAAGTAATAGTTTTATGAAACTAATTTTGTTAATTTTGTATATGAAGAAACAGCACCTAAAAGATAAGCTACCTTCAGAATGCTAAGTGATGAAAACTAACAGATACAAAATTGCATGCTATACCACTACAGCACGAATGTCAAAATTTAGCAAAACACGCTATCCTTTACAATTTTAAAGAAAAATAAATTTATCAATATAAAGATTATTCTGAAAACAGTTAATATAACACAGGTCAACAAGTACCTTACCTCAGAGAGAGAGAGAGAGAGAGAGAGAGAGAGAGAGAGAGAGAGAGAGAGAGAGAGAGAGAGAGAGAGAGAGAGAGAAAATGTAGTTCTTTGGATGCTAATTCCAAACCTGTTTTCAGATTTCCTCCAATCAGTCTCATCACATCTAGTTTGAGACTGATTATACTACAGACATATGTCTGTGGTGTAATCAGTCTCATCTGCACAATGGATATTTGGAGAATTTACCAGTTGTACTTTGTTGGCTGTTCTCTATGTGACCAGAATAAGGTGTAAGCACCACATGTTTGTTGTTTGTTTATTGTACTGCTTATTTGAATGGACTACACCTGGTTGAACAAAAGGAAGAAAGTCAATGCCAAATTATCACGATAGTGATTGTTACGTTTGTAACATGAATATAACTGGATTCTCAGTGGAGGATGAGTATAAGAGCCAATTCTGGTGCCTTCACAACATGAACTAGTTTCTTTAGAAGATGTTCAACAGATGTAAACAGCTCAGTATCATCTGATAGTGATACTGAGCTTTTTACCCAAGATGAGTTGAATTATCTCATTAGATATCTACCCTTTCCAATGATAAAGCTGAATTTCTGGCATCAAGGCTGTGGGGCATTGATGTTGTTCTTGATTAAGAAACACATCAGTGTCAAGAAAGAAACCAAGCAAGTTTTGTTGACATTCTTTATAGTAAATGTCACAAGACATATTACATGTGAAAGGCACCTCTTCAGTAATTCCTCACAGCAAAGCATGAAAGCTATTCGCTTTCATAACAGGAACTTAAAGCCATCCATCCCCACTGCCCACTCTGTTCAGCTAAAGGAGACATATTATAACACCAAGACACTGTCAAAGCAATTCAATATGGCATTCATATATGGAATATCTGTGGTAACCTCAAAGTCACTGGAATCTTAATGGGGGCAAGGTTTCACAAAATATTGTTTTTTTTTCCTATGCCAATGGGACAGCCATTCTGTCCCAGACCATTACATCAGAAGTGACTGGTCCCAACGAAGCACATATGAGACAGGAACGAGTAGTGTGCAGTATGTTCTGTTATTGGATTCAATGAAGATTTTCCTCCCATCTCTCTACATTAGATTTGGCTATTCATCTTACCCACTGCTCTCACAAAATATGAAATATTTTGTGAGTGCAGTGGGTAAGATGAATTTCAAAAGGACTTAATTACTTAAGGGAGAAATTTCCAAAGATCAGTACAATGAACACCAGAGGGGGAATTTTTGGGCTGCCTCAAGTCAGAGAGTTTCTGCAGGATGAAAGCTTCGAAAAATGCCTCAGTGTATTGGAACTAAAAGAATGGCAGGCTTTTAAATCACTTTGTGGAAACTTTTCGGGTAACCACAGGTCTCTCACGTACAAAGATGGAGTTCAGAAACTACTGGATGCATATTAAAAAAAATATGGAATGTTATATGTTGCGGAAACTTCATTTCTTAATTTCATATTTAAGTCTCTTTCCTGAAAATCTTGGCATGGTGAGTGATGAGCAGGGGAAATGATTCCATCAAGACATTAAGTCAATGGAAAATTGCTATCGAAGTTTATAGAAAGAACACGTTGACAGACTACTACTACGATGTTGCATCACAACATTCTGGACAAAGTGTACCAAAGGAAATCACCCACACAATTTTAAATTGTAAATTTCTTTATTACAATAGTATACTGTACTGTATTATTTTAACTATGTGTATAAAGTGTACTGGATTTAAACTGTAAAAGTAATAAAAATGTAATTGTAACTAGTCTCATATGTTCTGAAACAAAATCATTAACTTGTACTCATTTACTTGATTTTACTTCTTTTTATTCAAAATTAGCACAAAACTTGTTTAAATAAATATTTGTCTTTGACACAAAAAAAAAACCAGCTTCATTTTGTAGACCAGTGTAATAAGGTCATTCACATTTTGCTTATTTTTCACCAAAAGTTATAAAAAAAAACAAAAAAACGGTCATATTAAAGATATTCTTTTCTTTGTAAGAGATTTAACTTTTTCAAACTTTTTTTTTTTTTTTTTTTTGCAAAAGTGTCAGCTGTAACTACAGCTGTTTAGATATGACTAACAGCCTACTAGTATAGGCCAGAAAGGTATGTGGTTGTTCTACTGATTTACTGGACCTTTGCAAGCAGGGATCGGGAAATCATTATTCCTCTATATAAAGGAGGGGATGGTAAACCCACACTTGGAATATAGTACAGGTGACCCCCGCTTAATGCTGATCATTCGTTCCGGAAAAACAGAGCGCTAAGTGAATCCGCGCTAAGCGAGTGCCGCTTTCCCATAAGGTAACATATGTATTTATGAGCTGCGGTCGGTGCCATAGTATATTTCCTAATCAATAATAAACAGTAATGAAAAGATGCACAAATGTCGGTCAAAATATTTAATATTCAAATATTTGCACATATAAAATATTCTGCATTACATACGTATAATTATGTGGTAACTACTTGCGTATCAAAAGTAAACTTAAAATTCCAATTAAAATAATGAATTTAATTGATTTAATTTAATGGATGAATTTAATCATGAAAAATGTGTGGATTTTGAGTTGAACTTTGGCCCTCTTCCAAATAAACTAAAAGGGGTATTAATTTTAAATGGCCCGCAGCATTACCACCCAACAATAAAGTCAACTGATCCTTCGCCGTTGTGAAACCTGGCATGTTTTTTGTTCTTTCAATATGAAACTTCTTTTAGGCATTCGTTTCCACAGAAGTCCTGCTTCATCTATGTTAAAAACTTGTTGAGAAGTATAACACATAATACCCCTCTTCAATAATTTTAACAAGTTCTTTTTTGAAAGTTTCGGCTCTTTGATCTGCACTAGGCTTCTCCCTGGACTTTAAATTTATTCTACCAGTCCTTACCAGATTTCAATGGTTCCACATTTTTTTTTTTTTTTTAGGCGAGTTTTCTTCAGATCATCATATTGGCTAATCTCTCTCTCTCTCTCTCTCTCTCTCTCTCTCTCTCTCTCTCTCTCTCTCTCTATTTTTTATTTTATTATTTTTTTTTAATATTTAACTTAACTGAATTCTGCATTGGATATTATCTTCAATAAAATTAGTTAGTCTTTCCATTTCAATCCTAATAGCCGACCTAGCCCTAGTTGCTTGCAGTGGAACAGCTATCTTTCCCGCCGCTAAAATTATTTCTTTATTTTTTTGTTTATAATCGTTCTTACAGTTAAACTTGCAAGTCATAAATTATGGCACACATCCGCTTGTCTTTGACTGGAATCGATTCGCTTCAAAACGTCTAATTTGATTTTCAAATTCAGTCTTTTTCTTACATTTATAGTCTTCGTACTGCGCCCAGACGTTGTTGCTTTTTCATTCCTATCGGTCATTATTAGCTCTTCGAAAATGTAACCGCGTTGGTTGAATTAATTATGATACAATGTTCAAGTAAACTTTCCGTTACGCATGATGTCTAATACCGTACTGAGTGATGAGGAGACTTCGGATAAATGCATATAACGCAAATATTACAAGAAATATACTTGATCATTTTTAAAAATGTTGATCTCGGAACTACGTAACGTCACTGTACTGCAATTAAATTAGCGTGCGAGAAAATTTCACGGAGCGTGGGAAAATTTCTCAAGTCGGCGTGGTTTTAATGCTGTTTTGCTATTCATTTTCAAGCTATCGACTCCCTCAAATGAAACGATTTCGTTAAATATGCCAAAAATGCAATCTGTAAAAGAGCGTTATAGTGATCTGTGACAGCGTTATAGTCAGATACGGGTTATAATATAAGAACAGCGTTATAGCGAATCCGCGTAAAGCGAACCACGTTATAACGGGGGCCTGCTGTATACAGTTGTTGAGGTCATAACAAAAGCAGTCAGATATGAAGTTTTCTGACAGTGCAGACAGTCTGCAACAGTAGCTCATGGTGTCTTGTTAATGATATATAGGAATTTTTCTAGCAGGGATAAGGAGATGATTATCCCGTTGTACAAGGCAATGGTCAGGCCACACCTTGAGTACTGTGCACAGGTATGGAGGGCTCATTTTAGGAAGGATGTAGCGTTGCTAGAACAATTACAAGGGAAACAAGATTAGTGAGGGGAATAAAGAGGTGCTCTTACCAAGAAAGGATTAAGTTCTGCAAATTGCAGTGCTTGGAGACTTGCCAGCTTAATCAGCAAAGTGATCTGATTGAGGTGTATAAGGACTTGAACAAGTTCAATGCTGATGGGATTCTTCCTCTTGCTGACATAAAGAACCTGAGGGTGCATAGATTCAAATTGAGGAAAGACAGTTGTAGAATGGATGTGCGGAAATTTTCCTTTACCAGTGGGTGGCTGATTTCAGGAAAGAAAAACTTCCATTTTTAATAAATTTAAAGCAGAACAAGATAAAAATTTGGAGCGAATGGATGGGTGAAATGGGGAGTTTAATTTTTTTTTTTGGTTGATGCTGTATAAGCTTGCTTGCTTTCTTGCATCATATGCCTCTACTAATGCTAATAATACAGAACTTCTAAAGTTCAAAGGTGGAAATTATATAGGTAAAGTGCATTAATTATTGTCCCTATGAGGAATGGCTCATGCAGACTGCAAAGATTGGCAACTAGACACATTAGGAGGCATCCAGATTCCAAGGTATAAGGAAAGGAACAAAATGGAGGAATGAGGAAGGTACATTGTCATTTGTAGGAGAGACAAGAACTTGAGACAAAACCTTAGGAAGCAGCAGAACACCACATCATTTAGCTTACCTTAGGGTAGAGTATTGCAAACTATTGGGATGATCTATCTTCTGGGGGGGGGGGCTAGTTTGGTAATGTTTAAGGAAAAACTGGATGGTCACTTTTCAGTGATGGGCAAAGTATGAGTGATTATTAGATTGGATTATATGCACTAAAAACAGGTCAACTATGCACTAAAATATGCAACAAAACACTAATATATGCACTGCAAATTTTACATTTATTACTTGTTTATCACAATTAATTGAACCACAAGTTGTTTATATTCAACATGTTAAAGTAATAAAGCCATTTAAGAAAATATTTTAACATCTTTTTTTAAAAGTTTTTCCTTTCAAACTCACACCTGGAATAATTGTGTTACAATATACTTCTCAAAGTGATCCACTGTAAATTTGCAGCATTCATCGTCCAATATCATTTTATACACAGAAAATGACCTTTCTACTTCTATGGAAGTGACTGGGCTGTATTTAAGAAATGTGAGCTTTTGAAGCCTCTACTTGAAATAGAAGTTCATTTCCTTTCCCATTTTTCAATGCGCCTATTTTCCTTAAAGTGTGAAATTCTGAGTTCTTTTTTAAAACATTATTGTATTTTCTTCTTATTTCTTCTCGTATGCATCCAGGTATGGCTGAAATTTGCAATTCAACCTTTTCCATCTCTCCAATTGCATTGGTCAAAGAAAGACCTCAACATTTCAAGATAACCAACTGAAATGGGTCTGGATGAACAATAAATGTTTTCTAGACAAATCAGAAAGTATTGCCTTAGCACTACTAATAGCTGATGAATGTGTACTATCCAAGGAATCAACAAATTCTTTTATAGAATCAAAATTTTTAGCATAAAACAATGCTGCTTATAACCATGTTCCCCATTTCATGAGAGAAGAAGAGTAGGTAAGCTGCTATTCTTGAAGACACTTTTGACAAAATCTATTTTATAACAGAAATAAGTTTGTTAATTTCACCAAAATTCTCCCGAATTGCCTCTACATAAGCCAATGGGCCAAGCAAATAACACGGATCAGATTTGGACAGAAGAGGCTTTTACCATATATGATGCAGCATCACTAACAAAAATGCAGATTCTTTGCTATGAGTTTGGCCATAATAATCTCAGATACTTTTTTTTTTTGTTAGTTGTTGGCACATCGGCTTCTGTCACCATAATGTGCTCCTAAAATTTTTGCATTTTACTCTGATCCAAGCCTGAGGTGGATTCGAACCTGCGACCTTTGGGTTGCCAGGCAGGCACTTTACCCACCTGGCTAGCCCCGTCTGCTCAAATACTTATAATCAGAATACTTAAAGATAAAAACTAAATATGATAATGTATTAGTAAAACTGTTATTGGGACAACAGAAACGAGTATGCATGAGACATTCATTTAATATTGGCTATCTGTCCACTCAAAGCCCCTGAGGAAGTAGTTGGTTGGTTGGTTGGGGTTTTATTGGCGCATCAGCAACTGAGGCTATAATGCGCCACCTGAGGAAGTAGTGGAAAGATGGTCATGTGAATGAATGTAATTAACCTTAGTATAACATTCTTTTAAAAATTCTTTTAACTTTATTTCCTTTTAAATTTAAACATATAACAATAGGCTAACCAACAGCTACTAGGCAGACAGTCGGGCCATAATGCCTGAAATGCATCCATTACAAATAAAAATCACCCACAAAAAATTTAAATAAAATCATGCCCCAATATATATACAGGATGTTTCAAAAATGACGGTCAATAATTTAAAGGTGAAAAGTAAAAATTAAAATAAGCAAAAAAGTCCCGGTGAACATCAGGCCACAAATGAACCGTTTTGGAGATGATGCACATTTTCTGTTAAGATCTGCCACTGACTTTGGGAGCACTGGGGGGGGGGGGGGGTAGTCTGCACTGCTGAGACCTTTTACATGCTGGATATGGTAGGGGTATATTATATATATATAAAATATTATAGGTAGAATATGTTAACGAACTTTATGTAAAAATTAAAACCGATGAATATACACTGGGAGCGCTATATGTCGTGAAATAAATGGGGGGTGAAATGAACAGGAAAATAAAACGATAAGATATGCACCGATTGAAAGGCGCCTCCGTAGCCAGGTGGGAAGGAGCAGCAGTGCGTAGCACACGCTTCTTGATTAGACCGGGGTTCGAGCCTGTCACCACCAAATACGGAGGATGCGGAAAGGTCATTCAGGGAATGACCACCGCATATCCCGGAGCA
This sequence comes from Mastigoproctus giganteus, assembly GCF_048544385.1. Lineage (NCBI taxonomy): Eukaryota > Metazoa > Arthropoda > Arachnida > Uropygi > Thelyphonidae > Mastigoproctus > Mastigoproctus giganteus. Next base: position 179,611,147 of record NC_143578.1, on the reverse strand, counting down.
ATATGGCCTTAGTTGCTAATGCTCCTAAAAACCAAATAACAACAGCACCGATTGAAACAATACCAGATAAATTTTGAAAAAAAACTTGAAAGAACAATCAAGGTGAAAATAACATTGCAGTGTCTTTCATAATTTTTGTGTCTTCATCATTGGTCATCCACCAAAATAATGAAAAAGACAGCAATGCTCTTACTTCTGTTTCCGACATGCTCTATATGCATGGGTACACGTGCGAAAAGACACGTGGTAATTTACAAATTTAATTTTAAATTTTGAATATAATTATACTAAAATTGATTTAACGTTACTGTGCTAATAGAGGTGTTGCATACAGATCATGGATGACCTTACAGAAGTAAGTGAAACACTAAGGCAATAAAAAAAGTAAAGTCAAAAGTAAGGAAAAACAGTATATACCGTATGACAAGGACTTACCATTACTATCCAAACTGAACAAAAGACTATACGAGTAACCTGCGAAACAGTCTTTTGTTCAGTTTGGATAGTAATGGTAAGTCCTTGTCTTACAGTATATACTGTTTTTCCTTACTTTTGGCTTTACTTTTTTCATAGACTTAGTGTTTCACTTACTTCTGTAAGGTCATCCATGATCTGTATGCAACACCTCTATTAGCACAGTAATGTTAAATCAATTTTAGTATAATTATATTCAAAATTTAAAATTAAATTTGTAAATTACCACGTGTCTTTTCGCACGTGTACCTATGCATACAGAGCATGTCGGAAATAGAAGTAAGAGCATTGCTGTCTTTTTCATTATTTTGGTGGATGACCTCTGATGAAGACAAAAATTATGAAAGACACTGCAATGTTATTTCCACCTTGATCGTTCTTTCAAGTTTTTCAAAATTTATCTGGTATTGTTTCAATCGGTGCATATCTTATCGTTTTATTTTCCTGTTCATTTCACCCCCCTTTATTTCAACAACATATATCGCTCCCAGGGTATACTGTATATTCATCAGTTTTAATTTTTACATAAAGCTTGTTAACATGTTCTACCTAAATATTTTATATATACACGTACACATTATGGCTGTGGGGTATGTTTTGCGATAGCAGTGTCCCTGATCCATAAGTTATGTTATTGTAATTCAGACTTATCTAATTTTAAACTTAATTTTCCTCCCATATCATATAGCTTCTCTATATCATTATTCTTGACTAATATATATATATATAATTACTACTTCTGTAAGAGTGCAATTGGTACCATATGGGTACTCAAAGTGTGTTAAAACTTTAGCATAAAAGTACTAGGTGGGCCATTAGGCCAAAAGAACCTATAAAGACTAAGATAGAATATGCTGATTTGCTTTCTTTATAAAAACGGGGAGTTTTCCCTCAGATGAAATTTAGAGATATTAGTTTATAACAGTATAAAAAAATATGTACCAGGTACATAACGAGTTGCTGCTGCTCTACTCTGAGACTGATAGTGTCACTGATAATGTCAAAATGGCAGCCATTAAAAACGTCTTTAGTGCAGGAACTCATTATGAAACTGGTACAGAAAATAAATAAAAAAAGTATTGCTGCATTAAAAACATCTTTAGTGCAGGAACTCATTATGAAACTGGTACAGAAAATAAATAAAAAAAGTATTGCTGCATTATTTTTATTGAAAAAATAATTTCGGTACAATGAAATAATTCATATAAAATATATTATAATAACACTAAAATTATTGGTCTATGGTAACTGAAATAAGATATATAATTTTCACACTCAAATTATTTTAATTTCCGAGTGAATAATCCATCGATTGTCATTCCATTATGTGTAGTATTTATTGAATATTTGACTTAATATCTAAATTGAAGACATCTTTCATAAATTTACAAAACTTCTTTCCAGCCTCAGAATTTAATTCTAGATTGAAACAGCAGCGAGAACTATAGGTATACGATCCAGTGGCTCTTCCAATAATTTTCCACCTTAAATGGAATATGGCATCAAATTATTGTTTATGAATTTTTGAATTATATCTAATGACATCCTTGGAGTGATGTATATGGCAATGACAAAAATAGATTCACTACTGAATTTGCACAAAGATCCACAAAATATCTCCAATTTCATCTGATACCACTGTCGCATTGTTGCTATTATGTTGTGCAAAGATATGTGGTGTATTGATGATAGTTGAACCTTCACGTTGATATATCGTAACACCACCACTACAAACGTCCGACTTTTTAAATTGAGTCGCGCATTGAAATGGTTTAAGTAATATATGTTCATCATTATCCAACCACATTTCACTTAATATCAATATTTTGGATTGCTGTAAGATTGTGTCCATTTCAAGAACTCGAACATGAGCCCATAAACTTTGTATGTTCATTGACAATATAGATATACCACTTTGTATGAAATCTTGCAGTTCATCTTGTAGAGACAGTAGGTTATTATTTTTCAAGCGATCTAGTTCAGCACGAAGTTCTATATTACTAGTAGCTTTGCCATCGTGAAATGTGAAATCGTCGTGGGTATTTGTAATATATAAACCTTGCAATGAGATCACTCGAGATAATGCCACATATACAAGTTGCTGTTGATGATCTTTCTCATAATTATATACAATTTTGTAGAGGGTCCCTCCTTGAGATTTATGTATAGTCAAAGCAAAAGCACATACTAAAGGAAATTGTGTATGTCTACATGTTAATTTTCTATTGTTCTTGAATGAAATCTTAGTTGATCATTTTATAATAATAGGTACGGATTGACTAGGTAAATGTTTATCTTTTGCATATTGTTTATAACAAGATTGAAGCTTATGTCCTATTTTCGACTCAGGAAATTTCATCCATACTTGTTTAACTGTTTTGTCATCCTCAAATTTGAAATATACTAAAGTATTGATTGCACAGTTTACCAATCCATTGACCACATCTATATTTGTAGAAATCATGTACGGTTTTCTTTTCAATAATTGTACAAAGTATGGAAGTCCTGCAGTTTCAGTCACTGACATTTTATGAATTTTATTTCGCATACTTGCTAATTGTTCTTCAGAATGATATCTGTGGTATAAATCTTGTGCAACCACTTCATGGATTTCATCTGCAACTAAAGCATTTGTAGATTTAAATGCAATGTGCAAATTTTCTGTGATATGCATTTGCATAATTTTCATTTCCATGTATAGCAAATGTTGGGGAGTTACTCCATGACGATCAGCTCTACGAATTTCACTCAATGCCATCATAGAGGGAGTAATTTTCAATCCATTTTTAAATTTTCGTGCATGTCCCAAATATATAGCTGGAAAAGAAAGTTGTTCTGCATGTATATCAAATATGAAACTTATTGGAAATGATTTCTGACTCGGTGCTATACATAAATATTTATCTTCAGACCATAATAATGTTTACTGTTGAATTAACAATAGTTCATCATTGGTGAAAAGTTCCACAATTTCATCTGAAAGTTCCTGTTCACTATCATCATTTGTCCCCAAGAAATCTTCACTCACTTTTAATGCCACAGAATTTATACAAAGGTGAATTTATCAAGTACTGTAACCATATTTTCACTATTTTCTTTTGCACACATCCTTGTAGATATGATGATTTATGTACAAGTCTTCATTTTATATGTACATTAATGGCATAATCGTCATCTAATTCTCTAGGTAATTGATGAACCATCATATTTACGTTAACTGGTACATTTATTACTTGTCCAATGATCTCATATTGTCCATGTTCATAATGTAAATGATGAATTTATATAAAGGGTAATTGTCGTGACATCAAACGCTCAGTTACAACATCCAATGGAGGCAAATGAGTAGGATATGTTGGATATATAAATCCAATTGATGTGGCCATAGTTGGTATTCGTCCCTCTTTTAAAGAAGTATGATATGTATTACACATCATGAAAGTACTCACCTCTTGTAAATGAAATTCATTTTGAAGTAATTCATATGAAGTTGTTGGAAATGGTTTCAAATCTAATTGAAACCATAAATGATCACAAACATTGCAACTAAATCCAAATGGGCTTTTGTACACTAGTTTTTCAAACTCACTGTCAGCTCATGTAAACACTAGGGATGTAATCAGGAATCTCATTATTAGCTATTTCTAATTTCACTTTTTTTTTTGTGCACAATATTCCTTCATTCATTCATTCTGCTGGAATTTTAAGTTCCTGATAAGTATTAGGCATAGTAGAACTCTGCGGTTTAATTTCATTAAGATTCGGAATAGTTTGAATTTCTAATTTCCTTTTCTTCCGTTCATGATATTCCTTCATTATTTCAGCTTAAGTTTGAGAACCCCCAGGCATAACAAAACATTTTTGCTGAATTTCATCTGGATTCACATTACTGTCCAACTTCCATTTCTTTCTTCCATGATATTCCTTCAAACACTGGACTGTAGATTTTGGCACAGTCACTTGCATATTAATCATTATGTTGATATAACGGTATAACGTAGCACATCACTGTTCAATTGTACTTGTTGTGTCACCGTACACAAGTGCAACTCACGCGCATCGGGTTTTGTGACGATTTCTAGGTAACGTAATGCTTTTTTCCAAATAACACCAGTAAAAACATTTTTAACGACAAAAATTTCTAAAATTCCAAATCTCCAAGCCATATCATATGCTGTCTCAATGTTGAAGAAAACCATCATCAGATGTTCTGAATTTAGAAGAACATCATGGATTTAGTCTAATTAGGTGATCCAAAGTAGCCCCACCCCCTTTGAAACCCATGCTGTATTGGAAATTAGTTCCTTTTCTGCCAAACACCATAACAGTCGAGCATTTTTTAAACAGGTTTTTTTAAGGAAAATATCTTAGTTGCCTGAAAAAACTATCATTCTTTGTGTATTTTCCAAATACTGGTTAGCTTTTATGAGATTAACACATGTTTATCTTCAATCTAGTAACACACTTCTGTTTACAGTACAATCAAAACCACTCTCTCTCTCTCTCTCTCTCTCTCTCTCTCTCTCTCTCTCTCTCTCTCTCTCTCCACCAACTGGGGAGTAATTCTAACTACTATTTTTCAAGCAAACTGATACCCCTTAAGTGTCACTTTTTTATAAAAAAAATTGTTTATACTCTGACACGACCACTGGGTCAGAGGAGTTTACAATTACAGGCAGTTCCCGCTTTATGAGTTCTCGGGTTTACAAGTTTTTTTTTTGTTTTTTTTTTTCAAATATCAAGTATCAACAAAATCGAAAATATGAATATTAATTGCAATAAATAAATGCTAAACATTTATAAATACGGTATTTCAAACCACGTGCGTAGCTATACAATATATTATTACTGTGCGTGCATTTATTTGTTCAGCCAGAGATAAGGAGGGAGGTCCAACTCTTAAAGAACTTTGGAAAGAATTCTATATTTTAGATGAAATCAAAATAAAATGAGCATGGGACAAAATTACAGAGAAGAACATGAAGGGTGTTTGGAATAAACTCTATCATCACCTTATTGATAATTCTGAAGGATTTCAAGAACCAGCAGAGATCGTATAACATGAAACAGAAGCATTCATTAATATTGCTAACCAACTGCAGCTTGAAATTTCTACAACTGACGTCACTGATCTGCTTCCAACAGGCAATGGAAATAAGCTAAGGAAGAAGATTTAACAGCTGAAATTCCTGTTCATTCCATCACTCTCAAGGGCTTGATGAAGCTTTCAATACAGAAAAAAACAACTGAAATTTTCAAGTTTCAAGATTCAAATTTTGAGCACACTACAAAAGTTGCTATAGATTTAAAAAAAATGCTTATGCATGCTATTGTGAAATTTATAAAGAAAAGAGAAGACTGTCTTAGAAACAAACGACTCTTGAAGGATTTCCGAAGAAGACGACGACTCCTTGTGCTTTCAACAAACCAACGAGTGCCGAGCCAACAATGAGTGATGAACCATCAACGAGTGTGCATTTAGTTGATGATGGTGAAGAATAAACATTCTTTAAAATTTGTATGACATAAATAATTTCTTTATTAATTTGCTTGATTTCAAAGGCTACTTTCATTTCTTTGGATAAATAAATCATAGTTTAAGCATAAACTATTGTTTTTTTGACCTTTATTTAACATTACTACTGTAAAATTTCATAGTTGAGAACGTAACCCATTTTTAACATTACGTCTATGGGAAATAAACTCCTGCTTTACGAGCGCACACTAGAAACGGATTAACTTGTAAAGTTGGGAACTACCTGTAGTCAGTTTGAAGGTGAATAAAATCATTAACTGCATTTAGAAGCCTGATGGCCTTGAACCACGGTCCACTCCCACTGAACATCTGCACTTGATCATTTGGTTACATCAGGGCCTAATTCTTTTTTTTTTTTTTTTTTTTTTTTAATCTCATCCAAATGAAACATAATGCTTTTTTTTTTTTTTTTTTTTTTTTTTTGGTGGATGGTGGGGAAAATCTGCACCCTGATGGGTATTTCTGTTTCCATCAACCACCTTAAAACAAGATGGCCATCATTCAAAAATACAGGACCAATCTGTTTGAAATTCTGGTTTACAAGTTTACAATTCTGTTTACAGTCCATTGAAACAAAATTTATAATACAAAATCATCTTCACTGTCATCTGCTGAACTACTATTATCTAAGAACCTGGTATTATCCATTGACCTGATTCACTAAGAGAAATTTCAATTTTTGGATCACTACTATTCACCACTTCCCAGTTTTTGTTATGAAAATCAATATAATAAAAAAAGAAACAATTACACCAACTATCAGCAGGAAAGCTATAACACATTTTTTTCTTATATCTGGTAATATTAAATTACAAAAACAAACATCGCATGTTAGTCAAAGAAATCTTCACTTATGCATCACACTAAAAATAAGTAATATGCATATTAGTATTACTGAACTGATGAAAACAGAGCCATTTACTATACAGTAACCAAATTATGACGATAAAAACCAATATCATTTTATTGGCAAATCACATAATGCTAAAACAGTTTAGCAAATATTTGCATTCAAAACAAAGCCCAGAAACTAAAAGGTATGGTGGATGTACTACATAGAAGGAGGTTGTTAAAATATCATTATAATAATTTTGTAATGTTATTCTGTAATAATTAATTATTAATAACAAAAATATTCAAGGCAACAATCTTTCATTTTAACTACTAATGTAATATTTCTTTCATGTGCCAAATGAGCCTGTATTATGCATTATAGAATGTAGTTTCAATTTCATTTCAATTAAACACACGATGCCTAAATTATTATACAATAATTTGCATTCATATAATTTGGTAAACTGCATAGAAATGTTTCAAAAAAGACGAACATTCATACACAGCTACACTATAAGCATAATAAATACATACATGTAAAAATCAACCACACAACCATTATTTAAAATAAAGAAGAAGAAAAAAAAAAATCTAGTAAAACCATTATGAAAATATAATATTTAATGTATAATGCCAATAGTATTATTAACCAGAAAAACAAAAATTCAACAAAAAACTAACATATATAGTGTTTTAAGCTTCTACAAATAAATGTCTCAACACCCAACAAAACCATTTATGTCACAAAATAGAGTGCATCATAACATTAACAGCACTTGCAAATAAAATTATGAGTTACATATATAAACAAATTTACCAGTTTCTATTTTGGATGTAACATGGGAAACATCAATTTTTGGATAAGTAATGTTTTTTGAAGGCGTACTTCGATTTCCTGATGATGATCTATGGTGACCATGAGAGAATCCATCACACTTTGATATTTTACTCACAGGAGCAAATATACCTGTAAGCAAAAATAAATAAGGCAGAAAAATATTTTCAACTGGATGATCTCATAAGGATTATATTAATTATACAATACTAACTACTGATAATTAAGTTAATGCTAAACAGATTAAAAGGGAAAGAACAAAAAATTTTCTAAAAACATTTTAAACAGGAAATTAATCTACTACAATAACATCAACTCACACAAATGTCAGAATGAACACACACACACACACACACACACACACACACACACACACACACACACACACACACACACACACACACACACACACACACACACAGCGAAAGAGAGAGAGTAAAATCCTGTTACTTCTTGGGGTTCACAAATCATTTTGTTGTACTAAAATTTTGCTCAAATGGATACTGTTGAAATAATCATTATTTGTTCAAATAAATTATACTGCACTTTCCTAATACATAGAAGTCATAATTTTCGTTTATTTTATTAAAATATTTACTTTAAAATCAATAATAAATAAATAAAAAAAAACGCACATTTTTTCGACTGATGAAATTATATATATTTACTATTCAAATTAATTAAATATCCTTGTCCTAAATCCTCTGAAATCTGCCTGTCTTCCAATTATGAGATCTCCTTTCCAGTTCACTACTAATTGGTAATTCTGTAGCTCAAGTTCAAGTCCACGAAGATTTCGTTTAGACTCCAAACTCGTATTCAGAACTAATCTCCAATACCCAAAAATTAAATCTCTCGAATGTGCTTAAAACATATGAGATGTTTAATTTTTAAATGGTTGTAGATTAGATATGCAGAAATTTGCATTCAGCCAAAGGGAGCCAACTGTTGGAATAATCTTCCACCTAGCATTGTAGAGGCAGATAGTATGAGTAAATTTAAGGCAGGTTTGGACAGATAATTGAAAGGGATATGAAAATTAAGTAGTATTTTTTTGGATGGTGTTGTATAAGCTTTGTTTTCTTACACCATACTGCTGGTACTAATACTAACCTAAGGCAAATTTCACATCTCTAACTCAGTCTAATACATGAATACTCATTGGATTTTAGTCGTGTTATGTGGTTCCATTAATTGGTAAGCCACAGCTATTCCAAAGTGAAGTCTACTCTAAATTCAGAGTTCTGAAATGGGCTAATATAAAAGCTGTCTTCCCTTTTACCTGGTCAAGGCCTGAGAGATATATATAAATCTCTAATATACACTCACCTCCAAACTATTATTAGTTAAAATCTCTTAAAATATGGTTGCTAAAAATCTACCCTTCAATCTTTCCTGTTTTCCATCTTTATGGGATAAAATTAGCATTAGAGTCCAGCCCAAAAACACCAGATTCAACAGTGTTTTGATTCCTCTGCATAATAGAAGAAAATCTCTCAGATTTTTTTCTTACTCATCTATCAAATTAGTAAAAAAAAAAAAAAAAAAAAAAACATATGATACTGATCTCTTACTGTTCCTACACAATAATTATTGTGCAACAATTACTTCTGATATTCTCTTGGGAGAGATATCTGTCCAACTGATGCCTAGAATGTAAAGCCCATCTACCCTCTTGGTAATCTACTGAGTAAACTATGTATTTTGTCATAATTATAACTGTTATCATTATTTGTATATAGTATGAGTTTGATGTTTAATTGTACATGGATCACTGTACTGTACATATTATATCCATGCAAGCCCCCCGGCCATGTGCAATGCAGGATGGAACTTCTCTTCTTTGGCAAGCTTATTTGTACCCTATTGTGCCCAATAAACTGGTATTTATTATTATTAATTACTAAAAAAAGTACAAATATTTAGAAATTTTAAAAAAATTTAAGAAATAGCACATATTCAGAAATTACTGCAGCAGATATAACTTGTTACTTTTTACATAATTAATAAGTAAATTTTTGTTTTTAATGTTTAACTCTTTTTACTTCATATTAATATGAAAATTCAACTTACCTGTAATCTGAACCAAAATTTTCAACTGACTAAAGCTGAATTTGATTAGTAATTAGAATGCATTTTTTTTTTTTGTTGATTGAGAGAGCAGTTTTTTGGGGAGTGTTTATAGAGCAAAAGCATTGAAAATTGTGAAAAAGTGAAGCCTCTTTCATTACTTTCCCCTTGTGTTTTTTTTTCGAAAAAAAAAAAAATAAAATAATAATAACAATCATTCAGAAATGTGAAAAATATAGAAGTGTAATTAGCATCAGTAGAAGCATATGATGCAAGAAAGCAAGCTTATGCAGCATCAGCAACGAAAAAAAAAAAAAAACACACCCTTCCCATTTCACCCATCCATTCGCTACAAAATGTTTGTCCAGTTCTTCCTTGCATTTATTTAAGCTATCAACTTCCACAACAACAGATGGAAGTTTGTTCCAGCAATCAACTACCCACTATCTAAAGGCAAATTTCTGCACATCTATTCTACTACAACTTTCTTTCCTCAATTTGAGTTTATGCCCCCTCAGGTTTGTAATCTGAGCAAGAGAAAAAAAAAAACATCAGCAGCACTGAGCCTGCTCAAACCATTCAAAGCCTTATACACCTCAATCAGATCACCTTGCAGGTGTCTAGTTTCCACACACTGCAATTTGCAGAATGCCTTTCTTCATAAGAGCACCCCCCCTTTGTTCCCCTTCTCTTTATTCATTCTAGCAAAAATGAGGCCTCCAGACCAGTACACAAGATGTGACCTGACCGTTGCTTTATACCAGGAGTGGCCAACTTAATTTGTGATGCGATCTACTTTTTTCCCTTCAAAATGTGCCACGATCTACCATCTCAAAAATTTCATTACACAAGGTGCACAAATCGAGGGATGACAGTATATTTAAAATTCGTCGTGATCGACCGAAATTAAATCCGTGATCAATTGGTAGATCGCGATCGACTTGGCCATCTCTGCTTTATACAAAGGGATAATCACCTCCTTATCCCTCCTAGCAAAATTCCTGCATATCATTGGCAAACCCCATGATCTACTCTGGCAGCCTGTCTGCACTGCTCAGAAAACTTCACTGCACAATTACCCCCCCCCCGGTATTTTTCATACTACACAAATCTGAGTGTAATACCACAAAATTGGTACATTTCTCTGGGGTTACTGCTACCCATACGCAGTACTTTGCATTTTTCAATGTTAAAATTCACTTGCCACTTCTCAGCCCATCTGCCAAACTTTTCTAGATCCTGTTGCAGTGGCATACTGTCATTACTGTTATTAGCAACCCTGCCAACCTTTGTGTCATTTGTAAACTTGGACTTAAGCCTGTTTTACTTATTAAACATCTTAATTGACTATCAAAATTATAACTGACTGCCATGCATCTTTTGCTGCTTTTTAACATCAGGCCAAGCCATTTGCATTCTGTCAGATTTTAACTGGCGGTGATAATATATCTGATATGTTTACCTTTTTAAAGAGAACCAATTTATATTATTCTATATAACTGTACTTTATTTTATCATATATACCTGATCTATATGCCTTCTCTTTAGTTTTTAACATCTAACTTATGATCTGAAAACTTTCTAGTATAGAATACCAATCCTTTTATCTGAATGACAACCTGGATTTTGTGTACTATGGTCCTAGATGCCAGTGTGCCATTAACATATAATTATCCTTCCATGTAATAATCTAACATACATTAAAATTCCATTACAGTGACTAAACCATTTTATTGAAAATCTTAATGTAAAGAAAAAATTTTAAAGTCCTAGCTAAAATTCCTTATTATTAGCACTTTGTAAGCATCATTTGAACAAAATGTTTTTTTTAAATTCAATATAACAAATTAAGGCCACTTGTACATAAAATATATTGGTTTGCAATGAAAGAAAAACTTTATCGGAAAAATTGGCACTCTTGTAGCCCACATTATAAATATGGCTTTTGGTGCATTCACTTGAACGAAAAACCACTTTATAAAAAATCTGCAAAAGATGGCATTAAGGGCAAGTTGCTTCAAATGGATAAAACAATTGTTGAGTGGGAGAAGACAGAGTGGTAATCAGTGGACACTGCTCTTTGTGGACCAGTGTTATTAGTGGAGTCCCCCAAGGTTCGGTGTTGAACCTTTTGTTTAGTTTATTTATCAGTGATATTGATGAAGGTATATCAGGCTTAATGTCCAAGTTTGCAAATGACACAAAGGTTGGCAGGGTTGCTAATAACAGTAATGACAGTAGGCCACTGCAACAGGATCTAGAAAAGTTTGGCAGATGGGCTGAGAAGTGGAAAGTGAATTTTAACATTGAAAAATGCAGTTGCATAAAGGGGATTCAAGGGGTTCTTGGAAAGACGGAATGTGTCAAGAGGGTGTACCCAACATGGAGTCTGGTAAGAATAATTCTGTCTTTCTATACCATATGTAGACTGGAGAGGTATGAAAAAATCATGTTTAATTTGGTAAAGCTTATTTGTCATAATGTTTGTTAATGTTCAAGGCATATATGACAAATAATAGGTCTATAGTCTGTTTATGGGACTAGAAATCATCCACTCAAGGACCTAGTCGATTTCACTGTCTCACCTTTCTCCTCATTTCATTCAATTCCAATATGACTGGGAATCAACAGAACTGAATATCCAAACATGATTGCAAAAGAGAGCAGATCATTTTCTTGACCCAGTATAAAATTGGATAAGTATTATACTATGTACCTATCAACAGCCTGTGAGGTACTAAAGGAGCCGCAGTATATTATATACTTCAATACTGTGCAGTTTGAAAGTTTCAAAGCAAGTTCTATTGCATAAATCTCTGCGGTATAGATGCTACATTGAAGGGAAATGTTCAGGAAGCCTACTGCTGATCCCACAAAGGATTTGGATTTTGAACCATCTGTGTAAATATGTAGGAAACCAGAATGAGTTCAGTGGGCAGCATGGAGTTTCCGATAAACTTCCTGTGGTGTATTACCCTTTCTCCAATGAAGGAGCTCTCAAAGCCAAATGTCAAAATGTTGGTTAAACCTTGGACAAGCATCAAAGATTTTCCCAGCATGGTCCAAAGACTACAGACCCTGTGGGATGGTCTTGATGACGTTTCAGTTTAATTGCATACTGCAATGCCAGCTATATACATCAAAGTGATTGACATGGTTCATTTTCTGTGCCCTCCAAAGTACCAACTTTGGACTGGAGATGTCCAAAAGATAGTAGCGACACAGATTCCATGATGACGATGAATTGGATCAAGCCATCAAAGGGCATCTTCCCTGTCTAAAGCATATACCTGGACATCACGATCCAATTTAGCCTGAACAAGTGCATGGTACAAATAGAGTAGCGTAATGGTTTGCAACTCAATTTATAGCAGAGAGAGAACAGAGCATATTATATCTCTCATGCATTTTATCTGTAATTTATGATTGTGCTAAAGGAGGGCCGGCATCCTGTCAAAAATATTCCCCAGGAATTTAGCTTCCGATCTAACTGGGATGACTTTCTCTTAACTTGAGTTCTGATTCAGGATGCTAATTCTGAATGATGGGCTGATTATATGCCTCAGACATCTTCGAAGAAAACTAATCCCTTTCTTTTCTTCACTTTCTTTAATAGTCAGAAAAAACTGGGGTATAAGATGTTTTTCCCAAAGTACATGCAAACATGTCCTCCAGTGCATCAGCAGTTTCGGATGTACCTGTAACTGGACCTCCATTATAGTGAAGGATTGGTGTTGGGTAAGAATTATATTTGCCCCTCACTTTTCTGATTTTTTCCCCCAGACAACTTTAGAGCTGGTTGACAGATAAAACGCAAAACAAGATTTTCAGTAGTGGGATAACATAAGAAATAGTTCCATGCTTCATTTTGTGCCTTCCTAGCGGCCATGCAGATATTTGTGGATTTGTATTTATCACTACCTGAACCTGTGTCACTACAAGTGAAGGATGCTACTGCATCACTGACTAAGGCTTGACTGACTGCAAGCACATCAAAGTGTTTCAGCTATTTGTAGGCATTCCAGTCAGCTTGTTCAAGCTTCCATCTTAGCATCCAAATAGGATATCACTGGAAAGTGATCACTCCCAAGAAGACTTTCAATTACCTCCAATGTAAATAAGGAGAAGAGGGGAGGAGAAAATGGACAAATCAATGGCAGTAAAACCACATGTGGGTTGTGAAAGTATGTATTGGGCACCAAGTTTAAATTGGAATGGTCATTGCAGTCCAGCACTATTAATTAACTGTGTGTGTGTGTGTGTTAATACTAGAACTACCACATAATGTACTACGATCACTAAAATCACCCAAGGTGAGAACAAAGGGTGGCAGTTATGAGATAAGTTTGTCAAGGCATTCCCGGGAGATGTCAGTCCTAGGTAGTAAGTAAAAAATTAACCCCAGTGGCTCATATCTGTTGAGTATGGGCTTGGCACACCCACAGTCCTGAGCTGGAGCTGGATATTATCATTCTTCTCTTTCTGGGTGATTCCTTTCTACTTCTGACTGTTGTTCTCTCTCTCTCTCTCTCTCTCTCTCTCTCTCTCTCTCTCTCTCTCTCTCTCTCTCTCTCTCTCTCTCTCTCTCTCTCTCTCTCCTCTCTCTCTCTCTCTCTCTCTCTCTCTCCCTCTCTCTCAGGATAATTCAGAAATATTTTTTTTGGCTGGTGCAGCATAAACTTCAGGCTTCCTTGCACCATATGGCTAATAATAATAATAATAATAAATGGAGCAAACAGTTAGGAGAAACCCTACAGAAATATGAATTGAGATTGCTTTCAAGTTAGTAGTGAGTGAAATTGGCTGAATGGGGATGTGATTTACAGCGACAATGGCAACTCCTCCACATGTAAGACCATCCATCTTCCTATCTTTACAAATGATCATACAATTCCTGAGGGTTGGATTTTCCATTGTCTATATATAAATTCATATAACTTCCATTTTTAACTGCACTTAATTCTTAAATAACACCTATAGAAAAGCCATATTTTCAATTTAAAATGACCAATAAATTTATATAAATTATATGTATTGCCTGGTGATAAAATATGCTAGCAGTCATTTGTAGGCTATAAATTGTTTATAAATTTTCTTAAACTTTCAGTGATAAACTTTCCTAGACTAAGTCTAGGAAAGTTTATCGCCCGCAATTCACCGCCAGCAATTAATCGCTAGCAGTTTACCGCAGCGGCATAAACAATTTATAGCCTACAAATATTGCCAGGCAAAAAATACATATAATTTATATAAGTTTATTTTTAACTTAAGTAGCATGTTTTAGGGAAGTGGGGGTAGGGCGTGCCGATTAGGGAGGTACTTATATATTTATAATCTCTTACAATCGCAACATTTTCTTATTTTGAGTTGATTTTTCATCCTTTTGAGTTTGTAAATGCATCATGTCGGCAGAATTTTTGAAATCAGAAAAAGGAAAACCATAATTTAGTGGGCATTTGTTTCATAAAGACAGGCAAAATGAAACAAAAATTCATTGGAAGCGTCAAAATTACTGAAAAACCAAATGTGCCGCTTGAGTTACTACGGTAGATAACACCATCATTAAAACATGGAAGGAGCACAATCATTGTGGAGACGCAGCAGGAGTTGAGGCAGCACAACTTCTTTATACCGTTCGAACTTATGCAGAAACAACAAATAATACACCTCATGGTATTATTTCAAATGCTTCGAGAATCTGTAGCCAAGAACCAGCCCCTAAGCTTCCAAGTGATACAATGAAACGAACGATCCGAAATATAAGAAATCGAAATTTTGATTGCCAAGTTCTTCAAACGTATCGTAGAAACATAGTTTTTACAGAAGAATATAAAACATCGTGCAATGGAAAATTGTTTCTACAATTTGATTCTAAACCCAAGGAAAATCGTATGTTAATTTTCAGTACAAAAAGAAATTTGCAGTTGTTAGCGCGAAGTGAACACTGGTATGCCAATGGGATTTTCAAAACTGTTCCCTTACTTTTTTTTTTTTTTTTTTTAATCAGCAGTATACGATACATGGATTCGAGGACAAAATATCGCTTCCATTAGTTTATGCATTATTGCCTAACAAGTCTCTCTACTACAGCAGCTGAAAGTATTGGAACCGGCTATGTCCCCGCAATCAATAACTATAGATTTTGAGACAGCAATGATGAATGCTTGCAGAAGAGGTTTTCCTGACGCTTCGCAACGGGGTTGTTTTTTCCACTTTTCACAATGTATTTTTCATTCCATTCAGAATAATGGATTGAAACAACATTATGAAACTGACGCTAATTTTGCTTTATTTATGCGAATTTTGGCAGAAATTGCATTTGTGCCCACTCCAATTGTGATGGTCGTTTTTGAACATTTGTGTGAAAAAAATGGTATTTTTCCTCCAGAATCACAAGAAGTTGTTGATTATTTTGAGGATACATGGATTGGACACCCAACCAGATAACATCTTCATCGACCAACAAAGTATTCCCATGAAATGTGGAACGTATGCCAGCTTGTTCTTGAAGGATTACCAAGAACAAATAATTCTGTTGAAGGGTGGCATAGAGGATTTGAGAAACAAGTCGCTGCTTATCATCCCAACATTTGGAAATTTATCGATTGCATTAAAAAAGAACAAAGTATTAACGAAATGCACATTGAACAATATTTAAGTGGAAGTGATCTGGACAACAAAAAAAAAAAAAAAAAGTATCATGATTGTGATGAATGAATTAAAAGGCTTGTTAGTGCATACGATAAACGGGGTGATATTGTCGATTATCTAAGAGGTATAGCGCATAATATTTCTTATTAATAATTTACATACTGTGTTGTAAATATTACAGTTTCTTAGTAATTAATTATCACAACGTGACTGATTCTGAAGATTGCATAAACATTCATTTTGAATTTTTGCAGTGTACTATGACATACATAATGTTATAATTAGTTTAGTTTAGTTTAAAATTAACCAATTGTTATACTGTTCAAATAATGGATTTTTTACTATTTTTGTGATACATGCAACTATTAAAATACATAATCTACTTATTAAATTACATATTTCCATACATGTTTTTTTTTTTTTTTTTTTTTTATTTCCGTACTATTCCCTCACAGTTCATAGAATTCCAAAAATATGTTAATCATAGCTTAAGGCAGAAACTTAAATAAAAAATATTTTTTTATGATTTCACCAAACACATCTCATTGCTTCTAGACAGTAAAATGCAATAAACAGACGCTGCGGTAAATTGTTTATGCGATAAACTGATGCAGCGGTAAATTTTCTAGACTCCCCATTCAAGCTCTTATACACCTCAATCAGATCACCTTGCAGGTGCCTAGTCTCCAGACACTGCAATTTGCAGAACTTAAGCCTTTCTTGGTAACAACAACCATTTGTCCCATTCACCAATCAATACTTGACTGCAGCAAGATGGTTTGTTGTTCCGAACCCAGAATAAATTATTCAGGAGCATGCACAAACATGGCCACTCGGTAATGTACCTTGCTTTACCATAAAGAAAAAAAGGACAAGAAGCAGGAAGGGGAAATGGTTTATGCTGTTAGTTAACAGAAAAAAAATCCTATGCAGTGCATAGAGTTCACATAGATGGCCAGTGCAATGTGGAGTCAGTTTGGTGTGATATAAGCACTGCGAAAACAAAAATGAAAGTAGGAGTGTTATAGGCCTAATGAATGGGGTGAGTACAGTGAACAACTACACAGAGAAATAGAGTGGGCCAGTAAATCAGCAGCAATTCTTCATGCATTAAGAATCTGCATATAAACAAACCACTAGGTGCCAATGATCACAGTGTATTGATATGGGATTTAATTAAAAATGTAACTACCATGAAGGGTAAAGGGAAGAATTTTTGCTTTCATAATGGAGACTACAGTGGTTGCAGACAGTTTTTAAATTCTATACAGTGAGACCAACCAACAATGTTAGCAACAACAAATTCTAAATGGGATGGTGCTGTTTGTTTGGTTTTTAGGAGCATTAGCAACTAAGGCCATATTGCTCTGGGATATGCGGTGGTCATTCCCTGACCTTTCCGCATCCTCCGTATTAGGTGGTGATGGGGCTCAAACCCCGGTCTAATCAAGAAGTGTGTGCTACGGACTGCTGCTCCTTCCTACCTGGCTACGGAGGCGCCTAAAAGGGATGCATCCAGGGAAATAATCATAGAAGTTACTAGGCTTTTCATACAAACTAAAAAATACTGTTAAACCTAAACGGACTTCAGATGATCTAATGCGACACACAGCATAGAAGAAAATGCATAAGCTGCATATAACTTATCAGGTGATACACATTGTTTGTTTGTTTAGGGGTTTTATGGCACATCAGCGTCTGAAGCAATAATGCATCAAGTCAAGGTGATACAGAAGCCTATGGTAGATATAAACTACTCTTCAATTAAGTCACAAAGGAGGTTAGGCAAGCCACAGCAGATTACAAGAAATCTTTCGCAAAGTATGCAAAGAAAAACAGCAAAACTTTTTTATTTATGTAAACACTTAAAAGGCAGTGGATGAATCACATTAGTCCACTTGATATCAATGGTTTAACTGTTGATGACTCTGTTCAGGTTGCTGACAAACTGAATATGTATTTTGCATCTACATTCGCACATGAGTAATTCTTCAGGGAAGTGCATACCAGAAGTTTATCAAACTTTAACAAGGAGCTAAATGATTTAAAAAAAAATGAGGGGAAAGTAGAAGATAAATTGTCTCATTTAAACATAAAAAAGGCACCTGGGGTGGATGGGATCTATCCAATTATATTAAAGGAGGCAACAAAGGAAGGAAGTAAGCAAACCCTTTGCTGTAATTATGAGAACATCTTTGGATTCAGGGAAGGTCCCTGTGGACTTGAGATGTGCGAATGTATCCCCAATTCACAAAGGGGGATCAAAAGGTGACATAATTACAGACTTATTAGCCCAACTGATGTCCCAGGGAAAATAATGGAATGACTGGTTAAAGAAGTAATACAGAACTATCTAGACAGGAATGCAGTTATACCTCAGTCACGGCACAGGTTCATTCAGGGAGAATCTTGTCTAATCAATTTGATTATTTTTTATGATGCAGTGACAAAGGAATGGAATGTAAAAAATAATTTTGATATCATATATTTGGATTTCAAGAAAGCTTTTGATATTATTGCACATAAAAGATTGCTGTACAAATTGGAGCAGTGTGGCTTTAAGGGAAAGTTACTGCTATGGATAAAGTGATGGCTGATTGGGAGAAGACAAAGTGGTTATCAATGGGCACTGCTCTTCGCACACTAATGTTACTAGTGGAGTTTTCCACAGAGTTTGGTGATGGTATATCTGTATATCTATATTGATAAGGTATATCTGGTTTAATGTCTAAGTTTATAGATGATACAAAGGTTGGCAATCTGGTAATGACAGTAATGAAGGCATGTTGCTGCAAAAAGATCTAGAAATATTAGGCACGTGGGTTGAGAAATGGTAATTGAAGTTTAACATTGACAAATGCAAGGTCTGCATGTGGATAGCAGTAATTACAGAGTAATGTGCCAACTCTGTTCGGGTTGCTGACAAACTGAACTCGGTGGGGGAAAATGAAAAGGATCTTGAGGTAATTGTGTAGTCAGATATGAAATTCTCTGACAGTGCAGACAGGCTGCCAGGACAGCTCATACATTTCTGTCAATGACATACAAGAATTTGGCTAGCAGGGATAAGGATGTGATTATCCCATTGTTTAAGTCAATGGTCAAGCCACAAC
Source organism: Mastigoproctus giganteus (assembly GCF_048544385.1). Lineage (NCBI taxonomy): Eukaryota > Metazoa > Arthropoda > Arachnida > Uropygi > Thelyphonidae > Mastigoproctus > Mastigoproctus giganteus. The sequence continues at coordinate 179,591,634 of NC_143578.1, read as the reverse complement.
TTGAGTACTGCATACAAGTCTGTTGGCTTCATTTCAGGAAGGACGTAGAGCTGCTGGAAAAAGTACAGAGAAGGGCAACAAGATTGGTGAGGAGAACAAGGAATGCTCTTACCAAGGAATGCTCAAATTGCAGTGCCTGGAGACTAGGTGCCTACAAGGTGATCTGATTAAGCTGTTTAAGGCTTTGAATGACTTGAGCAAACTCAATTCAGATGGAATTCTTCCTCTTGCTCAGACTATGTACACGAGGTTGCATAAATTCAAATTGACAACGGACGGTTGCAGAATGTCGGGAAGTTTGCCTTCAGCCAATGGGTGGTTGATTGCTGGAAAACTTAAAAACCTACATCTGATATATTTTGGAAGTGGTAGTTTGAATAAATTCAAGAACTAGACAAACTATTGGAGGGAATGGATAGGTGAAATGAGAATTTTTTTTTTTTTTTTTTTTTTTTTGGCTGATGCTCTATTATAAGTTTGCTTTCTTGTGTCATTTGCTACTACTAATATTTTACTACTAATATTTATATTATAATCATTTGATCAGTTCATTTTTAATTTTTTTTTTAAAGTTATTTTTTAGTGGCATAGTGCACAAGTAAATAAAATTTGAATTATGATGAACTTATGATGAACTGCAGCAATGCAGCCTTCTTAAGCAGCTATCTCAAGACATTTACAGTATAGGCTACAAAGTGCCATTCCTAATTTTCCAATAGTTTTCTTATATCACACAACACTACATTATGTACAGGTGGACAAAATTCATTGTACTGAATTTTCAACAAAATTATGTCATTCAAAGAAGCTTTACAAAGCATGAATATTAGATGTTGTCCATGAATTAGAAAAAAAAAAAAAATTCTTTGTTAAAAACAATGTTCAATTTAATGGAATTTACTGTATCTATTTTTATCTGTTATGTACTCTGTGACTAAGGCTACAACCTGAGCTCAATAATTTGTATACAGGTTCTAGGGTATTAGAGGTTTATTTTTCTATGGGAAAAGGGTGCCATCTGATACTGCTAAAATCTGCAATGTGTATAGTAGTATTAATGGGTGGTTCTTGGTCATTTTTTATTATGTTCCATATCTTGGCTTTTGAAAATGCCTATGTGGTTTCTATTAATGTGCTTTTGTTACAGATGGCATTATCAGTTACACTATCACAAAGGCTTTTTTATAAAGTCTCTGTTCACAGAACTTAATGATCATTAAGAACAAGGTGTTTTTAAAAATCCAGTGGTGTTTTCACATCAAGTGCAACCTGCAGGATCCAAATTTGCTATGTTGCCTTGGATCATATTCTATTTACCTTCTTTAATTCTTTTGCTCTGATCAATATATGATTTTTAGCAATTTTCACATTGTAGAATGTGCACAAGAACACTGAGGACAGTACCTTGGTCTTTGGGGGGGTAGGGAAGAATTTCAAATGGTGTTTGCATTGGTGAATCTAGTGTATGAGGCTTGACTATTAAATAAAGAGACTGCAACACACTCATTCACTTTGCAGTGCGACAGGTTTTCATTACATTGTGTTTTTGCAGTTGCTGGAAAAATGACAGAACAAAAGAATCGAAAATAGAATCAACCATTAATTTTTAACGAAAGTACAGAAAACACAAAGTTATGAGTTATGTCAAGTTTATGAGGAAGATACTATGTCAAGTGCTAGCATGTCTCAATGGCATAAAAAATTTTTAGACGAAAGAATGTGGAAGGCTATGAATGACCAAGCTGTCCAGTATCCATGAAAACTGATGAAAATTTGGGCCAGGTAAGAACAGTGATTAGAGGTGATCATTGTTTAAGCATCAGAATGGTTATATCAGAAATCAACATGGACAAAGAAACAGTTAAACCAAAAATTTAGGAATTAGAAAAGCATGTGCCAAGAGGTGTCAAAAATTTTGAATAAAGATCAAAGAATGAGAAGACTCCAAGTTTGTGAAGATGTTTTTTTGAAAAAAAATTGAAGATCCAGACTTTGAGTATTATAATTACTTGCAATGAAAGTTGGCTGTTCCTGTATGACCTAGAACCTAAAAGCCAGTCAATACAATGGAAGACCAAGAAAACAAAGAATGTCAAAATCAAAAATGAAAAATCATGCTTTTATATTAAAGGAATTATTTTGAAAAATTCAAAAATTTTTATTTTTGATTTATTTTATTTTATTTGATTTAGTGGAAATATTGTTGAATATTTCACTAAATCAGAGTCAAGGTCTGGCGAGTAGGGTGAATGTTCTGTGTGAACATGCACCCTACTCACCAGATAGCCCCTTGTGACTTTTCTCTCTTCACTAAACTGAAAAGTGTACTTAAGGGAACCCATTTTCAGTCTAATGATGACATTCAGAGAAAAAAACACTGTTAAATTACTGAAGACAACTCCCAGAAAAGTTTGTACTTGGAAGAAATGTATGGAACAGTGTGTGCAAGCCCATAATTATTTTGAAGGGGATAACTTGTAGGATAAAAAATATTTCATTATTTTATTGAAACAGTCTCATTATTTAATAGGCCCACCAGAGAACTTCATATCAGACTGCACAATTACCTCCCGCTCTCTTTCACTCTCCACTTACCCGAGTGTAGTACTGCACAGTTGGTACGTTTCTCTTGGGTTACTTCTACACATATGCAGTACTTTGCATTTGTCAATGTTAAAATTAAGTTGCCACTTCTCAGCCCATCTGCCCAACTTATCTAGATCCAGTTGGAGTGACATACTGTCTTTAACAACTGTGCCAACCTTTGTATCATAAGCAAACTTGGACATTAAAATCTGATATACCTTCATCGATATTATTGATAAATACAGAAAACAACAATGGGCCCACCACCGAACCCTGGGGAACTCCATTAATAAAATTAGTCCACAAAGAGCAGTGTCCACTGATTACCACTCTCTGTCATCTCCCACTCAACCATCCCTTCATCCATTGTAGCAACTTGCCTTTAATGACATACCACTCCAATTTGTACAGCAGTCTTCTATTAGTAAATTAATAAGAGGAGTTTACTTCAATATAGTACGTGGAACACTTCCGTATGATACCCTCCAGAAATTAAAACGGAAAAAACGAAAAAAATCGGCAACTTACCGGTCCATTAAAGTAAAATATAAATAAAGTAAAATATAAATAATTAAATAATCAATTTAACACAATTCAAAATCAATTCAAAACAATTAAAATTCAAATTAACGCAATTAAAAGAATAACGAAAATATTCAAAACGATCTTCCTTCCTGAAGCTGACAATGCTTTTCGACCGACTGTCGTGATCACAGGAATGAAAATCACCGAATCAGGCTAAACCTGCAACTTAAATAGTGATTATGTGTCTTCGCGCATGCGCGTAAAGGTCCACGCATCGGAGATCAAATATGGCCGCCGAACATTAACAGAATTCTCGTGTAATTTAATTTCAATGGTTTCTGCAATTAATAGTCGCGTATAATTACGTTGAACGTTAAGTATTTTGGCCTCGTTAAATAAAAAAGTATGTTTTTCGTTAATGGCATGAAAGGCTAATTCTGACGCTGCTGAACGAGAAGCACGAACTGAGGCTTCGTGTTGATTTACACGAATATTAAGAGAAAACCGCGTCGAACCCTGATAAGACGAGTCGCAATCACCGCAAGAAATGTTGTATACTAGATCATTAATTTGTGTTGCGAACGCGGAAAGAACCGAGCGATTGTTCAGTATAGTGTGTAGCTTCCGTATAGGCCTAGCTATAATTTTAAATTCGGTATCTTTAAAGAATCTGTTAAGCTGTTTGTGCCACTGTTCAACGTATGGGACAGAAATAAAGTATTTTTTGATATTACTATTGTTGATTGGTGCAGTATTTTGTATCCTATCCTTAGCTTGTACCCTAATTCGATTTATTGTGTTAATGGGATAACCCCTGTTCACGAATCTGCTAGTTAATATTTGTATTTCTGAGTCCAAAGCAGAATCCGTCGTTGAATATTTATAGGCATTTAGAAATTGATTAAAGATAATCGATCTTTTGTAGGTGAACGGGTGGTAGCTATTATAATGTAGAAGCATACCGGTGTTTGTGGGTTTTCGATAGATGCTAAATTGTATTTTGTTCGAGTCCCGGGTAAGCGTGAAATTTAGAAAGTTTAATGATTTAGTATCCGTATCTTCCCTTTCCAATGTAAATTTGAGTCTAGAATGAATATTATTAAACGAATGTAAAATGTCTTGGATAGTACTACTATCGGTAATAACTAGAACATCGTCTAAATACCTCCCATAGTATGTGGACGAAAAGGTGTCAAATGTATCTGCTCAATCGTTGAGAGATAGATCTCTGACATTAAGCCACTCAGGCTCAAACCCATTGGTAATCCAAAAATTTGTTTGTACGCCTTGTCTCGAAAGGTGATGTAGTTAGCCTCAACTAATAGTTTAATTAAGTGAAAAATTTCCTTAATAGGCAGCTTCGTATAATTAATCGGTGTCGAGTTTTTATTTAACATATCCCAAATAATATCTAATGTGTATTCAACGTTTACATTCGTATATAATGAGGTAACATCTAATGAGAATAAATTGTCATTGTCGCCGAGTCTACAGTCTTTAAGATTATTAAATAATGTATCGTAATTCTTAATCCCAAATTGTATAACCTGTCTAAAAGGTTTTATAATGTTATATACATATGTGGCTAAGGCTGAAAATGCCGAGTTCCTGTAGGAAACAATAGGTCGAATCGGAAATCCAGGCTTGTGTAATTTTACCTGACCAAAAAGTGCAGGAATATTGTATGTTCTGGACTTCAATTCCTTCAACTGAACCATAGTAATGTAGTCGTTTTTACGATATGTGGTTAACGTTTTATTGTATTGATTTACCAAATTGGTAAACAGTGTCGGGTCCACTTCACGATAAGTGGAGGTATCAGACACAACTGAATCTAACTTATTAATATAATCATGTTTATCTAGTATTACCACTGTGTCTCCTTTATCTGCCCTCTGTATAATAATGTCCTTATTTTCTCGAAGTTCTCGTAAAGCTGAAATGTCATGTGTATTCAATTTAGGAAGTCGCGTTTCTTTTATGTTATTCACTACTTGGTTAACTTGTTGAATAAATACATCTTTTTGTGGAACACTACGAAGTCCAAATTCAATATCAATTACGCATTGTTTTTTTGGCAGCTTTCGAGGTGGTAAATTATAATTTAATCCTTTGGATAAAAGTGAAATCTGGTCCTGCGATAGTGTACACGAGGAAAGATTTGTAACCTGTTGATATGTCGGTTCGTTGGATACTGGGTGAGGGGATGTTCGTGAACTAGCTGACATATTCTGTGGTAGTGCGTTATGTGTCTGTGGGGGGGTTGTCACCCAACTCGTGTGAACTTGGTCGCAAGCTCGCGACAATGTGTTAGAATTCGCATGAACGTGTCTTGAACTATTCGATAATGTTTGCAACTTATTAACGTGTCTGTTTTTTATCTCTGAGGCTTGTGCTTCCCGTCGCAAATCTATGGAGGTCTTCAATACAGACCAATCGTTCGGATGTAGATAATTTTTTAATTTATCGCGAAGCTTCCTAACCTGGGAAAGGTATTTTTGTTTATCCGAATATCGAGATTTTAAGGCAAGCTTAACAATATTACGTGATGTCGCCAGTGATAGTTGTTTTATGCCTGAAATTTTTTGATTTAAATTCACCCTGGCAAACTTCGGAACGATGTTGTTTTGAAGGCAATATTTTAGGAAAGAAATATGGTAACTTTGGGCCGAGTACCTTAGTGTAGATTTAATGTAATTTTGTACCAAGCCATTCAAAAAATCTCCCATAATTGTGTATCGATTGTATACTACTGGAGAGACAGGAAGTGAATGAAATAGTCAATAAGAGTTTGGAAATTAATTAGATAGTATGAATCAGAGCTGAAATACTCAATATGTTCTACGTTGATAATAATATTAGTAAATTAATAAGAGGAGTTTACTTCAATATAGTACGTGGAACACTTCCGTATGATACCCTCCAGAAATTAAAACGGAAAAAACGAAAAAATCGGCAACTTACCGGTCCATTAAAGTAAAATATAAATAAAGTAAAATATAAATAATTAAATAATCAATTTAACACAATTCAAAATCAATTCAAAACAATTAAAATTCAAATTAACGCAATTAAAAGAATAACGAAAATATTCAAAACGATCTTCCTTCCTGAAGCTGACAATGCTTTTCGACCGACTGTCGTGATCACAGGAATGAAAATCACCGAATCAGGCTAAACCTGCAACTTAAATAGTGATTATGTGTCTTCGCGCATGCGCGTAAAGGTCCACGCATCGGAGATCAAATATGGCCGCCCGAACATTAACAGAATTCTCGTGTAATTTAATTTCAATGGTTTCTGCAATTAATAGTCGCGTATAATTACGTTGAACGTTAAGTATTTTGGCCTCGTTAAATAAAAAAGTATGTTTTTCGTTAATGGCATGAAAGGCTAATTCTGACGCTGCTGAACGAGAAGCACGAACTGAGGCTTCGTGTTGATTTACACGAATATTAAGAGAAAACCGCGTCGAACCCTGATAAGACGAGTCGCAATCACCGCAAGAAATGTTGTATACTAGATCATTAATTTGTGTATGCCTATTTGTGTATGTGTATTCTAAATGCCTATAAATATTCAACGACGGATTCTGCTTTGGACTCAGAAATACAAATATTAACTAGCAGATTCGTGAACAGGGGTTTATCCCATTAACACAATAAATCGAATTAGGGTACAAGCTAAGGATAGGATACAAAATACTGCACCAATCAACAATAGTAATATCAAAAAAATACTTTATTTCTGTCCCATACGTTGAAACAGTGGCACAAACAGCTTAACAGATTCTTTAAAGATACCGAATTTAAAATTATAGCTAGGCCTATACGGAAGTTACACACTATACTGAACAATCGCTCGGTTCTTTTCCGCGTTCGCAACACAAATTAATGATCTAGTATACAACATTTCTTGCGGTGATTGCGACTCGTCTTATCAGGGTTCGACGCGGTTTTCTCTTAATATTCGTGTAAATCAACACGAAGCCTCAGTTCGTGCTTCTCGTTCAGCAGCGTCAGAATTAGCCTTTCATGCCATTAACGAAAAACATACTTTTTTATTTAACGAGGCCAAAATACTTAACGTTCAACGTAATTATACGCGACTATTAATTGCAGAAACCATTGAAATTAAATTACACGAGAATTCTGTTAATGTTCGGCGGCCATATTTGATCTCCGATGCGTGGACCTTTACGCGCATGCGCGAAGACACATAATCACTATTTAAGTTGCAGGTTTAGCCTGATTCGGTGATTTTCATTCCTGTGATCACGACAGTCGGTCGAAAAGCATTGCTTCAGGAAGGAAGATCGTTTTGAATATTTTCGTTATTCTTTTAATTGCGTTAATTTGAATTTTAATTGTTTTGAATTGATTTTGAATTGTGTTAAATTGATTATTTAATTATTTATATTTTACTTTATTTATATTTTACTTTAATGGACCGGTAAGTTGCCGATTTTTTCGTTTTTTCCGTTTTAATTTCTGGAGGGTATCATACGGAAGTGTTCCACGTACTATATTGAAGTAAACTCCTCTTATTAATTTACTAATATTATTATCAACGTAGAACATATTGAGTATTTCAGCTCTGATTCATACTATCTAATTAATTTCCAAACTCTTATTGACTATTTCATTCACTTCCTGTCTCTCCAGTAGTATACAATCGATACACAATTATGGGAGATTTTTTGAATGGCTTGGTACAAAATTACATTAAATCTACACTAAGGTACTCGGCCCAAAGTTACCATATTTCTTTCCTAAAATATTGCCTTCAAAACAACATCGTTCCGAAGTTTGCCAGGGTGAATTTAAATCAAAAAATTTCAGGCATAAAACAACTATCACTGGCGACATCACGTAATATTGTTAAGCTTGCCTTAAAATCTCGATATTCGGATAAACAAAAATACCTTTCCCAGGTTAGGAAGCTTCGCGATAAATTAAAAAATTATCTACATCCGAACGATTGGTCTGTATTGAAGACCTCCATAGATTTGCGACGGGAAGCACAAGCCTCAGAGATAAAAAACAGACACGTTAATAAGTTGCAAACATTATCGAATAGTTCAAGACACGTTCATGCGAATTCTAACACATTGTCGCGAGCTTGCGACCAAGTTCACACGAGTTGGGTGACAACCCCCCCACAGACACATAACGCACTACCACAGAATATGTCAGCTAGTTCACGAACATCCCCTCACCCAGTATCCAACGAACCGACATATCAACAGGTTACAAATCTTTCCTCGTGTACACTATCGCAGGACCAGATTTCACTTTTATCCAAAGGATTAAATTATAATTTACCACCTCGAAAGCTGCCAAAAAAACAATGCGTAATTGATATTGAATTTGGACTTCGTAGTGTTCCACAAAAAGATGTATTTATTCAACAAGTTAACCAAGTAGTGAATAACATAAAAGAAACGCGACTTCCTAAATTGAATACACATGACAGTTCAGCTTTACGAGAACTTCGAGAAAATAAGGACATTATTATACAGAGGGCAGATAAAGGAGACACAGTGGTAATACTAGATAAACATGATTATATTAATAAGTTAGATTCAGTTGTGTCTGATACCTCCACTTATCGTGAAGTGGACCCGACACTGTTTACCAATTTGGTAAATCAATACAATAAAACGTTAACCACATATCGTAAAAACGACTACATTACTATGGTTCAGTTGAAGGAATTGAAGTCCAGAACATACAATATTCCTGCACTTTTTGGTCAGGTAAAATTACACAAGCCTGGATTTCCGATTCGACCTATTGTTTCCTACAGGAACTCGGCATTTTCAGCCTTAGCCACATATGTATATAACATTATAAAACCTTTTAGACAGGTTATACAATTTGGGATTAAGAATTACGATACATTATTTAATAATCTTAAAGACTGTAGACTCGGCGACAATGACAATTTATTCTCATTAGATGTTACCTCATTATATACGAATGTAAACGTTGAATACACATTAGATATTATTTGGGATATGTTAAATAAAAACTCGACACCGATTAATTATACGAAGCTGCCTATTAAGGAAATTTTTCACTTAATTAAACTATTAGTTGAGGCTAACTACATCACCTTTCGAGACAAGGTGTACAAACAAATTTTTGGATTACCAATGGGTTTGAGCCTGAGTGGCTTAATGTCAGAGATCTATCTCTCAACGATTGAGCAGATACATTTGACACCTTTTCGTCCCCGTATCACATACTATGGGAGGTATTTAGACGATGTTCTAGTTATTACCGATAGTAGTACTATCCAAGACATTTTACATTCGTTTAATAATATTCATTCTAGACTCAAATTTACATTGGAAAGGGAAGATACGGATACTAAATCATTAAACTTTCTAAATTTCACGCTTACCCGGGACTCGAACAAAATACAATTTAGCATCTATCGAAAACCCACAAACACCGGTATGCTTCTACATTATAATAGCTACCACCCGTTCACCTACAAAAGATCGATTATCTTTAATCAATTTCTAAATGCCTATAAATATTCAACGACGGATTCTGCTTTGGACTCAGAAATACAAATATTAACTAGCAGATTCGTGAACAGGGGTTATCCCATTAACACAATAAATCGAATTAGGGTACAAGCTAAGGATAGGATACAAAATACTGCACCAATCAACAATAGTAATATCAAAAAATACTTTATTTCTGTCCCATACGTTGAACAGTGGCACAAACAGCTTAACAGATTCTTTAAAGATACCGAATTTAAAATTATAGCTAGGCCTATACGGAAGTTACACACTATACTGAACAATCGCTCGGTTCTTTCCGCGTTCGCAACACAAATTAATGATCTAGTATACAACATTTCTTGCGGTGATTGCGACTCGTCTTATCAGGGTTCGACGCGGTTTTCTCTTAATATTCGTGTAAATCAACACGAAGCCTCAGTTCGTGCTTCTCGTTCAGCAGCGTCAGAATTAGCCTTTCATGCCATTAACGAAAACATACTTTTTTATTTAACGAGGCCAAAATACTTAACGTTCAACGTAATTATACGCGACTATTAATTGCAGAAACCATTGAAATTAAATTACACGAGAATTCTGTTAATGTTCGGCGGCCATATTTGATCTCCGATGCGTGGACCTTTACGCGCATGCGCGAAGACACATAATCACTATTTAAGTTGCAGGTTTAGCCTGATTCGGTGATTTTCATTCCTGTGATCACGACAGTCGGTCGAAAAGCATTGTCAGCTTCAGGAAGGAAGATCGTTTTGAATATTTTCGTTATTCTTTTAATTGCGTTAATTTGAATTTTAATTGTTTTGAATTGATTTTGAATTGTGTTAAATTGATTATTTAATTATTTATATTTTACTTTATTTATATTTTACTTTAATGGACCGGTAAGTTGCCGATTTTTTCGTTTTTTCCGTTTTAATTTCTGGAGGGTATCATACGGAAGTGTTCCACGTACTATATTGAAGTAAACTCCTCTTATTAATTTACTAATATTATTATCAACGTAGAACATATTGAGTATTTCAGCTCTGATTCATACTATCTAAGCAGTCTTCTATGTGCAACAGTATAAAAAGCTTTCCCAAAATCCAAGTATATGATATCAACATTATTTTTTGCATCTAGTTCCTTTGTGACCAAATCATAGTATCCAATAATTATTGGATACTATGTGGATACTAAATGGTCAGACAAGACCTCCCTTTAACAAACTCATGTTGTGTCTTAACTATTCAGTCTTGTCTAGATGATCCAGGAATGCTTTTTTAACCAGTGACTCCATTATTTTACCCAAACACAAGTTAAACCAAGAGGTCTATAGTTACTTGTGGCACCTTTTGAACCCCCTTTGTTAATACATTTGCACACCTCCAGTCCATGGGGACCTCCCTGGAATCCAAGGATGCTCTCATAATTATGACTAAGGGTTTGCTTACTTCCTTTGCTTACTTCATTTCTTCAATAGCAATGTGATGGTTTCCTCATGAGTTCTTCCACTGCCCAACAACTCTACTTCCAGTGTTACGATATGATGTGCCTGCCCTGTCAAGGACAATCCCTAACACTATAAATATCATTCTTATGCTTATTCACTCACTTGTAGACTTGCTCAGAGTTAACTCATATGTGCTTCACTATACTGAGTCAACATTCCACAATAAATTTCAATTTCAACAGGTTTTATTCATTCTGCATTCAAAAATTGGATCACACTTCCATCTTGGTGCATGAGTACAGGGGTAGCATGGAACTCAGTATTACAGATTTCAATCAATTGGTAAGATTATCATCGGTTTTTGCATAATATGCACTGACCTTTGTATTATATGAAGCACAGAATGAAAGCTAGTCTTGAAGGATTTATTAGGAACTATACATATCAACATAACTCCCACTAGGTATATATGGCATAAATTCCAATGAAAGTCAGTCTTGTCACACCCACTCTAATATTCAGTTGTTACATAATTGGTAGTAACTGATTCTATTCTTCAATTCACATAAATCTTCTGATAAAATAGTTACTTATAAATCTGATTCTTAAGAAAGACCCAGAGGAAAAAATCTAATGATACGCAGTCCAGGAACCCCATCTACTAATTTAAGAAATTAAGGTATCTGAACAGAAAAATGAGCAGATACACTATCTTAGTGTTGTATGGACTGATGATCTGTGGTAGAAGAAAGTTTTTTAACATATCAAAAAAGAATATGAAAAGAAAAGACCATAAACCTTTGTGATTACAAGCACAAAACCCATTCAACTTGGGAATTTCACTAAAATTGTTCCATTATAAGTGTGTGGTTTCTTATTTTCCAAGACTTTATCATTTTGTTTATTCACTTGACCATCCAAATAAAAAAGGCACTCATTGCTGAAGATGAAATAGTTGATTAACCTTCTTCCTTGTCTGTTTGCACCAAAATGTTAATATGGAAACTGTAATGTTTCCTATTGTTGCCAATTCATGATTGCTTGTGGCATTTGAAGTTTGTAAAGTTTCAGTCTATTACACTGTGCAATATGTATATCAGTTCCATCAGTGTTTCACAAAATAAAATAAACCCAAGTGGATAAGTGTAGAGCAACACAATTTACAAACTGAAATTCAACAGTTTGAATTATAGTCATATTTTTATAGTCATATCAAAGAGAATATAACACAAATTTAAATTTTAATATTTGCAATGAAAAGATAAAGTTGATTTTGCAAAATTCTAAACTTGATATGATATTCTTTTAGAAGGATGTTAAATACTTTACCAAAATTGCTGGCAGACTTGAAATATGTAATTCCGTTTATTGTTCCATCATTTTTCCCATGTGGCTCTTCTAATTCTACACCAGCCCAAATACCAGAAGCAAACTGTGTCCCTCCACAATAACGTAGAGTACCCACCTATTAAAAAAAAAAAACACCCTTGAAATATAATAATCTTCTATTTAAGTTTCATTCAGGCCTAATGATGTATAAAACAAATAAAATAGCTAGCCACTTTATTAGGATCATGGAGTTTTGGATGTATGTATCAATCTATGAAAAAATACATAAAGTGAAGCAGTCACATGGTGCATGAAAGTGTCATAAAATCATGTGATCCAACTAATGCTCAAATCAGTTCATCAGCAGTGGGAAACAGACAGAATCTCCTGAACTTCCACAGAGGCATGATTGTCAGTATACATTTTACAAGCAGAAAGGAAAACTGTACTGGTTGAGTGTTTGTTATGAATTATGTTACATAAATGAAACAACATTCCTCGAGTCACTTTTCAATAGCTAGTTGACTTCACAGAATGCTGTGCTCGAGCAGTGTTTTGGGCCAACATGACACTAGCTCATGGTCCTAATGAAGTGGCCAGTTAAAAGTCACATAAACAAAAATGTTCATTATTCAGGTTTTTTTTTTTTTTTGGAATAAAAACTAGAAGTAAAATTTAGAATAATATATACAAGCAACATTTATCAAAGAAAGACTGTCTTCACAAGGAAACATGGATTACCAACCTATCAGCACTGGTGGTTGGGGTAATAGTTATGGTGCACAGAATGTGTCTTGTACCAAAGTCATTATTATTATATTATTATTATTAATATCCATATGATGCAAGGAAGCTTGAGGCTTATGCTGCACCAGGAAAAAAAAAAGTTCCCGAGTAACCCTGTGAGTGAGAGAGAGAGAGAGAGAGAGAGAGAGAGAGAGAGAGAGAGAGAGAGACAAAAGTAGAAGGGAATCACCAAGAAAGAGAAGAATGATGATGATATCCAGCTCAAGACCCTGGGTGTGCCAAGCCCATACTCACCAGATGTGAGCCCCCGGGGTTAATTGAGCAACTATGCTCCTACCTGTGTGGCTGTTTAGTCAGTAGTATTGTTTTTCACCACCAGCTAGCTTTGTCTGATGGATGTTAAAGAGGAACAGTACATTCCTTTGAAATTTTGCTATACACTACAGAAAAGTGCAGTTGACATATGTAATATGCTTTTAGTAGTTTATAGAATAAGGTACTTTACCCAAATCAGCCTGCTTTCTGTTAGTTCAGTGAGTTTAATCCTTTTATTAGAATGTTCCTTCCCCCTCCCCTTTTTTTCCACTAAAGTGAGCTCCCTCTGCCACATACATAGATATATGGTTTTAAGTTCATGCTAATGCCACGATACTACAGTTGCAGAAATGTATAGTTTTTTGCAACAATAATGCTAACGTGGAGATTGTGAAAAACAGACTGAAAACAAATACAATTACTGTATACACCTGATAAATTAATCCCATTTGACAAATTCATTCAGAGAAAACTGAATTTCATGATGAAAAGTTGTCTTCTTTCCATCATAAAAACCTTATAGCAAAACAGTGATATCATAAAAACTCTGACAGCATTATTTCTTTCATCGTTGGAATTGGAATCCTCTACGACTCCTGCTGTCTTTTCCAACCTCGTGATTTCCCTTAAAACTTCTGGTTCATGCTCTTTGAAGAGATACCAGAGATTTTATGATCACTATCATTCCTTTCTTCAGTAAGCATTTTTGCCTACAACTCAATAAAATTATCGATCGTGAGGTTTTCTCTATGATATTCCATTAACTCATTCACATGTTCGGTATTCACTTCCAGGTTAAGGTGTTTGCCATGACTAAAATTTCCTCTGATATTTTCTTGCATTTTTTGGAAATTTTCAGTCATGGACAAACTGCTTAAAGGTGAAAATAAACCCTTAATCTATAAGCTGGAACAGATGTTTGTTGGGAAGGAACACCTTATCCTTCATTGGATAATTTAGTTTTGAGTGAGCTAGCCATGACTCATGACCAAGACACCATACCCTTACCACTTTCAGCTATTCTTATTTTCGTTCATCTGCACACATAAAAAAGTACCTCCACAACTTTATTATTCCACTAAACTAGGAAAACTGAGAATGCAGTTTTCCTAGTTTAGTGGAATAATAAAAAGAGCAGCAATTTGCCTGAGACTGCAGAGATGATAACGAAAGCAAACCAAAACCTTAGTTTTAGTTTCACTTTCCAGTTTATGAGCATATTAGCTTCTAATCTCATAAATAAAAAAATAAATTTGTGTTTATCAAGTCTGTCAATTATTGCAGTCATCTACTAGGATAATATCACGGTGCACCAAAGACATGAAACTGTATGTAACTGTGAATATATGTACAGCACTGGATCCATAATTCAGAAAGCTTGGGACCAGAGGCTTTCTGGATTTTGGATCCTTCACATGATAAATTAGAATGCATGTAAAATAAATAATTAAAAATCTTATATTAAGATTTCAGTTTCCTACTGATGAAATGACAAAACTCTATTTTAAGGGATACTTAGCTGAGACCATTATAATTCAAACTTTGATATGAACTCTAAATAATCCAGGTTGGGGGGAGGGGGGGGAAGAGCATACTTAGACATCTATTCACTTCTCCAGCAATTACTAAAAGTGCACACCTCACTGTATATGGTCCTACCCTAAGTATATAGACAGACTGCTAGATAACTGTTTTACACAAATGTTACAACAAGCATCATAAACAAAATCCAACTTGCTAAATCAGAGTTTAATCCTAAAATCATAAACAAGTAAAATTCACTCATACAACAAAGTAACTCTGTTACTTTGACCTGGGATTAGCCAAAGTAGAATAATTTTTACTTTGTATTAATGAAGAAGAAAGGTTTTTATATTTTGACTGAACATTTTTAAAATTTTAGTGTTTTAATTCAATACATTTATTTATTTGAAAGAAATTGCTATAATTTTGTATTTTTAAGACCTTATGCCAGTTTAAATGAATACAATGAGACTAAGCTGTGGAAGTATGATAAATGACAGGGTGGCATACTTCCCAGAGTGAGGCATAACAAATTATAATACATTTGTATTATTTCCAATCATATTTGAAGATCTGTTTACAATTTTCTAAAAAAACTTTTTTATCATTGATTTATTATTTTTTAAATTGTATGTAATGGTATTGTAAGTTGTGATAATGGTGTAAAAAGTGTTGTGTTTTTCCCATGTTGTAATGTAGAAACTTTTAAATTAGGGTGGTATTTTCATTTATTACAATTGTTCTTTCACTGAAATATATTTAATTTTTCAAACTTTTCAAGCCTTTAATTAAATCCATTTCTACCCTTTTTTACAAAATTATTTATAATTTTTTAAATAATCAATATATATATATTGATTATTTAAATTATTATTGATTATTATCAACATAATTTGATATGACATATAATATAAAAAAAAAAATTGTGGCAACGAACAAAGAGATACTCAATCAGTTAGGGATGCTAAAACCACATAGAACCATTGTTACAACCTAATAGTAAAACAAAAATGAAACCACATAAATCAATGAACTTCAACATTTTCTTGATTCTTTATGATTTCCTCCCACTTTTACTACATTTTTCCATTTGAAATAAGTCCATCATCCACATTCCCTATCAACTTAGCAATGAAATTTTTTTCACAATATGTTTAAAAAGACATCAAATTTAACCATATTTATTGATCCCAAAAAAAAAAAAAAAAAAATATGAAAAGAAACATTTCACAAACGTTTTAAATGCCAACTTTGTTCCTAGCCTACAAAGCAGGGAATTAAAATCAGGTTTCAAGTTTAAATGGATCATCTGAAGATTTCCTCGTTTTGTTACTTCTGAGTAATTTCTTTTTCTTGGACAGGAGACTAGAAAGCACCGAATCCCTTCTTGAGTAGATATGAGATAGGGAAAGCTAGCAAGGGCAATGTTTTCTTTCACAAGTATGGATAGAAGATATTTTCTTGTTCTCCTAAAGTTGTACATATCCATCTTTGCTGAAATGAGTTTTAAACTAACCATAAAATACTTCTATTATCTCCTTTTTATATTCACATCACACACAATTTATGATGAAAGGAGTCACTATTCAAACATTCTTTTTTTTTAGCCAGTGCAGCAAAAGCCTGGGTTGCCTGCACTATATGGCTAATATTAATACTAATTCACTGTGACTAGCTTGAAAATCTTTACTGGGTTAGTATTACAAGCTATAGAAGTAACAATGTACTCAATACACTTTTAAGCCTATTGTCAATTCTAAGGGTATAAAGGTGATCCACGAACTTGTCTATCATAAGCTGCAAGATCATCTTTGACGGCGCACAAAATAGACAAATTATTTTTCAACAATTTTTTTTTGAAAATATCCAAAGTGTTAATGAATACCAAAATAATATTTTTGCAGTTGAGTCCAGCTGAAGCACTGCATCTGGCAATTTTATTTTCATTACTCTAAAATAACAACAGGTTATTATGCAGTTCTACAAAGCATGTCAAGCAATTCCCTTTTGAGGGTTAACGAATTCTTGGGTATGTAGTATGTTGTTGTTATTTGGTTTTTAGGTGCATTAGCAACTAAGGCCATATTGCTCTGGGGATATGTTGTGGTCATTCCCTGACCTTTCTGCATCTTCCGTATTTGGTGGTCCTGGGCTCGAACCCCGGCTAATCAAGAAGCGTGTGTTACGCACTGCTGCTCCTAGCCACCTGGCTACAGAGGTGCCGGGTATGTAGTAACAAGCAAACAAACTGCTTATCATTATCTTGGCACAACTGTTTAAATATCTGATCATATTTAAGGAATTTGTCACAATTTTAATTTGGTGTAAATCCTCAATATCAACCTACAATAATGGGTGCTTCATCAGTTGCTCAGAAAATAAGGTTTATCAATGGCATATGGTATTTTTCAAAATATGCCTTAGAGTTGCAAAAATTGATTCCCCTTCTGGGTAAATTAAGTTTCAGTCACAACATATCTTCTCACAATATAAAATAATCGAAATATTTCACATATCCTAAACAAAGTACAGGGTGAGCCATATGTCAGTTTACTGAGAAATAATTTGTACACTTTAATTATTGAATACAATTTCATGTCTATGTTATTTTTATTAATGTTAATATTACTTTTACATGATATTATTTATGACATTTAAGTGAATTGTTCATACTTTCGATAACACTGGTCAACACGTAAAATGTTATGAAAACAAAAATACTTAATATTGTCTAATTTCATGCTGCTGAACACGAAAAGCACATTAAAATATGTCGATTGGCTCTTGTTTTCAAATTACAGTTGAGGTCTCACATTAGTGAGTTACTCTACATTATCAACTATGGCTCTTGGAAAAACGCATTGCAACATCGCAGTTTCAGTACCACCATGCTCTTATTACATGACTGGCAACTGTCACCTTGCTCTGCATCACGTGATAAGTTGTTGCCTCAAATGAATCTTCAACTATGTTGCAATAATCCTCAAATATGAGTAGGTACAGAGTGATTTGTTCTCTGTGAGATTCCTTCTTTTTGCATAGTATTTGTGTCATGCAATTGTTTGAATGCCCAGTAATTGTGTGAATAGTCCAGATGACTTCTGTTATGTATGTGGGGAAGTCACATTAGCTTCAATAAAGAGTTCCTTAACTCAGGCCATAAAAAAAGACCTACTTCTTGTACTTTGGATGTAAAGTAGGTGAGCAGGACAAGAACTGGGCTCCATACGTATGCAGCATTACCTGTTCATCAAAACTCAATGCATGGGTGAATAGAAAGGGACGTTTTATGTACTTTTGCAATGCCCATGATATGGAGGGAGCCAACAAATCATGTCACAGACTTATGTATATGGGTGCCTCCTATTAGAAAAGGGATGACAATGAAGAAAAAGTGGCCAGTAATGTAATCAAATATACCATGTGCAACTCATCCTGTGCCTCACGGTGAAGTACTACCTATTCCTGAATCACCAGACCGTTTTTCAGTACACTCTGATGAAGACAATGATGAACATTAACCTGATATACACAAAGAAGTACAACAACCAAAGGAAACTACCATTTTGTCCAAATCTTTATCCTTCTGAACCACATAAGATCACAGAAAGTGAGTTTAATGACCTCATCAGGGATCTTGAACTGCCAAAAAATAAGGCAGAGCTTTTGGCTACAACAGTGGAATCTTCTAGATCATTCTGTGAAAGTGACAACATTTTGTACTCAAAATAAAGAATATGATAAATTCCATCAAACAGAAGGTGAACTCACTGTTTGTAAGGATGTTGATGGTCTAATGGCAGCAATGAATGTGAGGCACGTTCCTGAAGAATGGTGACCATTTATAGATGCTTCTAAGGTTAGCCTTAAGGCAGTGTTATTACACAATGGAAATATGCAGCCTTCAATACCTCCTATGTATGCCGTCCACAAAAAAGAAACATATGCAAACATGGAGAATATCCTCTTAGTTGTGTGCATTATCAGAAGTGTGAGTGGCAGGTATGTGGAGATTTAAAGGTAATTGTCATTTTATAAGAACTACAAAAGGGTTACACTAAGCACTGTTGCTTTCTCTGCGAGTGGGATAGTTGTAACAAGGAGTTGGCCACAACAAAAATCATTAACATCTGGAATGAAGAATGCAGCATTTGAACCTCTGGCAGAATCAAAAAAAGTTTTGCTTTCAGAACTCCCCATCAAACTAGGCTCATGAAAAATTTTGTGAAGGCTTTGGAAGTGATCGGTCCTGCAATCACATACTAGCAAGAGAAATTTCCAAGACTTAGTACAGAGAAGATTAAGGCAGGTATTTTCATCAGTCCACAAATAAGGCAACTTTTCAAAGAAGAACAGTTCGAACATGTCATTAATGATAGAGAGAAATCGGTGTGGAAAGCCTTTCGAAATGTTTTGACTGGTTTTCTAGGAAATGTTAAAGCTGGCAACTACAGGCAGCTTGTGAAAGATCTCATCACTTCTTGTGAAAAATTGGGGTGAAAGATGTCATTGAAGATGCATTTCTAGCACTTACACCTGGATTTCTTCCCACCAAACGATGGTGCTGTCAGCAACGAACACGGTGAGCACTTCCATCAAGACATCACAGGGATGGAGTAAAGATACAGAAGCAATTGGAGGTGCCACCATGTTAGCCAGTTATTGTTGGAATCGTGACAAAGGATGCTCCCGAAGCTGAATACAAGAGAAAGGCGAAAAGGTCCAGTGTTTTATACAGGTATGTTCGTAGCTACATCTCACTGCCATCTTGTATAAATATAAAAACTACTTTTTTGAAAACAAGAGCCACCCTGCCATTTTAAGCATGATTTACATGTTTAGCAGCCCAAAATCTATAAAGTAGACTTACTTTCATGCCCATAACAAAATATGACCCAAAATTTGTCGTTCAGTGTAATTTACCCCTCAGTAATTTGCAACTCTCTTTAGTTAACTGATACATGGCTTGTCCATAACTGTAGTCTCAACCAACTGCAAGGTTTGGTTTGGTTTGGGTTTTATTGGCGCATTAGCTACTAAGGCTATAATGCGCCAAGACCAACCAACTGCAAGGAAATTCTTATTCATCACCTAATATTTCAATGATAAAGCCCCTATGCTGTTGTTTCACTAATTAGTATAACTTTCCACAAAGACAGAATTAACATTTCACAAGTGTTATGCAGTTCACCATTCTTAACAATTAGCTCATATGCAGTAAAATGAAATGTCTGCCTTTATTTTATTTTTTTGCTTTCTGAGTTCATAGAAAATCTTTCTTAATGTTTTATAAAATATTCCAATGGCTCACCCTTTTTTGTTTATTTGTCTTACATTAAGATGAGTGAGAAACCACAAAAGTTCTACTGCTTCATTTGAAAATGTTTGTTACCACAATAAACACTGGCAACTGTTTGTTGGCAGGGAAACCTATGATTTCAAATAATGCTAAGAAATGCATACTGATGAGAGCATTTTTTCTTTGGTGCCACCTTTCTTTTTTAATTGTGGGCATTCTCAGTATCACAAAAAGTCACAACACAGCTCAAAAACTGTTAAGTTGCAAACAAAATGAAAAAAACGTCTTGGTATGAAATCACACATAATATAAGACAGCAGGTAGGAAGCACTCACAAATCACCCACCTGTATAATATCACATTGGTTGTGTTCTATTGAAGTTTTATTTTCAGCAAGTTACCACAATTAACAATCCTGCTGTAACAATATGTCAAGCTATGACTGCATCACTCTCTTATGGAAATAAAGAACACAAACGTAAATATTACATCTTGCTATATTCCATGCCTGCCAACTGCCAGACATAGTACAGTGATCCTTCTGTGCAGCTATTCTGAACTAAAAGGTAGGTTTAACATGATGAGAAGTTAAAATTTCCCATTTTAAGACATTCTAATTTACTCATCCACTATTTGTCTGTACAGTTGTTCATTATACTCATCACAGTTATTAAATTATAACACAGTCACCCACACTCAGCTTATGTCACACCAAACTGACTCAATATTGTCCCTCCCATCATTTGAGGCTGGGCTCCTCCCATAGGGGTGCTCTCGCCTATCCCTTTAATTTCCTATTTCAAGCTAGACAGCCCTCCCACCACCTTAATCTTCTTCATCTGTTCCCTTCCTCTTTACTGTCACCCCCTTTCACACTTTCCTCTTCTAGTATTTATTTTTTTTCCATTAGGACTTTCACTGGCAAGATTAGTCGCAGTCAAGGATCCACCCTGCCATGGAACTTCGAATAACCACACTTGGCTGCCTCCCGGAGGCAAGGACTTGCAACAAGGGGACCCTGGCTAAAGGCCGGAGAACCAACAGACCAACACAACCCAACACTATGCAAACTAACATTATCTCTGGCATTGACAGAGATAATGTTAGTTATCTGACAGAGTTTGTAGTGTAACAATGTATAATACACAGCCTGTAGGGGAAACCACCAGTGCCGCTCGACAATATATATAATACACAATGTCCTTCCTATATTTGAGTTGTATAAACATGAATGAATGTCAAGCCGCCCATGCAAACCGTGTGATTACCAAATGAAATTTTATGATTAGTAGTAAAAAAAAAGAAAAAAAAAAAAGAAAAGAAAAGTGATGTCCCGGTAGTTGTTATATTTAGGTGGCACCTGTATCCTGTCTGTCTATATCATGGCAAAAGTAAGAGGATAAATGTAAGAGAGTTTTGTGTTATATGCTGGTTTTCAGTCTGCACCTGAATATGTGGGGGTTTTTTTATTTTTTTTTTTATGAAACTCCAAACACAACCTATAGTACTTAGTACCGTGCATGGGTTGGAGGCTGAGAAGGTGAAAGATATTATTTTTTGACATTAGACTTGAACTTATGTAGACTGTAATTTTCAGGAAATATGTATAAAGGAAGGTTGTTCCATAAAATGGCAGTTGAATGAATAAATGAGGAAGAAGAAAAGTTGGTTCTGTGAGTTTGAAGTTTGACAGTAAATGGATGTTGGCAGCACATGTTCGACTGTTTGAAAGAGAGAGCGGGAATTATAGAAGCCAATCCAGAAGAACAGTCCCCACGGAAGTATCTGTAGAAGAGGCATGCAGCAGAAACAGTACGTCTATGAGACAGTGAGTGGAGAGACTCTGTTAGAGATGAATCATTAATTAACCTAACTGCCCTCTTCTGAATGGAATCTAGAAGCCGCAGAGAGGTTTGGGGGCAGCACCCCAGATGTGGAAACAATATTTCACGGTAGCACGGATTTGTGATTTGTAAAGAGTGAACAGCTGTTTGGAAGAAAAGTAACACGAGTGAAAGAGAAAACCAAGTTTTTTTAGATGCAGAGGAACCAATATTTGTAATGTGCTTGTGCCAAGAGAGATTAGAAGTCAAGGTAATCCCCAAAGAAGATATATCATCTTGCCTAGAAATCGGAGTGTCATCAAAGATAAGCATAGGAGCAGAAGAATCCTGTTTGCAAGATATAAGACAAGACTGAGTTTTGGAAGGATTGAAATCAACTAAGTTGTCTTTGCCCCACTGGAGAATTAGCTGGAGATTGGCATTTAAGGAATAGGTAGGAGATTTTAGAGAAGTTGAAGCTGATTGAGCAGGGCAAAGTTTCTCAAAAAGGAAAGTGGAATACAATGTGCTATCATCAGCAAAACTATGGATAGGATATTTGGTCAATGGAAGAAGGTCATTAATATACAAGAGGAAAAGAGTGGGGGAGGAACTGACCCTTGGGGGGGACACCAGCATTAGTGGAGAAGTTAGAAGACAGAGCCATCTACCATTACCCTCAGTGAGCAGTCAGAGAGAAAACTGGATAATGAATTGCAAAACACAGTTGATAAGCCATAAGATGGAAGCTTATTTAGAAGACCTTTAGGCCAAACACGATTAAAAGCCTTTGAGATGTCAAGAGCAACTACGAGTGTTTCACCGAACTTTTCCCTTGAATTTATCCATAAATGGGTAACATAAGCCAGAATGTCACCAGAATCGACACTGACGGAATCCATACTGGTGATAGTTGATCAGACAGAAGGTTTCTAGATAGTTTAAGAGTTGGCAGTTAATTGATTTCTCCATTACTTTAGAAAGATTAGAGGTAATTGCAATGGAACAATAATTGGATGTGAGAGATTTATCACCCTTTTTAGGAACTGGCTGGATATGAGAAAATTTCCAAGCAGAAGGAAAAACACCTTTGGAATAAGAAAGTGAAAAAAGCAGCAAAGAACAGGTGTAAGTTCAGGAGCACAGGTTTTGAGAACAAGTGGAGAAATACCATCAGGATCTGGAGCTTTCTGGCATCAAGTTTCGTTAAAATCCTTTTGACGGAAGACCACAGGAGGCACTGAATGGAGTGTGTTGGGGACTGTGGGAGGTGTTTTACCAAGATCATTAATACCCGAGTTGTAAGAAAAATGGGATGCTAGCATGTTAGCTTTATCCTTCTGCTGAAGTGACAACAGAACCATCTGGTTTTGAGAGAGAGGTGGGAGCAGAGATGGCCAAAAGTTGCGGGCAACAGCTTTGGCAAGAGACCAGAATGCTCGGCTACCATTAGGGCAAGAAGCAAGTTTTTACTCTTAGCCTGTTCAAAATCTAGTTTGGACTGATTAATAACTGCTTTACAATTGTTGCGAGCTTTGGTGTAGGCAGAAAACGAAACTGAAGAATTGGAAACAAGCCAATTAGGATATGCAACATTTTTCTCTTGAACAGCCTTAGCACATTTATTGGAAAACCAAGGTTTAGATAAAGGACGAGATTTTAAGGTGGAATGTGGAATAAAGGATTCCATTCCTACAAAAATAATTTCACTGACACAGTCTGAGCAAACGTTGACTTCAGAATTTTTGAAACAGTAATTCGACCAAGGAAAAGAAATCTCGCAGGTCATCCTATTTTGTATTCTTGTAATGTCAAATATGAGGTTGGGAATAGCCATCAGATAAAGGATCCATTGGAGAAGAGACAATCATCAAGTTGTGATATGAGGTGCATAAAGGACCACTCACTTCGATCATGTACTTGTGAGAAAAAGATCAAGCATATTGGCTGTATGGTATTCTCGTAGGTAAATTAACAATCTGTGCAAGGTAATTAATAATTGCAAAAGCCTCAGCCTCTCGACCAGCTGGGCCTGTGTGACTAGAAAA
Organism: Mastigoproctus giganteus; assembly: GCF_048544385.1. NCBI lineage: Eukaryota > Metazoa > Arthropoda > Arachnida > Uropygi > Thelyphonidae > Mastigoproctus > Mastigoproctus giganteus. The sequence continues at coordinate 179,567,468 of NC_143578.1, read as the reverse complement.
TGGAAGCTGGCTGGAGTTGTGAACATTAAAATCACCAAGGAAAATTACCTCACTGTTAGAAAAGTTGGACTGGAGAAAGTCAAATTGCAAAGAGAGGAAATCAAAGAGTTCCAAGTGATTAGTGGAACTGGGCAAACAGTAGAGACAACAGATGAATTTGACAGAACAAGGTAGAGAGATTTTAAGCCAGAGAAGATCAAAAAGAGGAGATTCCAAATTACCAAGTCTCTGACAGGGAATATCAGAATAAGACAAGTACCACCTTTGAGGTGAAAGGCATCATATAGTGAATAATTTGGGCAACTGATATGAGCAGTGGTTGAATCAACTAATAACTGAGATTCTGTCAGAAAAAGTACATGGGGTTTGGCAGACTGTAAGTAGAAATGGGCATCATTGAGATTAGAACAGACCACATATATTTATGTTGTTGTTATTTGGTTTTTAGGAGCATTAGCAGCCAAGGCCATATTGCTCCGAGGATATGCGGTGGTCATTCCCTGACCTTTCCGCATCCTCCGTATTTGGTGGTCACAGGCTCGAACCCTGGTCTAATCAAGAAGCATATGCTACGCACTGCTGCTCCTGCCCACCTGGCTACGGAGGTGCCATATATTTATGAAATGAACTAGGAAGTGTTTGGGAGGTTTAGATCTATTCCCAGATAAGTTTTCTCTATTAGTTTGACAATTCATGGTGTATTTAGTAGTACGAAAAAGTGGGGGGGGGGGGTGGCATGCTGTATGAAGTAATGAAATTTTTGGATATGGTGTACATGGTAAGAATATACCCAGATCCTTGATACAACGTGGCCTCAACAGTGCCGACCCGCATACACACACTACTTGGACTCCCTCCAGTCGCTATCTGGAAGAGTAGAGGCAGCACGATTATACTCTAGCTGATCTGGAACCCTCCTAGAGAGTTACCAATAGGTTCGGTCCAGTGTACTAACTAGCGGCCCGTCTGCGAACATCATTTTAGACCTGTACCTTCAAAATGTAAGGAAGTTTCGATCTCGCCATTTTGTTCATCATAACCTCAAAAGACATCAATCATACTGTAAGATGAAAGAGATGGGGTAGGGTTGACCAGAACTTAGTTCTGGAGACTAAACATGGGTTCCACCACTTCAAGCCTCCAATAAGCAAAGTGGTGGTGTTTTGGTTGATGAGTCATCTACCATCTAGTATTGCCTGGTAACACAGAGGCGAGGCATTTCTCCTTGTGGTGTGGGTGCCACACCTCGACCCCTGCTTACGTTGCTTCATACCTGTGTGGTCACCCATAGTGTGCTTGTACATGGGGGTTATACCCAGGATTATTAACAGTCCCACCATTGTGAAGGTGCAAACAGAGGATTTGGCTGTCACAGACCATCTGGACTTTGCCAAAAATGGGTTCACTTGACTGAGTGTCGCCCGAATATCAGTTCCAGCAGCGTTTTAGGCTCCCAGGTAGCAATCATAGCATATCTGTGAGAATGTCTGTGGCAGCTTCAAAGACCTATATTAATATGGATGATATCAGGTAGAAGAAGGTTAAAAAATGATCATCTTCTACCACATATGCCCTAAGAACCAGCCAAAGACTTTCAAAATTACCATACTGGAGTCTCAGAAGCAGGATTCTGGCACTTATATACAAATTGACATTCTTGAAAATTATTAATTACGTATTATATTGTAGTCAGGTTCCAGCACACTGACAGGGCCATCAATGTCCATCACCTGGATTCCTTGCGAAGGCCAATCCTTCCAACCACCACCACCACCACCACCACCACCACCACCACCACAGCCTGAAAGATGGAATCACTCTCCTGTTCTGCAGGCCATTGCTGGCACTATGTATATCCCTTAATATATCTGGACTTCACTTATTGTCTGTGAAAAGGAATACCTGCTCACCTTATTGGAAACAACACAGACTTAGCCAATAATCTGAAAAGAGAAATTAAGGGAATCCAGATGAAGCTAGTACAAATATAGGAAGCAAGGTGGGACAACACCTAGAAATGCGCTGTGACTAACAGATTCATCCCAAATGTCAAGACAGTAAGGTGGAAGACAACACCGACCTCTACACTACCTTCTTGATTACTGGCACACTGGATCTCTAAAATGGTAAGCACCAAGGAGTATACTATTAAACAACATCAGAACCCTCCAGGTTGCCAAGAAAACCTCATTGCAGAAGTCAGAGCCCTTCAAGCACTTTGCCACCAAAGCTTTTGCCCATAGATGATCCAGACTACAGCCACAGTTCCAAAAACCTCCAATAACATGACACATTATTGTTGTTGTTATTTGGTTTTTTAGGAGCATTAGCAACTAAAGCCACATTGCTCCGGGGAATGTGATGGTCATTCCCTGACCATTCCACCTCCTCCGTATTTGGTGGTCACGGGCTCGAACCCTGGTCTAATCAAGAAGCGTGTGCTACGCGCTGCTGCTCCTGCCCACCTGGCTACGGATCCACCCCATGACACACAAGCATCACTTAACTGCTGACACTAGTGCCACAAAGAACTGTGGATATTATTTACATGCAAACACTCCAGTAGGGCAGGATCAAGCTGGCACCAGGGCCCCTTGCACCAAGGTGTTGGATTTATTATAGCCTTTCCACCACAAACCCTGACCTGTAAGGAAGATTATGTTGACATGGGGATCTGCTTCTAGCATGGGAGCATTTCTGAATGTTGCAAACCCTCTCCTAGTTGGTCAATCTGCTGGCATCAGTGACTCAAAGCGAGTGTGAGATTGCCTCCTTAAGGCCAAATGCTAACTCTTGGCTCCAAGGGGTAGGATAACTGGTGGGCACTTGTAAACCAGTTCGGTGTGGGTTAACTCTTTAAAGCATAATCCTGCAAACAGTAATCTTTAAGAGTACAATTCTAGCAGATGTAAACCAGCTCAGTGTGGGTGACTTTTTAAAAAGTACATAGCTCCAAGTGCTAATCCTTAGGGTAAGGTTCTAGTGGATGCCAAGTAAATCAGCTCAGCATGGAGCGTTTACTGCTGCAAACCTTTTTCTTATATTAGGATTACTGCTAGCAGTGGGTACCCACCCAAGATCCACATTGGTGTAATAGCCTACAAACCTTGTCTACATTGACAGAGGGCTAAACCACTGACCACACTCTTCTAACACCAACCAGAGGCTGCTCTATCTACATGGGGGGGGGGGTTAGACAAGATCAGTGGACCTCTCCTACTGCTCTCATCTGGTAGATGCCCCATTCTTTAATCCTTCACTATTTCCTTTACCTGTTCCTGCCAGCCTCTCACTATTGCTGTATTTCTTCACTCTCCATTTATTAAACCATGAACTAGCCATAATCTTGGCTAGGCAAGCAGGGGTGCACCCTAGTTTGCCAACTTGTTCTGCCTAGCTTTTACAATCCCACACAAAATAACCCTGTAAGGTTCCACTGCAGCATCACAAAATTGGCTGACTTGAAAACCCTATCACAAAGTAAATCTTTCTCCAAGCATTATCTTTTAATTGTTCTGCTACTGTAATGATCTTTCTAATATTTTCTCCTGTTAATCTTGACTCAAGCTGGCAAACTTCCTTTGAATTAGACACAACAGCGTCACCAATGACTTCTATTTCTTCCTCAGACAGATCAGAAGAATGAGAGCCCACAAGCTCATCCACATCTTCAGCTGTTACCTGCAAGGCCAAGATTTTCAACAAGGTGTGGAATTTCTTCTTGTTTCTTTCTCTGACTGAAACCCCTCAATCTGCAGAAATGTCAGGTGACATATTTTTCCATACTGATGACACATTTAGTGCTCATATAGTCCCAAGCTTTTGGAACTTTATTTATGGCAACTTTGATGTTATAAGATATCCAGAATTCTTTGAAGATGGGTTTGTCATCACCATCAGTAGTGTGAAAGCACTTCTTAAATGTTAGCAATGACACTTAAAAGTTATCAATACTACCTCTCTGATCCATAGGCAGAATCAGAGAGATAGTATTACTGGTACACAAGGTGCAGATGTGGGAAGCCACTGGTGGCTTTTTGTGCTAAGTTTCTGTTCTTAAGATACCTTTCCACAGCTAGTGTAAAATAATTTTTAAACCAGTCATCAAAAATATAACTGGTGACACATGCATTTCAACTGCTCTTAAAAATTACAGGGAGATGTGCCTTATTGAAGCTCATTAATGCTCTGGTGTTTTCAGAATGATAAATTAAAAAGTGATGTCATTTTAAAATCCCCAGAAGCATTTGAGCCAAGCATCAAGCAACAAGGCCTGATAATTTTTTTCGAATTTTCCGTAATGTAGGTTCTTTTTAGACATTTTTTTCCAAAATAACTCCCAGTTTCATTAAAACTTATTTAAATACCTGCTCATTAATGTTTTCCTTCAACTAATCACCAAAACCTGCAACAAACTCATCAGATTTCTGTTTACCAGCTGAAAAAGCCTCACCATGATGTATCTACAGTTTAACATGTGTCCTACTTTTATATCTGTGAAACCAACCTCTGCTAACATTAAACTCCACATTAATTGCTGGATGTTGCTCTTTAAGGATATAGAAAATGACTCTGACTTTCTCATTAATTAACTCTTGACTTAAGTAGCCTTTTTTGTGTTGCTTTCTTTGAATCCACAAAGATAATTCTCACTCCATTTAATTTACAATAACAGTATATTTATGAATTATTTTGGTCTCTCCAGGACTAATTTTGGCCAACTTTCATTTTTTCCCTGTTTAATAACATAGTGTGAACTGTGGTCTACACTAAACCTAAAAGCTTAGCAATATCAGCTGTACACTCACCATTTTTGCTGCCTGCTTTGAATAATTTTTATAATTTACTTTTTAAATTTAACATATTTATGGATGCGTTTAGCTTTCTTTCATCACTATACGGTGCCTCCGTAGCCAGGTGAGCAGGAGCAGCAGTGCATAGCACACGCTTCTTGATTAAACCAGGGTTTGAGCCCGTGACCACCAAATACGGAGGATGCGGAAAGGTCAGGGAATGCCCACCACATATCCCCAGGGCAATATAGCCTTAGTTGCTAATGCTCCTAAAAACCAAATAACATCACTATACTGATCACTTTTCTTCACAGGTCCCATATTTATAAAAATTATTTTCAAAACTACAAATCTATTGAAGCTATTAAAATATATAAGAGAATCTGCAAAGCTCATCCAAACAACATGCCATGTCAAAGATGTTCGTTCGTTATTTGGTTTTTAGGAGCATTAGCAACTAAGGTCATATTACTCCGGGGGGGGATATGCGGTGGTCATTCCCTGACCTTTCCGTATCCTCCGTATTTGGTGGGCATGGGTTCGAACCCCAGTCTAATCAAGAAGCCTGTGTTACGCACTGCTGCTCCTGCCCACCTGGCTACGGAAGCACCCCCATGTAAAAGACAAACTGAACTGAAGTAGCTTGGCACCTATGTAATAATCTGCATTTAAACTTTTTGTCAGTTGGCAACCCTGGTCCAAATCTTAGAAGTCTGAGGCAGAGCATCTTGGAAAATTAATTGGAATCAAGAGTAAAATCTCGTTAGTAAAATCGAGATAATGTAAATCAAGAAGCCACCGCATATGATTCTTCTCACAATTTCTAACCTTTCAGCATACTGCTGTAGATAAATGTCTTAAACTATCTTAATTTTTATAGTATACTATAAAAATTAAGATAGTTTAAGCCTATAATTAGTGCCACCTACAATTAGTCAGATCTGTGTATTACCATTAGCATAGGCACATGATGCAAGAAAGCAAGCTTATATAGCCTAAGCCCAAAAAAAAAAAAAAAAACCCACCTTTTTTTCACCCATCCACCTGCTCCAAATGTTTGTCAAGTTGTGCCTTGAATCTATTTAAGCTATCAACTTCTACGACAGATGGAGGTTTGCTCCCGCAATCAATCACCCACTGGCTAAAGGCAAACTTCCACACATCTATCTTACAACCTTTTTTCCTCAATTTGAATTTATGGCCTCTCATGTGATTATTCTGATCAAGAGGAAGAATCCCATCAGCACTGAGCATGCTCAACCCACTCAAGGCTTTATACACCTCAATCAGATCACCTCACAGGTGCCTAGCCTCCAGACACTGTAATTTGTAAAACTTAAGCCTTTTTTTGTAAGAGCAACCCTTTGTTCCATTCACTAATCTTGTTGCCCTTTTCTGTACTTGTTCCAACAGCTCTATATCCTTCTTAAAATGAGGGCCCCAGACCTGTATACAGTACTCAAGGTGTGGCCTGACCATTGCCTTATACAAGGGGATAATCACTTCCTTATGCCTGCTAGAAAAATTCCTGTATATCATTGACAAGACACCATGAGCTACTCTTGCAGACTGTCTGCATTGCTCAGAAAACTTCATGTCTGCCTGCACAATTATCCCCAGGTCCTTTTCTAACACAGAAGGAAACAATTTCAGAGGGCTAGGAGGAATTGGCCGCAACAAGAAGTCACTGAACTCAGGAACCAATATAGAATCGCTAGAAATTGTTATACTGAACAGATAAAGAAAAATAAAAGAGAATCATGGGAGAGGTTGGTACAAGGGTCAGGAAACAGCAACCCCTGGGGGGTGGTATACAAAATTACCACTCACAAACTCCCCAGGGGGGAAGTCGTGACAGCCACCAAAACAGCACAAGGAAATTTAACCATAACCTGGGAGGAGTCGATTGGGAACATCCTGGACAACATCCTTCAGGAGCTGCCAACAACACTAACAGATGAGCAGCAGGCTATCTGCCAAGCAAACAATTCCTATAATAATGACCAAATAGAAACCCCCTTCACCTTAGAAGAAATTCAGGATGCAGCAAGCCGCGCGAAAAATAAGAAATGCCCTGGATTGGACCTAATTGAACCGGAGATGGCAAAAGAAGCAACGGAACATATACCTGAATTACTGCTAAAACTATTCAATTGCTGCCTGGAAGCAGGTAAATTTCCACTACAGTGGAAAAAAGCAAATTTAAAACTGATCCTAAAAAACCCAACAAAGCCACCAGAGACACCTAGTTCCTACAGACCCATAGCCCTGCTACCAACCCTCAGTAAAATATTCGAACGGCTGCTACATACAAGAATCACAAGGCATTATGATGAAGCAAATCCTAACATGACAAAGCAATACGGATTTACTCCTGGCAAATCCACTATCGAAGCAATACAGAACCTCCTCTCTAGAGTCGCCCATTGTAAAAGGAAATACTTCCTCGTCATCGCAGTGGATTTTGCTGGGGCGTTCGACACCCTCTGGTGGCCGAGCGTCTTGGCGAGACTCAGAGCTGCCAACCTTCCATTGAATCTTTATTATTGCATGAAGGATTACCTGGCTGATAGAGCAGTGCAAGTTACCACACCATATAAATGCCTCAGTCGCCCAGTCCACAGGGGCTGCCCCCAGGGTTCTGTCCTGGGGCCACTCCTGTGGAACTTTGTCCTGGACGAATTCCTCGCCATGGATCTGGGTGGTGTGGAGGCCCAGGCCTATGCAGATGACTTGATCTTGACCATCGAGGCTGACAGCAGATCCTCCTTAGAAATCCAAGCAAATGATGCCCTGCAAAAGCTGCTAGATTGGACGAAGCTACACTTGCTCAAACTAGCACCCGACAAGACAAATTCGGTGCTGCTAAAAGGTACGTTAGACTTAAGGAGACCACCACAAATTAAGATTGAGAACAAAACAGTTAAGCTGTGCGAACAGATTAAATACCTAGGAATAATCTTGGACAGAAAATTAAATTTCAAACCACACCTAGAATATATTAAACAAAAGATAAGAAGATACGCGGCCCTCTTCGCTAGAGTCACTCGCAGGGACTGGGGACTCAGACGTACTACCCTGTCTTTGTACTACAATGCTATCTTCATCCCTGCCATCACATATGGCTCCCCTGTCTGGTACGCGAGGGCGGCACTAGAAGTGAATAAACGGATCCTCGAAACCATTCAGAGGACCATCCTCCTTACCATGTCGAGAGCAACTAGAACAACTAGCACGGCTGCCCTCCAAGTCCTAGTAGGAGTTCTACCCCTGGATCTCGAAGCTACCCGCTGTGGTCTGCTCTACCATCTTGCCAGAAACACATCGGCTACGATGTATGACCTCACCACTGACATCACTAATGACCGCAACTATGAGAAGAGAAGAATCACCGACCACCTCATCCAGATTTGGCAGAGGAGATGGTGCAACACAGAAAAAGGTGCAGTGACCAGAAGATTCCTCCCCACTGTCACCAAGCTGTACCCTAAGGCGCCAGTGTGGTTTCACCCTGGTCGAAATACCACCTTCCTCCTTACAGGACACGGCCCGTTTAAAGCTAAACTTCACCAACTTGGTATCATAAATAACGCGGACTGTCCCTGTGGCAACCCGGAGTCCTGGAGACACTTAATGTTTGAGTGCGATTTGTATGACGACCTGCGACTACAGCTAATAACGTCAATCCAATATATCCCAGACAACCAAGAACCCAGACTGCTAGACACTCAAGAGGACTACAAGGCACTCAGTCAATATGCCCAGGATCTATTTTCTAGAAGGAAAACAATGATAGAAATATACCAAAGGCAACCCAACTAGGAAGAATGCAGGAGGTCAAACAAGTAATAAAAAAAAAAAAAAAAAAAAACACAAGCAATAAACTCACCATACCACAGAAAGACAAGACTTGAGGATGATTTGAATGGCCTACTATCGACCCAAAACTGCACTCCCTTGTGCGGTTTTTTTTTTTTTTTTTTTTTTTTTTTTTCGGGGAGCGGGAGGGGAGGGGGTATTTGCTCTTCTCCTCTCCTCGCCTCCCCATATTTTCACTCTGGTGGGGCATGGGCATGCCCCACTGAAAATGTGGGGTCACCTCTCTATCCGACCCCTCTTCTTCCTATTTCATCCCCCCAGTCTTCACCCTCCCCTCCCAACACTTTCTCTTGTACAGCGACTGCCCCAGATGTCCAAATTTAAATCACATCAAATTTTGCCCGACCTTTTAGGCTCTCTACAAATAGTTCTTTCAGCATAAAACCCCACGCAGCGCTTTCTAAATGCAATTTTACTTAAACCGATAACTCCAACTTAGCGATAACTCCAACCTTTATTTTAGGTCCTCGTCACCGAAATCCCAGGAAAGTAAGTGGCAGGACCTGCCAGAGTATAATTAGTCTCTTGGTACACCCGGCCGGCGTCCCCGTCGCTAGGTATGGTAACGCCGGGTCCCACTGGGGGCCCGGCGGCCAACAGGCCGGATGAACAATGGGCACAACAAACTACATACCACATGACCCATACATTATTTTTAAACCTCTGGCATAGACAGGGTACTGTCACTCGATACAAAGAACATACGCGGAGATGGGAGAAATCCCCGGAGCCGTCAGACCCTCAACATACCTATACCTATACCTATCAGTGTGGTACCACAGAGTTGATACGTTACTCTGGGATTACTGCTTCCCATATGTAGTACTTTAAATCATAGTATCCAATCCAATAAAAATTAGTCAGACAAGACTTCCCCTTAACAAACCCATGCTGTGTCCGAGCTATAACTAAAGTCTTGTCTAGATGATCCTGAAATGCTTCTTTAACCAGTGTCTCCAATAATTTCCCTGGAACAGAAGTTAAACTAACAGGTCTGTAATTACCTGTGTTTCCCTTTGATCCTCCTTTATGGATTGGGGTCACATTTGCACATCTCCTGAGTCCAGGGAAGCTCTTATAATTATGGCTAAGGGTTTGCTTGCCTCCTTTAATGTAACTGGATAGATTCCATCCACCCAAGGTGCCTTTCTTGTGTTTATCTTCAACAATTTCTCCTCCACTTTACTCTCAGTTATTACAAGATTATCTAGCTTACTGCCAGAATTGAATAGACCTCTGGCATTCCCCTCCCTGAATAACTTCTCATTTGTGAATGTCGATGCAAAATATTCATTCAGCTTGTTAGCTACCTGAGCAGGATCATCAACAGTTGAACCATCGATATCAAGTGGACCAATCTGATTCATCCCCTTCCTTCTAGAGTTTACATAAGTAAAGAACTCTTTCCTGTTTTTCTTTACATCCTTTTACAAAGATTTATCGTAATCTGCCTTCTCCAGCCTAACCTCCTTTGTAACTTGGTTACAGACCGCTTACATCTATCATAGGCTTCTGTGTCACATGTTAATTTATATGTATCCCATGCATTTTCTTCTCTGTCACAAGTCTAATTAGTTCATCTGACTTCCATTTAGGCCTAAATCTTGAACAATATTTCTTTGTTGGCCCCGAGTGCCAAGCGATAGTGCCCAAGCGATATTTTGTGCGATACATAGCGTTCTTTCACAGCGGATTAGTTATATTTATTTTCCAGTGTCACTATTCTTCTTGTTTTTCTTAAGTGATTCTTTACTTAAAAGCTTTGAAGTAGAATCCAGAAAGGAAATACACCTTTCTTTCCTTGTGTATATATATATATAATCCGTACTAACCTAACTAAACCTCTAAACCGCTTGGTCACTGGTGGCACCGCTCCTGCCTCCACGTGGCGGGGCTGGAAACCTGGGAGGAGAAAAACACTCTCCCGGGGCAAAAAGGAGCAAAGATGGACATAAATAGACATGCCACTTATGGATCTCATGATCCAGATCTCTCAAACAGAGAAGACTTAAATGCAGGAAATGCAAAACGGCAGAAAAAAGAAGGAACAGAAAGCCCTGCTCCTCTTTTTTTGATACTGCATTCTTTGACTGACAGTCCTTTGAGTAAGCTCTCCCCATTCTTAATACAGAAATGTCTTGAGAATGTGGCGGGCCCACCAAAAATGGTTAGAAGATTAAAATCTGGAGACCTTCTAGTGGAGATGAACGAGAATAAACACTCGGAAAAACTATTAAAAATATCGACTTTTGGTGGAATTCCCACAAAGGTTACCCCGCATGCCACCTTAAACTCCTCTAAAGGGGTAATAGCCGAGTGGGATCTCCTTAACGTATCTGAGGAGGAAATAGTTCAGGAATTAGGTGATCAAAATGTAATAAATGCCAAAAGGATAGTCATTAAGAAAGATGGGGGTTCTTACTCCTACCCGAACGGTCATTCTTACATTTAAAACACCAATTTTACCAACAACTGTTAAAGCTGGATATTTAAGGTGCAAAATTCGACCTTATATTCCAAACCCAGTCCGGTGTTTTAAATGCCAAAAATTTGGACACTCACAAGCAGTCTGCAGGGGTGTAACCACCTGTGCCTCCTGTGGTTCAAAAGAGCATGTTCACACAGACTGCCCCAATGAAATACAAAGCTGCCCAAACTGTAAGGGGAATCATTCAGCATTTTCAAAGGAGTGCATCCAGTGGCAGACTGAAAAGAATATACAAAAGTATAAAGTAGAACACAAGGTGCCATACCAAGAAGCAAAAAGACATTGTTTAATTTCAAATAAATTGCCATCTTATTCTTCAGTTGTAAAAAAGCAGCGATCCATAACAGTACAAACAGATTGTTCAGTTCCACCAAGCATCTCAATTTCTGATTGGGCCAGGTCAGTCCTCTCTACACCAAAAGAACAGCCTACCCAACAGCAATCAACTCATTCGGTAAACACACCATTGACAATACCGCCAGATAAAAATTCTGTACAGCAGCCAGTTAATCAAACAAGCTCTGAAAGAAATAATCAAAAAACCAATACTGATACCATGGACATAGATAGAAATTCACACCGAGATGAACCACTTCTTGAACTTCATGCGGAAGAGGAGGACATGGACGTCACTAGACCAAATTTCCCAAAAAGGGAAAAAAGACTAGACAGGCGCAAACAGACCACATCCCGTAAGCAAGCAGACACAACCGATAATCCTCAATAATGCACAAAATCATTCAATGGAATTGTCGCGGACTCAGAGCTAACATAGACGATGTCTATGACTTAATTACCGAATATAAGCCTGCTGTTCTTTGTCTACAGGAAACAAACTTGACCCCTAAAATAACTATAAGCATAAAACATCATATAATGCTTAGAAAGGATAGGAATGACTCTAATACAGCACATGGAGGTGTAGCATTGCTAGTAAACTCCAGAACTCCTTTCAGACCAGTTCCACTGCAAACAACTTTAGAAGCAATTGCTGCTAGAGTTATGGTTAAGATAGCGGTAACAGTTGTTTCTATATACCTTTCGCCAAACTGTTCATACTCTCTAGCAGAATTGAATGATTTAGTTACTCAGCTGCCACCACCTTTCTGTATCTTGGGTGACTGGAATGGGCATCACCCCCTATGGGGTTCCTCGCACCTTGATAAGAGAGGTCAGTTAATTGAAAAATTTCTTGAAAGGCACAACTTAACATTATTAAACAATGGGACTCATACGTACGTGCATCTTTCCTCAAGGTCAACTTCTGCAATTGATCTTTCAATATGCTCGCCAAACCTCCTTCCTCTGGTTGATTGGACGGTCACTGATAACCTGCGAAATAGTGACCACTTCCCAGTAATATGCACACTATCGGCTAACTCTCCTCCTCAAACTGAGATAAAAACTGTTTGGAAATTCGACAAAGCTAACTGGAAGAAATATCAAGAGCTGGCACATCTAGATATTCAGACTATCGAGACCCTCACCATTGACTCTGCCGTAACATACATAACTCAGCAAATGATAGCAGCTGCAGAAACCAGTATACCCAGATCATCTATGAAAACTCGCTCCCACCCAAAAATATGGTGGAATGAAGCCTGTACCAATGCGAAAAAAGAAAAGAATAGATACTGGAACTTATTTCGTAAATACCCAACCACAGCTAACCTCATACAGTTCAAGAAAGCAAGAGCTAAATCTTGTCACATACAACGAATAAGCAAAAAAGAGACATGGTCTAAATATGCCTCCTCTATAAACAGGACCACAAATATCAGAACTGTTTGGAATAAAGTTCGAAGAATTAATGGAAAATATCCACCTATAACCACTCCGATAATATATCTAAAAGGCAAAGAAATCTGCAATCCTCCCGATATTTCTAATACATTAGGTGAAACCTTTGAAAAAATCTCCGCTGTAACCGCATTTGAGCCAAGTTTCCAGGCACATAAAATACAAGCAGAAAAACATAATCTCAATTTCAATACTTCACGACAGCATCCATATAATGCACCCCTTACCATGGCAGAGTTACGTAGCGCACTTGCAAGATCCAAAAATAGTGCTGCTGGCCCTGATGGAGTGTACTATGCCATGTTATATCACTTAAGTGAAGAATCCCTTTCTGCTCTGCTAAAACTGTATAATAGAATCTTTGGCGAGGACTACTACCCTACCAGTTGGCGTCATTCTATCGTACTAGCTTTCCCAAAACCAGGAAAGGACCATTCAGATCCAGTAAATTACAGACTGATAGCGTTAACTAGTTGTATAGGAAAAGCATTAGAAAAAATAATTAATGCCAGATTGACATGGTTCCTAGAGACTGAATGCATTCTAAGCCAAAATCAATATGGATTTCGAAGAACTAGATCAACACTTGACCTTATGGTCAAAGCTGAAGGAAATATCCGAAATGCATTTCTCAGGAACGAACACCTAGTGATGATATGTCTTGACATCGAAAAAGCTTTTGATACAACCTGGCGGTATGGAATTCTTCACGATCTCTATGAATCCGGTATTCGTGGTCATCTTCCAAAATTTATTCAGAACTTTTTGAGCAATAGGACCTTTCAGGTACGTTTTCACTCTGCTCTCTCACAAACGTTTCTGCAAGAAGAGGGGGTCCCTCAAGGTTCTGTGCTTAGTGCCACGCTCTTTTCTCTCAGGATTAATTCCATTAACAAATGTATTCCCGACACAGTTGAAACTTATCTGTATGCCGACGATCTGGCAATCTCAAGCCAGTCACAAAACATGCGTTTCATTGAAAGGCAGCTTCAAGGTACAATTAACAAGCTTGTTCAGTGGGCCAAAAACAATGGATACAGACTTTCAAAACAAAAAACAACAGCAATTCATTTTTGCCGTAAACGGAATTTACATCCAGATCCCGATTTACATCTTGATTCTCATCCAATTTCTTTTCAACAGAGTATTAGCTTTCTTGGACTAATTCTGGATAGAAAACTTAGTTTCTTAGAGCATATTAAACACATTCGTACAACCTGTCTAAAGAAGCTGAATCTCCTCAGGGCAATTTCCGCTATGTCATGGGGTGCAGATCGGTACATGCTGCTGCACTTATACCGGTCGCTCATAAGATCCAAACTAGACTATGGGTCACCTGCATATGCCTCAGCTAGAGAAAGTGTATTAAAATGGCTCGACCCAGTACATCACAATGCCCTCCGAATTGCACTGGGAGCTTTTCGTACATCGCCAGTTCAGAGTCTCTATACGGAAGCACATGAACCACCCCTATTTCTTCGTCGGCAAGCTCTGTTATTAAGTTATGCAGCAAAAATCAAAAGTTTCCCACATCATCCAATAAAGCAGTATTTATTCACCCCAAAATGGCATAATTTGTACCAAAATAAACCTTTGCAGAATAAACCATGTGGAATTAGATTAGAAAGCATAACTACGTGCTGGGAACTAAATATGAATGACATAACTTTAGATAATAGCACGGCTATGCCACCATGGCAAATACCCTTGGCCAATGTTGACCAACACTTCCAACAATGGGGAAAGAATGCACTTCCAAATTTCAGTCTTCAGCAGATCCATGCAACTCACTCTTTTCAGTTCTCTAGTTTTACCCAAATTTACACTGATGGTTCCAAGACAGATAGTAAAGTTGGAGCAGCTGCAGTTCTACCAAACATTACAATATCCCAGCAGCTTCCTTTGGAGTACAGTATTTACACCGCAGAACTGTATGCTATCCTGATGGCGCTAGACAATGTAAAACAGTCATTATATCCGCAAACTATTATCTACACCGATTCCTTAAGTGCTGTATCTGCTCTTCAGTGTAAATTTCCATCCAGTCATCCGTTTCTACAACAAATTCAAACCAAGTTAATGCAGCTTCTTGCAAACAGGCAAAAATTAATTTTCTGTTGGATACCTGGGCACTCTGGAATCAGAGGAAACGAACAAGCGGATCTTGCAGCCAAGAACGCCAGTAACATAAAATCAGACATGCAGATACCTTACACAGATTTAAAATGCATCATACATACCAATGTTAGAAAAAAATGGCTATCCATTTGGCAGGGAGAAAAAAACAATAAGCTTTTTCAGATCAAAAAGGATCACAAGAAGTGGCTATCAAGCCTAAGGGGCAATAGAAAGGAAGAAGTAGTACTTGCTAGAATTCGAATAGGACATACTCACCTAACTCATAGTTATTTACTCACTCAGGAAGACCCTCCACTATGCAGCAACTGTCAAACTCAACTCACAGTAAACCACTTGATCATTGAATGCCCATTATATCTGAGAGAACGAAAAACAGCTTTCTCTTCACATCTATCTTCCTCTAATAAACTTACCTTACAACAGATTCTTGGAGACCGACGAGATATTAATGATGTTTTTACCTTCCTCAAACTGATAAACAAATATCACCTGATCTGAATCCTTTTATTTAATATAACAATCATGTACCAAATAAGACTGAAATAGGTGCATTATGGCCTTAGTAGCCCTTGCACCAATAAATCCAACAAACAACAACAACAACAATTTCTTTGTTAGTATGAAAAGTCTAGTGGGTTCCAAGATTAATTCTTTGAATGCTTCCCATTTTGAATTTGCTGTTGGTAACATCATCAGTTGGTACCACCGTATAGAATTTAAATACTGTCTCAGACTACTGTAGTCACATTTACGAAAGCAAAAACCCTTCCCTTTACCTTTAATGGTAGTTACCTCTTTGAGTAAATCCCACTTCAGCACACTGTGATCACTGCCACCTAGTGGTTCCTTTATCTGCAGATTTTTGATGCATGAAGAATCACTACTGATAATCAGATCAAGAGAATTACTCCCTCTAGTTGCTTCCCGAACATGCTGTTGTAGAAAACAATCATCCAATAAATCCAAAAAGTCTTGCTAGTGTGTGAGTGACCAACCCACAAATTCCAGTCAATATCCGGGAAATTAATATCCCCCATTATAAGACACACTAATTTACTGGCCCAATATTTTTCTGCACAATTGCTCATTATACTCATCAGATTCATTAGGCCTATAACACACACCTACTCTCATTTTTCCTTTCCCAGTGCTTATGTCACACCAAACAGACTCAACATTGCATTGTCCACCAACATCAATTGGATGCACCTCCTTAGATTTTATGTGTTTCTTAACTAACAGCATAGCCCCTCCTCACCTCCTGTCCTGTCTCTCCTTTCTGTACACATTGTACTCTCCAAATTCCAGTTCTGCACTTCTTATGTCTGTGTGACACCATGTCTCTGATATCCCAACAATATCTGCCTTTGATGTCTTGACTGGCACTTCAAGCTCATCAAATTTATTAACTATACTCCTAGCATTGGTGTACATGCAAGTATACATGCACCTCTTTCTACTCTTAGTTATCCTAACACAGCCCATGTATTTACTTGTTCCACTATGACTCCCAGCAGTCCTGGAAATTCCCATTTCTTTGCTTTCCAGGCTGCTGCCCAATTGCATTTCAATAGAAGTAGTGCAAGAATCACTTTTACCTCTGCCAGCGGCTACTGTTAATATATTAGTCTGTGTATCCCCCCAAGCTAGCAGTTTTCCGACCCACCTAACTCTGCCTCGATAGCATCAGCAAATATCCTTGCACCCTTTCTATTTAGGTGTATTCCATCCCTGTAGAAGCAGTCTCTCCTGTTAACAAGCACAGATCAGGCTGAGAAAAATTCTACCCCTTGAGCCTTGCACAATCTCTCCAGGGCCGAATTGATCGACAAGGCTCTCATCATATACTCCCTCCTATCGTGTCTGGGCAGAATTGCAGACACTTTCAAATTCAACCCTAACTCACAGCTTTTTTTCAGCATTGTCTTGTACTTGCTAAGTAATTCTGCCGGTCTCCTACTCAATATTGTTAGTGCCAACGTGTACAACAATATCACCCTTTGTGCCCTTAAAGATAATATCTGCCCTACAACATCATCAACCTTTTCCCCTGGCAGACATACCCTGTTCCTGTTCCATCTATCCTTTTTGCACAATATGTTCCCCGTTTCCTTGACAACAGAGTCACCTACAACAACTAGTTCCTTTGGGACCAGCACATTCTGCCTTGGGGGGTTGCCGCTGTGTTGCGCGATGTTCAAGTGCAAGTTCTGGCATTGATGTGGGCAGCTGAGAGCTTGATGGGCCCTCAATTTAAATCCTTCGAGGGCATCCACCTCGTCCTTCAAGCTCTCATGTAAGCCCATAACAATGCCGAGTTGGCACCTGATTTTCTTGCACTCCTTACATCGTGTGCACACAAAGACATTCCCCTTGTCAATATCATGTCCCATTCCTGATTGCTCCACAAACATCAAACAAGCAGTGCATTTCAATAGACTGTGATTCAGAGGACAACCGCTCCCCTCAGTTCTCCCCTGAGCCACAGCACTTCCACTAGTTTGAGCCTTTTGCTTTGGTCTGAGTATTGATTTCTATTCAAGTTCAATAAAATTCCAATACAAAATATAACCCTAAATCTATATCCCAATGCAGTTATAACACTATATTTATGTATTTCGGTATCAAATATTATCTCCAATTTACATTATATGACTTTTTTATCCCCTGTCAACTTATATGTATTAATTTATGATGTTATGTTTGTAATAACTAGGTCGCTATATTTATTTAGTTATAGTACAATTCAATTGACAATGAAATTTAATAAGATTAATAAATTTTACTCATTAATTGATACTACTATACCCGCTATCCGGTTTTCCATTAAACCTTACGCTATCTAGTTTTCCGTTAAACCTTACGCTAGCACACGTTGTATCTTATAACAATGGCAGCAAGTTACGAACGGTTAATCTATGGACACGAGGTATTATTTACTTTCCAAATCTCGCTATCTAAATTCAAAATAAACCACGGAGCTTGATTAGGTCTATAAGCTACTTATAGAAAATAATTTAATCTAACAATTAAGTCAATAAAGCGGCTAAGTATAATTAAAAACTTTTCATTTGCGGGAGCTGCAAAACCTGTCCATATGTAGATTTGATACCCTTACCGATACTAAGTAATAACCTACAAAATCTCTGTCTAAATTCAATTTAAACTAACGTATTGTTACTAGGAATATAAAGCAACTCTAAAAAATAAATTAATATTCCAATTTAAGTCAATAAAAAAGCAAAAACTTCTCTATTTGCTGGAGCCGTACAAACTTCGCCTGTTCACACGTACTCTCGCACCCACTCTCTGTATGCAACCAACTCCAACTAATTGTAGGCGGCAGCTTATAATAGATAGCAGCATGAAAACAACTTTGAAAAACAAATTACACCTATTCACTAAGTTGCATATTTGGGTTTACAAAAACCAAAATTGAAGAATTTGCAGAATTCAGATCTAAAATATGACCAAGTACTATTTCATAAACAGCTGTAGCTGATACTGCTGCATCAAATAAAGCAACAAGTTTTATTTACAATTTTATTAAAATGCTAATTTGGTTTTTAACAATAATTTTACTTAAGCATTTGACAATGAAGCATTTATGGACAGTTTTCATTTTTACAAAATTTTAAACAAAATAATTTACTCTACCAGAGCCCACTGCTAGTTAATTTCACTGTGAGGGACCCTCCCAAGTGTTGGTTGGTTAATATGTTGTTTAATGGCACAAGTGCTACTAAGGCCATATCGTGCCTGATTCTATTAGGTAGCGCAATTACCAGTTAAAATCTGTTAAATAATTCTGTCTGCTTCAAGAAAACAAAGAACTTGGCTAGATTTGCATCATCCAATTAGATGAGATAATGTTAAAGGTTCTGATTCCACCCAAGTGTGGTAAGCTCACCAATAAAACAGCTAAACAGAATTGTCAGAGGTTACTACTATTCATTTAACTAGTTGAGCAGTTACCAAATGAAAACTAATGTGTTAACAGATGCTTCAAAATCTTTTTTCACTTCAGTGAAATTAATTTAAACTGCAATCATCCACTTTCACAGGAAGGCAAGAAATTACATTCCACTTTACCAGTACACAAATTGAGCAGATGACAAGGACAGCTTAATACTATCAAGTGCCAGACAGTATTCTAAAGAAAACCAATGCATTCAGGCTATTCAGAAGAGTATGCCCACTACTGTACCCTACAGAGTTACATTCCAACACTGAAACTAAGAGCAAACAGCCTTGGGTTTGATAAATTGACTTTTTTCCCTTAAAAAAAAAAAAATATCACTACAATGGGATATAGCTTAGAATCACTTTGATTACTGCCACTAGGGCTTGCAAACTGGTTTTATAAAATCATTGAAATCGGTTTTCATATTGAGTTGTTAAAACCGAAACCGAGCTTCTAAAACTGGGTTCGAATATTTTCTTAGTTAGCCCTAGAATATAGTTTTTTTGTTACGCACATTTTCTTTTGTTTGTTTGTTCGTTTGTTGTTTGGTTTTTTTAGGAGCATTAGCAACTAAGGCCATATTGCTCTGGGGATATGCGGTAGTCATTCGCTGACCTTTCTGCATCCTCTGTATTTGGTGGTGACGGGCTCGAACCCTGGTTTAATCAAGAAGTGTGTGCTAAGCACTGCTGCTCCTTCCCACCTGGCTACTGAGGCACCAAAAAAACTCAGAATAATTACTTTTGTTTTTTTTTCTGTTTATACTCTGGCACGACAATCAAGTCAGTAGAGTTTACAATAGATCGTCAATACAAATATTTATCGTATTTAGTAGTCACAGGCTTGAACCCTGGTCTACTCAAGGAACGTGTGCTATGCATCCTCGCTCCTGACCACTCGGCTACGTCAGGCCTTGTTCGTTTGTCTGGATCGTTCAACTGCTTTATGTTTTAGACACGTTTATTATTTTATTTTATGTTTAGGTACGAATCTCACGGGCAAGTGGCCCAAATCTAGGAGGGGTACCTTTTATCTTCCCAACTGTAACATGGCACGATGCAGGTGTACTCATTTACAACTGAGTGAGTCGGAGCGATAGCGTAAAAGAAAGTGCTCAACATTTCTCCGTTCCATCTATCTTGTTCGCCAGGCAAGTTATGGAATGTGCCTTATTGATGGCTACCCATTAGAAACAGATTCGCTGAATATTGCATCAAATTTCGATCGTAGAAAGTTTTTTTGCTTCTTTATTCCTATTAAATCTGCGATCAAAATGTTCTCCCAAAAGCAGCTTCACCAAATTTAGCTTTTATGTAATTTTGAAAATACAATAGATTTAATTGGGGGAAAAAAAAATTGCAAGTAAATAAATAAAAAAATTTCTTTCCTGAAAATTTTGAAACTTACCTCGTTTAGACTCTTCCTTCAGTGTTTGTGGGAGTGACGCATAGTATTGTGCCTTTGTTATCTTCAATATTTTTATTTAAAATTGTCTGTGATATAAATTCCTACTAATTAATATTTATTACTCTTAATATGTCTAAGATGAAATCAAATGTATGGAATTATTTTGCTCGAAAAAGCAAAGATGAAGCACAATGTTCGAAATGTCAGAAAATAATGAAGTCATCTGGAGGATCTACATCAACTTTGATGTTGCATTTAAAGAAAATGCATTAGTATTAGTAATAGCCGCATGGTGCAAGAAAGCCATGGCTTATGCTGCACCAGCCAAAAAAAAAAAAAAAATCCGAACAAAACAATGATAAAAACAAACAAAAAAATAAATAAATAAAAAAAAAAAAAATAATAATAATTAATAAAAAAAAAAAAAAAAAGGAAATTAAACCTATCATCCTATGCGCTTCCCTTACCCGAAAGTACTATCCAGATGACCTTTGAATTTCCCCAAACTGTCGGCCTCTACCACCCACGAAGGCAACTTATTCCAGTAATTTATAACTCGCTAGCTAAAATAAAACTTCCTGCAGTCCAATCTAAACATTTCTCCCCGTAACTTGAATTTATGTCCCCTAGTTCTAGCATCATTTATAATCTTGAAAATTTCGTCCTCATTCATTTTACTGATGCCTCTCAGAGCCTTAAACACCTCAATCAAATCTCCGCTAAGGTGTCTAGCTTGCAAACTCTGCAAACCACATATTCGAAGTCTTTCTTCATAAGGACGCCCTTTTGCCGATCTCACCAGGCGAGTTACCCGTCTTTGTACCCTTTCAAGAAGCTCGATGTCTTTCTTTAGGTGCAGTCTCCATACTTGAACACAGTATTCAAGTGTGGTCTAACATAAGCCTTATATAATGGGATTATCACGTCTACTTGCAAAAGTTCAATAGATCATCGATAGGACACCATGGGCCTTACTTCCATGCTCAGAGAATTTCATGTCTGACCGTATCGTAACACCCAAGTCCCTTTCCTCCAGTACTGGGTTTAGTTGAACTCCACCAAGTGAATAAGTTATTTTGGGATTACTGTTTCCCAGGTGTAATACCTTACACTTCGTTGGATTAAAGCATAGCTGTAATTTTTCTGACCATTCCTGAAGTCTATCTAGCTCTCTCTGAAGAAGTGATCATTAACTACTCTACCAATTTTAACATCATCTGCAAATTTAGACATCACGCCCTCTATTCCTTCATCAATGTCATTTATAAAAATTAAAAACAACAGTGGTCCTAATACTGATCCTTGGGGGAACCCCACTTCTTACATCAACCCAATCTGAGGAATAGCCATTTATCACAACCCTCTGCCTCCTGCCCTGAAGCCATCCTTCTATCCATCTAAGAATTTTCCCAGTGATTCCAACCTGTTCCAGCTTATAAAGCAACCGCTCATGTGGGACTGAGTTAAAAGCTTTGCTGAAATCTAAATAAACAATGTCGAAATTATTCCCTAAATCCAGCTCGTGAGTGACCCTTTCGAAATAGCGAACCAGATTTGTTAAACATGATTTTCCCTTTACAAAACCATGCTGAGTATCCTTGAGAATTTCAATTCGATCCAAATGATCCTGAATTCCACCCTTGATCATTGCCTCCATGATTTTCCCTACTACTGAAGTCAGACTGACAGGACGATAATTTCCAACTTCCCTTTTAGAGCCACACTTATGTAGGGGAGATACATTTGCACTTTTCCAATCCAAGGGAATCTCCCCAGAGTCTAGTGATGTTCGCATAATTAGCCTCAATGGTTCAATGCACTCGCTTGCTGCCTCCCTTAAGATTATAGGGTATATTCCATCAACTCCAGGGGCCTTACTAGCCTGTAGGCTCGAAAGTTTTTTCATTAAATAATCTTGCGAAATTTCAATATCATTAATTACATATTTTTTAACTTCGCTCCCACAATTTCCCATTGCCACAAAAGGTTTTTCATTTGTAAATATCAATGCGAAATAACTGTTGAGTTCATCTGCAACGGCAGCTGGTGTATTTAACACTATCCCCTTTCCCTTCCCTTACGTAACAGTCCGATCTGGTTTGTCCTGCTCTTCTTGGCATTTATATATGTGAAGAATTCTTTATCCCCCCCCTCTCTGCTGTTTGCTAGTGATTTCTCATAAACTGCCTTTGCCTGTCGAACCTTTTCTGTGGCTCTATTACATATACCTTGTAGCTGTTATAGGCTTCAGTACTTTTTATTGCTCTGTAACCTTTCCATGCCACCTTTTTCTGCTCAAGTAATGTGGCAACTTCACTATTAATCCAACTTGGAACCCTCCTTGTGGAGTATTTTTTTAATGGTATATACACATTCAAGGCATCTGTGATTAATGTTTTAAAAGCGTACCACAGTTCAAATGTATTCATTTTCTGCATGATATCTATCCAGTTAATAGAGGCCATGTAGTACCTTAAGGCATCGTAATTTCCTTTTCTGAAATTAAAACCCATTCCTTTGCCTTTTACTTCTGCTACCTCTCTCATCATCATCCACCGTAGAACTCCGTGATCACTTCCTGCTACTGGTTCCTCTACTGTCAGGCCTGTTATGTCATCTGATTCATGTGTGATGATGATGATGAGGTCTAAGATATTCTTTTCTCTAGTACTTTCTCTGACATGTTGATACAAATAAAAGTCATTTGTTGATTTAAAAATTTTGTTCTCCATGTTGAGTTTCCTTCTCATTTACTCCAATCAATTAGAGGCAAATTGAAATCACCCATAATAAGGCATTGATGCTTACTTACCCATTCCATTTGCATGTAGAGGCTTTTGTTATAATCTTCAAAATCACCTGGTCTGTAGATTACTCCTACTCACATTATACCTTTGTTTCCAACTATCTCACACCACACAGACTCTATACTAGCATTTGAAATGTCTGAATCCGTAGGGGAAAGCTATTGTCGCACTCAGGCTGCTTCTGATAAGAAGCATTACCCCACCACCCCTTCTATCTACCCTATCCTTCCTAAATACATTATACAAGCCGTACTTAAATTCATCATCTCCAATTTCCGGGTGGCACCACGTCTCTGTAAGCCCTATTATGTCTGCATTACTTGTTTTAACCAGCAGTTCGAATTTGCTCATTTTATTGACGACACTTCTAACGTTACTGTATAAACAATTAAGATTTACTGTTCTTGTATATTTAACAACCCTTGAAGTTTTTTAGGCTCTCTTCCCTGATATTAGCTACCCACTCACGTGAAACGTTTCTGCCCCCAGAACATCTAGATAATACATCCAGTTGGGGTAACAGATAAGAACTCTTAAGGTATGTGCAAGAGTTACTTTGACCAATATTATCAGATAAACGAGTGTCATTATTACCCACATTCCCCCTAACTAGCAGTTTCCCTGAACCTTTAAGGTATCCTCAATAATACTATCAAAAACTTTTGCACCACCTTTGTTTAAGTGTATCCCATCTCTACAAAACAAATTCCTTCTATCTACAAGTGTGGGCCATGCTGATAGAAATTTCCCCCCTAAAGAATTGCAGATTCCTTCAAGTCTTGAGTTAATCCACAAGGCTCTTAACATATAATCCCTCCTATCGTGTCTGGGCAGAATTGCAGACACATAGACATTATGGCCTAGCTCACGACATTTCCTCAGCATGGTCCTGTATTTTTCCAACAAATCGTCAGATTGTGTACGTTTAATATCATTAGTCCACACATGAATAATATTCTCTTTAACCCCTTTAAAATCTGACAATTTGCTGGTGACATCATCAATAGTTGCCCCCGGCAGACATACCCTGGTTCTACTCCACCTATTCTTATTACAAAAAATATTCCCCATTTCCCTGACAATTGAGTCTCCTAATAAAACAATGTCCTTTTTAACCAGAGTAGTTTGCACTTGGTTTTTCTGTTTTGAGGCTCGAATCAGGTGTACATCACTTGGTAGATTGCTGGAGTCTTGAGTCCCCAACGAGCTCCCAGATGCATTATTCTCGAGGGCAAGCACCCGTTTTTTCAGACTCAAATTGTTCCATCAGTGCACCAAATTGTAATTTAAGATCGGTGCACTCCTTACATCGATCACAAAGAAAAGAATCCCCAGGTGAGGTAGGATTAGTCACCGGGTCGACCTTGGAAAACATTCCACAGGTTCCACAACGGATTAAATCATTACTCACCTGTAAATCGCCATCGGCTATTTCCGTGTGAGTCACGATACCCTGTGACGTGTTTAAGGCAGATTTCGTAACTACCATTATAAAATTAAATAAATATCAATGAAAGTTAACTTTACAAAATTATATCTATAATATTATTAAAATCAAACTGTTACAGGAAAACTTATAACAAAATAATCCAACAATATCTAAATAAATCAGATATTTAAAAGCACTAACCAAAAGTAAACCACTTAACTGAGGAGCCCTGACTAAGCGTGTCCGCTCACCTCGAATGCCAACACTGAACCTGATTGACATTAAACAAGATAACAGTGAACCTCCCGTAAAAATGGTAAGAACATTCGAAAATTTTATCGTTAAAAAATCAATGGAAGAAGAGATTTCAAAATTAGCTGCTTTAGATGGATTTTCTTTTAATTCAATTGCCAAGAGTGAGTTTATACAATCAAGCCTTCACCTTCAGAGAAATAAATACGATAAATTACCACCAGCCTCAGTGAATGGAATTAAAAATATGGTTCTGAATTATTATAAAACTAAGAAAGAACTCATTCAGCATTTCAAAAATTCATTGGTTTTGGATGCACGGTATTCATTGACTCTAGACGAATATACATCTATACAAAATAAAAGGTATACGAATATTAACGTGCATTCAAAAGACAATCATTGGTCGTTAGGTCTTATTGAAATTAATGGTTCACTTGATAACAGAAGAACTGAGAAAATTGTGAATGGACACTTGAAGGAATTTGGTTTGAACTTGGATGAGGATATTGTTGCCTGCACCACCGATGGAGCAGCAATGATGATTAAGTTTGGCAAGCAAATTACACCTAATCATCAACAATGTATAGCCCATTGTATACATCTGTCAGTTATAGATGAACTTTATGAAAAAGCAATCAGTTATGGTGCTACAGTCCGAGTCTCCCAAAGGCAATGAAGAAAATAAAAATAATGAAGAAAGTAGTGATGATGAAGAAGTTGAAGAAAGACAGCAAGGCATGCTTTATCAAACCAACTTTACCGATGAGCTCATTTATTTCTTCAATCCAATGGCCAAAATTGCATAAACTATTAACAAAGTCAGAAAAATTTGCAAGCTTTTTCAAAAATCACCTACCAAAAATGACATACTGCAAAATTTTGTTAAAGCAAAATTTAATGGGAAAGAATATAAACTTATATTAGATTGCAAGACTAGATGGGATAGCACATTCTATATGATTGAGAGATTTTTGAAATTGAAAAATTGCATTCCAAATACTCTATGTGCAGTACTGTCAACTGAAGCTGTGTCTGACGATGACTGAAAAACACTTGAATTGCTATGTGAAACTTTGCGACCAGTTGAAATGATTCTGAAGGCTATTCAGAATCTTTCAACCTCAGAAGATACAGACTTACTTAAAGAAGAGTCTTCAATAGAATTTCTGCTTGCTAAGCTTGATACAGCAGAAAATCCATTTGCTTTAAAGTTTCACCAAAGCCTTTTGCAGCGTTACAATGCAAGACGAAATTGCCAAACTGTGGCTTTGCTGAGCTATCTAAACAACCCCAAAAAGTTTAGGAAAGAAGATTCAGGTTTAATAACTTTTGATTTTCCAAGCAAGCAAGTTTTGAAAAAGCATGCTGAAGAGATTTATCAGAGATTATCTGCAAAACATTCCGAAGGATTCTTAGCGTTGAACGAAGAAACTGAAAATAAACTAACTGTTCTTTTAGAAGAAAACAAAGACTCGTCTAGTTCCGATGTTGGAGATACACTCATGCCAGAGTATGATAGTGTAATAAAGAGATTAACTGAAGAGCCTTCAAAATATCAGAGTGAATTGGAAATCAACAAAGAATTTAAAATTTTGGAGGCAACTAGCAGTAGAAGTGAAAAGCTGGAGAAAGTTTATTGCTGACCATTAAACCAACAAGTGTCCAATCTGAGAGAGTGTTTTCGATCACTGGTCCCTTTAACACAAAAATAAGGTCAAGTCTATCATGAAAAATGCTGTGTCTTTTAAAGGATCATTTTCAGAAAAAAGCTGTGCAATAAATAGTAATTTCCCCAAGCTGTTTTTTTTCACATTATTTTTATTTATTTATTATTACAGGGCTTATTATTTTTTTGTTTACTATACGAGAAGATAGTTTTTATTCAAAGGATTTGAATACAATTTGTAATTTTGTATAATCTCAAGCTGGTTACTTTTTTGGAGCATTTTAATTTTTTTATGTTTTTTTACTATAAGAGGTGATAGATTTTGTTTAAAAGATTTGATTACGATTTGTACAATCTACCCAAGATAAAATAAATACCTGTGTTATAAGCTTTTAATTATTTTCCCTAAATCTGAGAAAATCGGTTTTAAGAGTAAACTTCGGTTAAACTCTGTTTTGAAATTTCTCAGTTTTATGCAAGCACTAACTGCCACCTGTAGCAAATGAAAATGGTACATTTCTCAAAAACATCACTACTACTACTTCTTCCCTCTGCCCCTTTGTGTCCACTAACAAGCCTGATGTTGCAGGTCTTCCTAAACTGTGTTTTTTTTTTTTTTTCTATTTCACTATTTGTTAACATATTTCTGAATAATGCATCTGCATGATTAGCACAGCTAGGAGGATGATTATCTTCTATGGGAGAAAAAAAAAAAAATTTGGTGCATATGACACTATCACCTTCACTTCAAAATGCTACATCTATATTTGCAT
This sequence comes from Mastigoproctus giganteus, assembly GCF_048544385.1. NCBI lineage: Eukaryota > Metazoa > Arthropoda > Arachnida > Uropygi > Thelyphonidae > Mastigoproctus > Mastigoproctus giganteus. The sequence goes on along the minus strand of NC_143578.1, from coordinate 179,540,068 downwards.
TTCTTTCTGTGTGCTACACACATTATTCTCATGCTTATTTGAAAATAACCAAACAACATGTTACCTTTTCTGGATTTTATAATACATGGAAAGTCTTGAATGTATGTTTTCTGAAATATCAAGTCATATTTTTTTGGCATCTTAAAAAAGGGATAGTGATAACTTCCCACCACCAACAAAAAAACATGTTACTCTGTAATTCCTCATTTATGCATCATGCACCATCATAGCTAGTGGCCAATTTATTATGAAAATATTCAAAGTTTTTAAAAAAATTCTGAACTTAATAATGATTCAATTTTATTTTCTGTGAAAAAGATGCAGAAAACCTATGTTAGAACAGAGATACAGAAGGATGTTTTATTTATACTGAAAATATTTTTAAAATAGTAATTTTTATTTATTATCCTTACTTTGGCTCCACCAACTATCACTTTATCTCCTAAATGCAATCCCATTGATTTCAATACTACCCGTCCTGTGATGCCACATTTAGCTGTAATGTCTGCAAATACAGAACTATGTAGTGTAGCATCCTGGAGTAAATTTCTTAAGGAAGTTATGACATCTCTTAGATCTGGAGTATGGCCAGCAGGTGGAAGATCAGGAATGCATTCTAGGAAGATTTATGCAAAATTTCTAAATACAATGTTAAAATCAACTTGATTTTTGTGCACTATAATAAAAACTAAAATGAAGTTTTCCAGTGCTAAAAAATGCCCCTAAAAATACCATAATGATATCATTTCAGTAATTAATAAATGATACAATTAAATTAAATAACTTATCAAAATAGCTGATTAATGCATTAAGATTTTAGTGAAGATGTTCGAATTTTAATTTCTTTCAAAAAAGCAGATGCCAATCCCATTATCTGTGATCATGGGGTTCATGTCCCGGTGTTCAGTTATTTTCTGATTCTTTATGCCTTCTGTTTTAATCATGGTCATTAAGTTTTTATTCATAACATTTTTTTAATGTTCTGTTCTATTTACAAGAATGCATACAATCCATCAAATAAGATTTTCTTTTAGCAGTGATGGTTTTATTACTTGTCTTATGAGAGAAGGAAAAAGTCCTTCCTCTAGTATAGTTCCTTACCAAATACGTTCAACAAAAAACTTTTATGATTATAGTTTGCTTTCATTTTGAACTTTTCCATCATCCTCTCAAAAGTATAACATGTTATCCAAAGTCTGAAATTGTATCTGTTGCTTGAAAAACTATTCTCATTTTCAGGAGAACTGAAGGAAAACAATCAGGTTTTATTCAAATCTACAGAATGAGTGAAATTTCTGAAATGAATGTGCATTTGTGTGTGTGTGTGTGTGTGTGTGTGTGTGTGTGTGTGTGTGTGTGTGTGTGTGTGTGTGGATGAGGCATAAGCCCCCCACATGGCTTAGCTCAAAAACTATTCTATTCACTCTAATAATTTATTGCGGAATTTCTCAATTTAAAACTCCAGAAATTGCTAATGAATATGATGAGAAATCATTTACAATAAAATCCTGTGACAAATATTGTTTTAATGAAAATTTCATTACACCAAATATATTTCCCCAAGTTCACAGTCAACTTCCCTTATTGATAACGCTTTGTAAACTTTGCAGCTAATTACTTTTTACTAAATACAGGGGGACAAGTAATTACTAATTACTTTCCTTTTATTTCATTTGTAAAAATAAACCCCTAGAATTAGTAATCCAATTTAACATGGTGCAACTTGAATTAATATTTTCAACTAAGTTTAAATTTACTGTACCATATTTCTTATTAATACAATACACACTTTCAAAACTAATCTTCAAGTAAATATTTTTTTCCCCTTGTAGTTATGGTCTTATCATTTTATTTACTTATTGATTTTAAAGTCAACGTTTAAGCAAAATAAAGTGGAAATTGCTATGTCTATATTTCAGAATATGCAATAGAATTTATTTGAACAAATAAAGGTTCTTTTGAAATAATTTTCAGTGACATGCATTATAATGAAATATTTGTACAACAAAATTTTTTAATTTCCATAAGTTCACTGTATAAGATACTGCAAACTTTATTTGGTAATATATTGTATATGATCTGATGTGAAAGCCAGCAGGCTTCAGAAAAGGCTAATATGGGTCTCTTTGAAAAGAGTTTTAGCCACACCCCAAGGTTTTTATTAGCATTAGCAAAGGCATATGATGCAAGAAAGAAAGCTTAAAGACAGCATAAACATAAAAAAAAAAAAAAAAAAATCCCCCATCTCACTTCACCCATCCATTTGCTCCAAACATATGTCTGGTTCTTCCTTGAGTTTATTTAAGAATGGAACTCTTAAATGGAACTCTGTTCCAGCAATCAACAACCCGCTGGCTAAAGGCAAACTTCTGCACATCTATTCTACAACTGTCTTTCCTCAATTTGAGTTTATGCCCCTCAGGATCTTAATAAAAGAGTTTTAGCCACACTCCAAGGTTTTTATTAGCATTAGCAAAGGCATATGATGCAAGAAAGAAAGCTTATACAACATAACCAAAAAAAAAAAAATCCCCCATCTCACTTCACCCATCCATTTGCTCCAAACATATGTCTGGTTCTTCCTTGAATTTATTTAAGAATGGAACTCTGTTCCAGCAATCAACAACCCACTGGCTAAAGGCAAACTTCTGCACATCTATTCTACAACTGTCTTTCCTCAATTTGAGTTTATGCCCGTCAGGATCTTAATCTGAGCAAGAGGAAGAATCCCATCAGCAATGCTCAAACCATTCAAGGCCTCATACACTTCAATCAGATCACCTTGCAGGTGCCTAGTCTCCAGACACTGAAATTTGCAAAAATTAAGCCTTTTTTGACAAGAGGATCCCTTCATTCTCCACACCAATCTTGTTACCCTTCTCTGTACTTGTTCTAGCAACTCTACATCCTTCTTAAAATGAGGCCTCCAGATCTGTACACAGTAGTCAAGGCACTTCTTGACTATTGCTTCAGAAAACTTCATATCTGACTGCACAATTAACCCCAGGTCTTTTTCTTTCTCCACTACCCGAGTGCAACACACCACACAGTTGGTACATTTCTCTGGAGTTACTGCTACCCACATGCAGTACAGTACTTTGCCACTTCTCAGACCACCTGCCCAGCTTTTCTAGATCCTGTTGCAGATGGACTGAGAAGTGGCAACAGAAGTAACATTGGAAAATGCAAAGTACTGTACTGCATATGGGGTAACAGTAACCCCAGAGAAATGTACCAACTGTGTGATGTTACACTCAGGGTAGTGGAGAAAGAAAAAGACCTGGGGGTGATTGTGCAGTCAGATATGAAGTTTTCTGAGACAGGCTGCCAGACCAAGCCATGAGGTCTTGTCAATGATATACAGGAATATCATTGATAAATCTACAAAACAACAATGGTCCCAACACCAAAAACACTGGGGGATTCCACTAATAATGTTAATCCATGAAGAGCTGAGTCCATTTGTTGCCACTCTCTGTCTTCTCCCATTTAAACATCCTTTTATCTATTGTAGCAACTAGTCCTTAATGCCATACTACTCCAATTTGTACAGTAGTCTTCCATGTGCAACAGTATCAAAAGCTTTCTTGAAATCCAAATATATGATATCAAAATTACTTTTTTGCATCCAGTTCCCTTGTGACCACATCATTGTATCCAATCAAATTGGTCAGACAAGACTCCTTTAATAAACCCATGCTGTGTCTGAATTATTAGTGCAGTGTTGTCTAGATGAACCAGCAATGCTTCTTTATCCAGTGACTCCATTATTTTCCCCAGATCAAAAGTTAAACTAATAGGTCTGTAAATTCTCGTGTGCCCCTTTGATCCCTTTTGTGAATTGGGGATACATTTTCACATCTCCAGTTCATGAGTACCTTCCCTGAGTCCAAAGATGCTCTCATAATTATGGCTAAGGGTTTGCTTACTTCCTTTGCAGCCTCCTTTAATATAATTGGATAGATCCCATCCACATGGGGTGGATGAGATCTATCCAGTTTCCAATTGGAGAAGAAATTTATCCAATTTTTCCTCCACTTTGATCTCAATTATTACAAAATCATTTAGCTCCCTTTTAGAGTTTGATATAGATCTGGCCTCAACTTCCCTACAGAATTCCTCATGTGTGAATGTAGATGTAAAATATTCATTCAGTTTGCCAGCTATCTGAGCAGGATTCACCTACAGTCAAACCATGAATATCAAGTGGATCAATCTGATTAATCCTTTCCATCTTGAGTTTATACAAGTAAAGAAGTCTTTGCTGTTTTTCTTTGCATCCTTTGCCAAAGATTTCTTGTAATTTGCCTTCGCTTGCATAAACTTCCTTTGTGACTTGATTACAGACTAGCTTATATCTACCATAGGCTTCTCTGTTGCCTGATAATTTATATGCATCCCATGCAGTTCTTCTCGGCCATGAGTCTCATTAGTTCATCTGACATAGATTTATGCCTAAACTTTGAACAGTATTTATTAGTTAGTATAAAAAGCCTAGTAGCTTCCAAGATTAATTCCTTGAATGCTTCCCATTTAGAATTTGCTGTTGGTAACATCATCAGTTGGTCCCACTGTATAGAATTTAAAAACTGCCTGAGACCACCACAGTCACCTTTACAAAAGCAAAAACCCTTCCCTTTACCCCTTATGGTAGTTACATCTATAAGTAAATCCCACATCATTACACTGTGGTTACTGCCACCTAGTGGTTCCTTTATCTATAGATTCATGATGCATGAATAATCACTGCAGCTAATCAGATTAAGATCAATTATTATTAAATGATGGTGTTCACAAACTGCCTAAGACCAAATTGCTTTAAGAGAGATATTCCTAATACTTATGGGAGCTAAAATGGCTGCCATCTGTGGCAATTTCAAAGTAGACAGTCTATCCAAGTCTATTCTAAGCCAAATACTCTCAATTTCTTTTGACTCAGCTTGCTACAACTGGCAAAACTACTACAGTAACAGATGAAACAAAGAGTCAACATGCTTTCCCCCAGATGTAAAAGATTTTGGTGAATTAATATTAATTAGATCTACATTAGATAGTATGAATCAGAGCTGTAATACTCAATATGTTCTACGTTGATAATAATATTAGTAAATTAATAAGAGGAGTTTACCTCAATATAGTACGTGGAACACTTCCATATGATACCCTCCAGAAATTAAAACGGAAAAACGAAAAAAATCGTCAACTTACCGGTACATTAAAGTAAAATATAAATAATTAAAGTAAAATATGAATAATTTAATAATCAATTTAACACAATTCAAAATCAATTTAAAACAATTAAAATTCAAATTAACGCAATTAAAAGAATCTAACGAAAATATTCAAAACGATTTTCCTTCCTGAAGCTGACAATGCTTTTCGACCGACTGTCGTGATCACAGGAATGAAAATTACCGAATCAGGCTAAACCTGCAACTTAAATAGTGATTATATGTCTTCGCGCATGCGCGTAAAGGTCCACGCATCGGAGATCAAATATGGCTGCCGAACATTAACAGAATTCTCGTGTAATTTAATTTCAACGGTTTTTGCAATTAATAGTAGCGTATAATTACGTTGAACGTTAAGTATTTTGGCCTCGTTAAATAAAAAAGTATGTTTTTCGTTAATGGCATGAAAGGCTAATTCTGACGCTGCTGAACGAGAAGCACGAACTGAGGCTTCGTGTTGATTTACATGAATATTAAGAGAAAACTGCGTCGAACCTTGGTAAGACGAGTCGCAATCACCGCAAGAAATGTTGTATACCAGATCATTAATTTGTGTTGCGAACACGGAAAGAACCGAGCGATTGTTCAGTATAGTGTGTAGCTTCCGTATAGGCCTAGCTATAATTTTAAATTCGGTATCTTTAAAGAATCTGTTAAGCTGTTTGTGCCACTGTTCAACATATGGGACAGAAATAAAGTATTTTTTGATATTACTATTGTTGGTAGGTGTAGCTAGAAGTGTTCCACGTACTATATTGAGGTTAAACTCCTCTTATTAATTTACTAATATTATTATCAACGTAGAACATATTGAGTATTACAGCTCTGATTCATACTATCTAATTAATTTTCAAACTCTTACTGACTATTTCATTCACTTCCTGTCTCTCCAGTAGTATACAATCGATACACACAATTATGGGAGATTTTTTGAATGGCTTGGTACAAAATTACATTAAATCTACACTAAGGTACTCGGCCCAAAGTTACCATATTTCTTTCCTAAAATATTGCCTTCAAAACAACATCGTTCCGAAGTTTCCCAGGGTGAATTTAAATCAAAAAATTTCAGGCATAAAACAACTATCACTGGCGACATCACGTAATATTGTTAAGCTTGCCTTAAAATCTCGATATTCGGATAAACAAAAATACCTTTCCCAGGTTAGGAAGCTTCGCGATAAATTAAAAAATTATCTACATCCGAACGATTGGTCTGTATTGAAGACCTCCATAGATTTGCGACGGGAAGCACAAGCCTCAGAAATAAAAAACAGACACGTTAATAAGTTGCAAACATTATCGAATAGTTCAAGACACGTTCATGCGAATTCTAACGCATTGTCACGAGCTTGCGACCAAGTTCACACGAGTTGGGTGACATCCCCCCCACAGACACATAACGCACTACCACAGAATATGTCGGCTAGTTCACGAACACCCCCTCACCCAGTATCCAACGAACCGACATATCAACAGGTTACAAATCTTTCCTCATGTACACTATCGCAGGACCAGATTTCCCTTTTATCCAAAGGATTAAATTATAATTTACCACCTCGGAAGCTGCCAAAAAAACAATGCGTAATTGATATTGAATTTGGACTTCGTAGTGTTCCACAAAAAGATGTATTTATTCAACAGGTTAACCAAGTAGTGAATAACATAAAAGAAACGCGACTTCCTAAAATGAATACACATGACATTTCAGCTTTACGAGAACTTCGAGAAAATAAGGACATTATTATACAGAGGGCAGATAAAGGAGATACAGTGGTAATACTAGATAAACATGATTATATTAATAAGTTAGATTCAGTTGTGTCTGATACCTCCACTTATCGTGAAGTTTACTAATTTGGTAAATCAATACAATAAAACGTTAACCACATATCGTAAAAACGACTACATTACTATGGTTCAGTTGAAGGAATTGAAGTCCAGAACATACAATATTCCTGCACTTTTTGGTCAGGTAAAATTACACAAGCCTGGATTTCCGATTCGACCTATTGTTTCCTACAGAAACTCGGCATTTTCAGCCTTAGCCACACATGTATATAACATTATAAAACCTTTTAGACAGGTTATACAATTTGGGATTAAGAATTACGATACATTATTTAATAATCTTAAAGACTGTAGACTCGGCGACAATGACAATTTATTCTCATTAGATGTTACCTCATTATATACGAATGTAAACGTTGAATACACATTAGATATTATTTGGGATATGTTAAATAAAAAACTCGACACCGATTAATTATACGAAGCTGCCTATTAAGGAAATTTTTCACTTAATTAAACTATTAGTTGAGGCTAACTACATCACCTTTCGAGACAAGGTGTACAAACAAATTTTTGGATTACCAATGGGTTTGAGCCTGAGTGGCTTAATGTCAGAGATCTATCTCTCAACGATTGAGCAGATACATTTGACACCTTTTCGTCCCCGTATCACATACCATGGGAGGTATTTAGACGATGTTCTAGTTATTACCGATAGTAGTACTATCCAAGACATTTTACATTCGTTTAATAATATTCATTCTAGACTCAAATTTACATTGGAAAGGGAAGATACGGATACTAGGTCATTAAACTTTCTAAATTTCACGCTTACCCGGGACTCGAACAAAATACAATTTAGCATCTATCGAAAACCCACAAACACTGGTATGCTTCTACATTATAATAGCTACCACCCGTTCACCTACAAAAGATCGATTATCTTTAATCAATTTCTAAATGCCTATAAATATTCAACGACAGATTCTGCTTTGGACTCAGAAATACAAATATTAACTAGCAGATTCTTGAACAGGGGTTATCCCATTAACACAATAAATCGAATTCGGGTACAAGCTAAGGATAGGATACAAAATACTACACCTACCAACAATAGTAATATCAAAAAATACTTTATTTCTGTCCCATATGTTGAACAGTGGAACAAACAGCTTAACAGATTCTTTAAAGATACCGAATTTAAAATTATAGCTAGGCCTATACGGAAGCTACACACTATACTGAACAATCGCTCGGTTCTTTCCGCGTTCGCAACACAAATTAATGATCTGGTATACAACATTTCTTGCGGTGATTGCGACTCGTCTTACCAAGGTTCGACGCGGTTTTCTCTTAATATTCGTGTAAATCAACACGAAGCCTCAGTTCGTGCTTCTCGTTCAGCGTCAGAATTAGCCTTTCATGCGATTAACGAAAAACACTTTTTTATTTAACGAGGCCAAAATAAAAACGTTAAACGTAATTATATGCGACTATTAATTGCAGAAACCGTTGAAATTAAATTACACGAGAATTCTGTTAATGTTCGGCGGCCATATTTGATCTCCGATGCGTGGACCTTTACGCGCATGCGCGAAGACATATAATCACTATTTAAGTTGCAGGTTTAGCCTGATTCGGTAATTTTCATTCCTGTGATCACGAAAAGCACTGTCAGCTTCAGGAAGGAAAATTGTTTTGAATATTTTCGTTAGATTCTTTTAATTGCGTTAATTTGAATTTTAATTGTTTTAAATTGATTTTGAATTGTGTTAAATTGATTATTAAATTATTCATATTTTACTTTAATGTACCGGTAAGTTGACGATTTTTTCGTTTTTTCCGTTTTAATTTCTGGAGGGTATCATACGGAAGTGTTCCACGTACTATATTGAGGTAAACTCCTCTTATTAATTTACTAATTAGATCTACTTAGCAAATTTATAAATTCTCTTAGAAAGTTTTCAGATTCTGCCTTTTTAAATCAACATTGCTTCAGAAAAATTTTCACAAAAAAAATATTTCTTTAAAAAGCTTTCTTCACTCCCTTATTCATTTCTGTACTGTGATTCTGAATTCTCGTGATCTGAAAATTTTTAAGAATTTTTTTTTTTTTTTTTTTGTCTAGGATTAGGTTTGAATTTGGATCTTTTTATGAAAAGGTTTATGAAACCTTTTCATAAGGTTTCAAGCAAGACGTTTAATAAATAAGGTAGCTTAAACACTGATGCTGTCCATTTCTCCTACAACTCCAGTTATATAGGAACTCATTCATTCATTAACTGTTAAATTTCCATGCTTAGAATAAAATGTTAAATTAATTAATTAATTAATAACCAATAAAATAAATACACAAATACTAGGTGGTAGATAACTTTCATCAACCGGTGCAATACCACCACTTTGCTTATTGGAGGCTTGAAGTGATGGAACCCATGTTTAGTCTCCACAGCTAAGTTCCGGTCAACCCTTCCCATCTCTTCCATCATGCAGTATGACTGATGACTTTTGAGGTTATGATGGACATCATGGCGAGATCCAATCTTCCTTACATTTCGAGGGTACAGTTCTAAAACAGTGTTCACAGGCTGGCCGCTAGTTAGTACACTGGACTGAACTATTGGTAACCTTCTAGGAGGCTTCCGGATCAGCTAGTGAATAATCTTGCTACCTGTACTCTGCCAGATAGTGACTGGAGGGAGTCAGAGTAGTGTGTATGCAGGGGGGGCATTGTCGAGGCCATGTCATGTGCAGGCCATATCCAAAAAATTTCATTACTTCGTACAGCATGTCCCACCACTTTTTCGTACTATTAAATACACCATGAATTGTCAAACTAATAGAGTAAGCTTATCTGCAAAAAGATCTAAACCTCCCAAACACTTCCTAGTTCATTTCATAAATATATGTGGTCTCATTTCCATTCTCAACGATGTCCATTACCACTTGCTTTCTGCCAAACCCCATGTACTTTTTCTGACAGAATCTCAGATATCAGTTGATTCAACTACTCCTCATCTCAATTTCCCAAATTATTCACTGTATGATTCCTTTTGTCGCAAAGCTGGTACTTGTGCATATGTCCGTTCCGATATTCCCTGTCAGAGACATCGTAATTTGGAATCTCCTCTGGCTTAAAATCTCTTTACCTTATTCTATCAAATTCGTCTGTTGTCTCTACCGTTCTCCCAACTCCACTAACCACTTGAAGCTCTTTGACTTCCTCTCTTTGCAACTTGACTTTGTCCAGTCCAACTTTCCTAACAGTGAGGTAATTTTCCTCTGTGATTTTAATGTTCACAACTCCAGCTCGCTTCCATTTTCTAGTCACACCGACCCAGCTGGTTGAGATGCTGAGGCTTTTGCTATTACTAATGACTTCGCATAGATTCATTTACCTACCAGAACACTGGACAATCCTAACAATACAGCCAACACACTTGATCTTTTTCTCACAAACACCCTTCTAAGTACACGCTCGAAGTGAGTGGTCCTTTAGGCACCTCAGATCACGCCTTGGCGATTGTCTCTTCTCCAATGGAGCCTTTATCTGATGGCTACTCCCAACCTCATGCTGTTTGACATTACAAGAATGCAAAATAGGATGACCTGCAAGATTTCTTTTCTTCTTTTCCTTGGTCAAATTACGCTTTCAAAACTTCTGAAGTCAACGTTTGCTCAGACCGTGTCAGTGAAATTATTCTTGTAGGAATGGAATCCTTTATTCCACATTCCACCTTAAAATCTCATCCTTTATCTAAACCTTGATTTTCCAATAAATGTGCTAAGGCTGTTCAAGAGAAGAACGTTGCATATCGTAATTGGCTTGTTTCCAATTCTTCAGTTTCATTTTCTGCTACATTTAAGTTCGCAACAATTGTAAAGCAGTTATTAATCAGTCTAAACTAGATTTTGAATAGGCTAAGAGTAGAAAATTTGCTTCTTGCCCTAATGGTAGCCGAGCATTCTGGTCTCTTGCCAAAGCTGTTGGCCGCAACTTTTGCCCTCTCTGCTCCCACTTCTGTAAAACCAGATGGTTCTGTTGTCACTTCAACAGAAGGATAAAGCTGACATGCTAGCATCTCATTTTTCTTCCAACTCGGATATTAATGATCTTGGTAAAACACCTCCCATAATTCCCAAAACGCTCCATTCAATGCCTCCTGTTGTCTTCCGTCAAAAGGATGTCAGAAGGATTTTGACGAAACTTGATGCTCGGAAAGCTCCAGGTTCTGATGGTATTTCTCCACTTGTTCTCAAAACCTGTGCTCCTGAACTTACTCCTGTTCTTTGCTGCTTTTTTCACTTTCCTATTCCAAAAGTGTTTTTCCTTCTGCTTGAAAATTTGCTCACATCCAGCCAGTTCCTAAACAGGGTGACAAATCGCTCCCATCCAATTATCGTCCCATTGAAAGTAATTGAAATGGGATGATAGAAGTTATAAGAAAGATGGCTCTCTGTCTTCTAACTTCTCCACCCATGCTGGTGTCCCCCAAGGTTCAGTTCTTTCCTCCACTCTTTACCTCTTGTATATTAATGACATTCTTCTATTGACTGCAAATTCTATCCATAGTTTTTCCAATGATAGCACATTGCATTCCACTTTCAATTTTGAAAAACCTTGCCCTGCTCAATCAGCTTCAACTTCTCAAATATCTGCTACCAATTCCTTAAATGCCGATCTCTAGGTAATTCTCCAGTGGAGCTAAGACAACTTAATTGATTTTAATCCTTCTAAAACTAAGACCTGTCTTATATCTCGCAAAAAGGATTCTTCTGCTCCAATTTCTTGGCAAGGTGATATATCTCTTTTGGGGATTACCCTGACTTCTAATCTCTCTTGGCACAAGCACATTACATATATTTCTTCCTCTGCATCTAAAAAAACTTGGTTTTCTCTTTCTCTCTCGGCATTACTTTTCTTCCAAACAGCTGTTCACTCTGTACAAATCGCAAATCCACCCTACCATGGTCTGAGGTGGTGCCCCCAAACCTCTCTCAGCTTCTAGATTCCATTCAGAAGATGGCAGTTAGGCTAATTAATGACCCATCTCTAACAGAATCTCTCCACTCGCTGTATCATAGACATGTTTCTGCTGCATGCCTTTTCTACAGATACTTCCATGGGCTCTGTTCTTCTGAATTGGCTTCTATAATTCCCTGCTGTCGCTTTCAAAACAGTCCGAGCACATGCTGCCACCAGCCAACATCCATTTATTGTCGAACTTCAAACTCATAGAACCAACTTTTCATCTTCCTCGTTTATTCATTCAACTGCCATTTTCTGGAAAAACCTTCCTTCGTACGTATTTCCTGAAAATTAGTCTTCAGAAGTTCAGTCTAATGTCAACAAATAACCCCCTTTGCCTTCTCAACCTCTAATCCATGCAGGGTACTAAGTACTATATGTTCTAATATCTCTGTGTTTTGGGGCTTTCATTAAACAAAAAAAAAAAAAAAAAAAAAATTTTTTTTTTTCCCTGAATGTCTTCGATTGACTGCAAACGGGTTCCCCTTAAGTACACTTTCCAGTTTAGGGAAGATAATATTCACTAGTGGCTAGTAGGGTGCATGTTCACACAGTGATTTTTTTTTTTTTTTTTTTTTATTGGCTAGGAACTGGCAAATAGAGAGCACTGCCTTGAAGGAGCATCCAACCATCCTTCCACAATTCAGACATCTTTAAAATTTTTTCATGCAGTCTTGTCAGAACGTTAATGTAGTACATTTGATTGAGAGGCTGATTTGTTGGGAAATAATAAGCCAAAATAATTCCTTTAATGTCAAAGAAAACAAGAAGCATGGTTCTCATTTTCTATTTTGATATTCTTGCTTTTTTTCCCTGGAGGATTGTTTAGTCTTTCATTGCAATTTCTGGGTTGTACTGGAATTGTCAACCTTCATTGCAGGTGATTACAGTACTGAAAGTCTGGATATTCAATTTTTATCAAAACATCTTTGCAAACTTGGAGTCTTCTCATTCATTGATCTCTGTTCAAAGTTTTTGGCACCATCTTGGCGCACACTTTTCTCATGCCTTAATTATCAGTTAAAATTTGTCTAACTGTTTCTTTGTCCATAACCAGTTCTAATGCAATCATTCTTAAACAATGCTCACTTCTAGTCACAACTGATAAATGTGGACTGTCCTTATCCAGTCCACATTTATCAGTTGTAATGGATACCGTGAACAGCCTGGTCATTCATAGCCTTCCATATTTTCTCTTTCTTCTAAAAATCTTTTATGCCATTCAAACACACTAGCACTTGACATAGTATCTACTGCATAAACTTGACGTAACAACTTATAACTTGGTGTTTTCTTTAGTTTTGTTAAAAATTAGTCGTTGATTCATTGTTTGTTTGATTCTTTTGTGTGTCATTTTTCAGGCAAAGTGCAAAAACATATGGTAATGAAACCTGTCTCACTGCAAAGTAATTGAGCTTGCTGGAATGTGGCTTGGCAGAAAACTAGGGAAAGGTTCAAGGCCAACTGTCGTGCCCTTGTTTCATTGATGGCACTTGTGTCTTTATCCTCTTGTGTGCAGTAGCTGCATGTAGTCTCATTATTTAATATTCATACCTTGTATTGAATAAATTCCTTTAATTTTTTCCATTATAAACTTCAGATAAAAATCCAAATAAATTCCATTACCCGCTCATCCACATGGTAAGAGCAATAGCTACCTGAAAACATAATGGGCTGAAGTTTCAACATTATTAATTTTGTGCGGTAGAAGGGCAATTAATTTGATTAGTTTAATTTGTGGTTAATTATACCTTGTAAGTTTTCCTTTCCTTCTTTCCCAATCTGATGTTCAATGCTTAGATTATTGGAAAATATTTTTCCAGATGGCACAGTCTTGACTTGGATGGTTGGATGCCCTCCATTTTAATAAAATATTCCTGAAGGCATACAGTGAGGTTTGCAACACAACTGTAATAATTACAGTTCTCAAGTCCATGGATATAGCAGGTTTCCTGCAGAAAAACCCATATTTCAAGCAACTATACAAGAAAAAGTTGCATGGGTCGCATCTGAACTCAGAAGGCAAAAATATCTGCAGATGTGATGATCTGTATGACATGTACAATAACCAAAAACAGTGTGCAAATAACCAACACAACACTGGTTGGGTGTGGTGTGGTGTCAACTTGAATTAACCACTTGAGTGTCCAAGGAAACATGTTGAATTGCTATTAGCTGTGCTAGAAAGTTTCTGAAGTATATGAAGGTATCACTGTGAGTTAAGTTTCATTAAAGAAGGGTCTAATTAAACCATGACTTGATAGAACAAACTAACAATCATTTTTCCTCAATGGCTACTTTTCTTATGAAGCTGGCAGGGGGCTTCGGCTCTAAAAATGAAAATAAGCTTCATTTCAAAAGGAGTTTTGTGTAATTCTACATTTCTTGCCCCTACCCATATGCAAATTGAAATCTTCTCAGCCTATTGTTTTGTAAAGTTTATGCAGCACTGCAATGCTGTACAGAAATATTTTCAAATCCGATTAAACAATTGATTGAGCAGAATGCCGAGATAATCCAAGTTCATCATTTTTTTTTTGTTAACTTTTCTGGACTATGTTGCATTGAAACTCAAAAGTCCAACATTTTCTGGAGTATGAATACTGGCCACCCAAATTTGTTTTTATTAGCTAAGATAAATAAATAAATGAATAAAAAATGAAGCAAAGAATGTTTACTGAAAGGTATCTGGTGAGTTTCAAAAGAAATCTGAATTTTCTCTGTGCAATAGTTACATTGTGTTGGCAACACACACACAACTTTAGTCCTCTATTGTGAGGTGTTACTTCATTGCCATTTTGCTTAGTGATGTGAACATGTACAGTGTGATCAAAAAGTTCACAGACTGTATTTGTATCCTGAAACTGCAGTGTCATGGTGAGTTGCAATTTACTGTAACACATTCAGTGACTCACATATAATAATGAATCATCATCATCTGCAGTTTGTCTGAATCAGCATGAGTTGAGTAGATGTCATTTGTTTTGTTGCAGTGTAAAATGAGTTATTTTACTGAGCAGTGGATTTGCATCAAATTTTGTTTCAAATCAGAGATAAGTGCAACAGAACATCATGAAATGTTAAAACCAGCTTTCGGAAGAGATACTATGTGTAATTTGAACACTTATCAGTGGCTCACAAAGTTTAAAGGAGGCTGTTTGTTGTTCAAAGATAATTCTTGCTATGGCCACCCACAAGTTTGAAAAATAATGATTCAATTGCTTATTTGTGATCTGGTCAGGAGTGTGCAACATTCAACTCTCTGTGAAGTTGCTAGTGAAACTGCTATTTCTTATGGGAAATGTCAATCAATTTGAACACAAGATATGGGACTGCAATGTGTTTCAACAAAGTTTGTGCCTAGCACCCTCATTAATGATCATAGACAGCAGAGAGTTCTTGCATGTCATTTATTTTATTTTATAAGGATGTAGATCTTTACGCTCATTCCAGCAGATCTGGAATGAGCGTAAAGAAGAGCAATGAGATTAGTGAGGGAACAAAGGTACTCTCACCAAGAAAGACTTGAATTCTGCAATTGCAGAGTCTGGAAACCAGGCACCTGGGAAGACTGGTACTGTTGCGGAAATGTTCGATTAATTTGAAAATAAACTGAAGAGGTATGTTGTAGTTCAAACTTCCTCCAACAGATGATGACATAGAGATTGTCCAGTAGGCTGACATGTTACAAGCAACGACCAGTTTTGATAGTAGCATTAATGTTCCATGTTACAATTTTGCAATAAAGCAATAAACAAATATCAGATTTTGCTTTAAAATGTGAAATCTGCAAAGAAACATAAAATGTTAAAAACTGTTTATGATGAAACGTTAAGTTGTACCAGTGTGTTTGAATGGTATAAACGGTTCAAAGATGGATGTCAGGATGTTCACAATCATTCAAGAAGTGCCCATTCACCAACCTCTCAAAATGAAGACAGTCACAAACGGTGTTGAATCCAGGGAGATGACTGTGGGTAAGTTTCACCCCTGGTGGAATAACCCCACCCCAGTGAAAAATAGTAATTTTTATTTTAAAAAACATGAATTCAATAAATTTATGTCAAATAAACATGACATGAAAAATCACATCAATTATTGTGGTACTTGTAGGTGGCACACGGCAAAAATAAATCACTAAAATTCAAAAGACATGAAATTTTCAAAATAATTAAATGGGCAATATTTCTGACTGCACAAACTGTAACTAAAAGCCACTATTTCAAGTGTCCGCATTTTCATTTTATGGTTTTCAGGTTCCCGTTATTGTCACACGAACCATCTCTTGATAGTGTTTCACACAAACGGTCTACTTGTGACAATTCTTTGTTTGTATATCGCAAAAAAGATTCAGGTGAATAGGTTCGCCTGAATTAGTTCCTGACAGATGTTATTGTAATTATAAAGTGTCCTGTAGCTTTCTGGGGAGTCTGCAGCTACCACTAATTCAATCGTTAGCAGTTTCACTCTATAATTTTCACATTCCCTTTATTTGTTTTTTCACAGCAAGGGTTGTGGCTAATTCTTCCTTTCTATACAAACAAGGCAGTTTGGTCACAGCCTATAAACAATACATTTTATATCCTTTTTATTATATATGCATCTGTACTGTAATATTGAAAGATTGCATGAAGATAAGCTAAGAGGGTCCAAATGAGTTACTGGAAAAATTAATAAATGAAGTGACTGATACTCGTGCAAAGAAAAATAAGATAATTACAATACAGTACGTGCATGTTTGATTATAATTAGAATATTTTTTTTTTTTTTTTGCAAATTTTAATCGGTGATTTTCATATTATTAAACTGTGATTATTGCCAGTAATGTGGTTTTTGTGAACTGACTATTAGTATTTAGATGTTAAATAATAAATATTTCCTTTTGTTTCCTATTTTATTTTTCTCATATTCTTTTATTATAACATTCATAAATAAAAATATACAGATTTGTTTGTAACATATACATATGTTGCAAATATTAAATAATAATAAAAAATATACTACATGAACCAAAAGTTTACATTCTTACCCTTGGTGCATGTACCCCTGAAGTTTACATCCCCCCCCCCCCCCAGTGCAAACACTCTGGATTCAACACTGGTTGCATAACTTTGGGCAATTGTGGCAATAGCTCTTCATTTGATCCACAGAATGACAGCAGATGAGTTGGATATGAATAAGAAGATCTGTCAAATTCTGCATGAACATTTAGGAAAATGGAAGGTCTGTGCAATGTTTGTGCTGCATAGCCTCATGGATGAGCAAAAGCAATGAAGAATGTCATCATGTGAAGACCTCTTGTCAAGACAATCTTAATTTCTTTGATTGTATTGGAGATGAGTGTTGGTTGTTTCAGTATGACCAAGAGATAAAGTGTCAGAGCATGCAGTGGAATAAAAAATCATCACCAATGCCCAAAAAGTTTTGTTCACTAAGTTCAGGATCATAACAATGCTAATCATGCTTTTTGACAAACAGGGGTGTGATTTGCAAGGAATTTGTACCTGAAATGTGAGAGAGTCAATGCGGCATTCTACATACAGGTACTTCACTCTCTCCTGATTTAGCACCAGCAGACTTACTTTTTTCCAAAGTGAAAACTGCCCTCAAAGTAAAGTGATTTCAGGATGCAGAGGACAAAAAAATATGAAACCACTGAACTGAACACTCTTTGGGCACCTTCACTAATTCTTTTCAGAAACTTTTAGAATGGTGCAAAAAGTGCATTCAATCAGGTCATAATTACTTTGAATAAAAATAAAACCATTTTTGAGCTAATTCAACTTTGTGTTCTTTCTAATGTATCAGTTCAGGAACTTCACTACCACACCTTGTATGGTTGATAGTTTAATTTACAGTATATCAATAATATTTAATATATTACTGTGTTTTGTCGGGGCTTAGAGGGGAACAGGTATCCTGTGTGTTATCAGACACTCAGCCTAAAACACTGATGGATCCAATATCTCTCTATTACAGAAGATTTAGGAGAAGTCCGGTTGGCCTGCCTCCCTAAAATCCACTCATGCACACCTTCTCGATGGTAAGCCCTGTTACGTCACTTAGGTGGCAACGAACGTGTAGAGTGGTTCTCTTCAAGACGCCTGGTCAGCGTGAAGAGGAAAAGACCAAACCCTCCAGCAATGAAAGCACAACAATACAAATGGCCCTCAGTCCCCAGCAGCTTTCACTCTCCCTCTTATGGCAGCGAGAGGATCAGAGTGGAAGCAGAGGGTGCTAAGAATCTCTGGGTACGACCAGGCTGCCATGCACGGAAATTGAACTTGGCCTGTTATAACGTACGATCACTCATTGGTGAAGACAGGATATTAGAGCTGGAAAAGGAATTAGAAAATGTGAATTGGAATATCATCGGTTTGGCTAAAACAAGAAGAAGAAATGAATCACTTATAAGTTTATCAAGTGGAAATCTACTGTACACCAATGGAAACAGTGAAAGGAGTGAAGGTGGAGTTGGGTTTCTGGTCCATAAAGATTTTAAAAACAACATTTTGGAATTCAAAAGTACATCACCAAGGGTGTCAAGACTAATATTCAAGATTTCTAAGAGGTACAAGCTAAAGATTATAATGATTTATGCACCAACATCGAGCCATGATGATGAAGAGGTTGAAGAAATGTACACTGAAATTGAGAGTCTTCTAGATGAGCAGAAAACCCACTACACTATTATTATGGGGGACTTCAATGCTAAGGTTGGAAAAAGGCAAAACAGCGCAGAAAGAGGAACTATAGGAAATTTTGGAATTGGTGAAAGAAATAAAAGAGGCGAAAGACTTGTGGAATTTGCAGAATCTCAAGGACTGTCAGTAATGAACACTTTTTTTCAAGAAAAGGGTGAACAGAAAGTGGACATGGAAGAGTCCAAATGGATTAACAACTAATGAAATCGACTTCATCCTCACTAACAGAAGATATATTGTGAATGATGTTACCGTCCTGAATAAGGTAAATGTTGGAAGTGATCACAGAATGGTAAGATGTACACTTGATATAGATGTAGGAAAGGAAAGGAAAAAACTGACTCGAGTAAATAATACAAAGGTCTTTAAAATAACAGAGGAGGAGAAAAAGCAGTATGTACTGGAACTTAAGAACAAGTTTGAGCTTCTGCAGACTGCTCAGGACCAAGATATCGACGAGGAATATTACAACTTTCTGAAAGTGATAAAGCCCAAGAAACCTATAGGGAAACAGAAATCCAAAGAAGAAAAAATTAGTCAAGAAACACTTGTCATGATGAACCAAAGACGACAAATGAAGAGCAAGAAAAACACTGACAGGGAGAAAATTGAGTATACTGAGTTATGCAAAGCCATTAGAAAGAGACTCAGAGACGACATAAGAAGATTTAACACAAGAAAAGTAGAACAAGCATTAAGGGAAAACAAAGGATTTAAATCAGCAGCCATGAGCAGTAATACAGAAAGACAAATGATACTGAAACTGAAGAATAGCGATGGTGTACTTATAAACAGCAGAAAAGGCATAATTCAAATAGCAGAAGACTACTATAGAGAATTATACAAGGAGCGAGGGAATGATACCAGCAATGGGGAAGATGGATTGCAAAGTAGCAACACATACGACATACCTGATATTCTTCCTGATGAGGTAGAACATGCATTGAAGAAAATGAAGAATCGGAAAGCCCCAGGGGAAGATGAAGTTACTGTAGAGTTGTTAAAATTGGGAGGAAGAGACATAACACAAAATCTGGCAAGGCTCTTCACAAAGTGCATTAGAAAAGGTGTGATGCCTAAGCAGTGGAATAATGCAATCATAGTTTTGCTGCATAAGAAAGGAGATAAATCAGAAATTGGAAATTATAGACCAATTAGCTTGTTATCCCATATCTACAAGTTGTTCACAAGGGTCATTACTAACAGATTAGAAAGAATACTTGATGAGAATCAACCGAAAGAGCAAGCTGGCTTTAGGACAGGATTCTCAACTATGGATCACCTTCACGTAATATCACAGCTAATGGAGAAAGCAAATGAATATAAAACACCATTATGCCTGGCACTTGTGGATTATGAAAAGGCGTTTGACTCCATACAGCATAAGGCAATGTTTCGGGCACTGGAAAGACAAGGCATAGATACTCCATATATTATGATTTTGAAGAAAATATATGAGAATGCTACATCCTTTATTAGACTAGACAAAGACAGTAGGAAATTTAAAATCGAGAAAGGAGTTCGACAAGGAGACACAATATCTCCGAAGCTGTTTACTGCTGCCCTTGAGGAAGCTTTCAGAAGATTAGACTGGTCGCAGAAAGGAGAGTACCTAAACCATTTACGACTTGCAGATGACATTGTGGTCATAAGCCACGATCCCAAAGAATTAGAGGAAAATCTTAATCAGTTATGCACAGTTAGTAAGGATTTTGGACTAAAGATGAATATGGCTAAAACAAAAGTAATGATGAACAAGTATGCCACGGAAAGGGAAATAATGATTGAAGGAGCAGTAATTGAAAAGGTGGAGTCATATACTTATCTGGGACAAGTTATTAGCTGTAATAATGATAAATGGCTGGAAGTCAAAAGAAGAATAAATTTTGGATGGATAGCATTCAGGAAATATAGTCACATATTGAAGAGCAATATCCCACTTTGTCTGAAACGTAAAATAATGAATCAATGTATACTCCCCACCATGACTTATGGAAGTGAAACTTGGGCACTCACCAAAAGAATGGAAGAGAAGCTAAGAACTACACAGCGAAGAATGGAACGAATTATATTGGGAATCAGACTGTTAGATAAGAAGAGAAACACATGGATTAGGCAGCAAACTCAAGTAAAGGACATTCTTATCAAAACTAAAGAACTAAAATGGTCTTGGGCAGGACACATAGCTCGAAGACATGATGACAGATGGACTAAGAAAATAACAGAATGGTACCCAAGAGGAGCTAGAAGAAAACTTGGAAGACAAAGGCGGAGATGGATAGATGAAATTCATGAGTTTTTGAGTAGTAAATGGATGGCCAGTGCTCAAAACAGAAGGAAATGGAAAGTTGCTGGAGAGGCCTTCATCCTGCAGTGGATTGAAAATGGCTGATGATGTGTTTTGTCTACTATATATTTTACTGGTACAGATACACAACTCCCCCACTGAAGGCTCTCGTCATTTTGAGATACCAAAATCATACTCCCCTGCCAGACAAACATTAAATGAAAGTGCCCACTATTATTAAAAATCAAAAACTAAAATTAAATCATGCATGAAATAAAACAGTGAGAGTATGTTAACAAAATTTCAAAAATAAGAATGGTTTCTTTTGATAACTGTGCACACAGGCAAGTTACTCCGATGTGGGTCTCTCTTTCGGTTTTGAAAGGAAGTAAGGCAGCTATGCAAAAAAATTATATAAAATATAGTACTATAGTACAGTACAAGATATTATGAGAATAATTAGCCATTTTGAAGTTATCCAAAGATAAAAACAACTAAAGTTTGTCACTCAAAATCCTACATGCATAGCTCAAACACTCAAGTAAACTGATGTGGAATCCTTTCACCAGTTATCTGAAATGCACTTTCTGATTTAAAATAAAAAAGGTACATTATCATTCATGCTAATGGCATAATATATAATTCTAATTACATATAATTATGTATTATTCCAATCTCAAAAGCAATCCAAATATTTACAGATACACAAAAAAAAAAAAAAAAAAAAAGCTAATTTATTTTGATAAAAATGGTTTTCAGTATTTACCTAATGGTTTTCTTCCTATACTGTCTTTCAGCGAAACATTTGCACCATATTCTATAAGAAGTTTGGCTGCTTCAACACACAGGTTAGTGGCTGCAATGTGAAGCGGTGATCCACCATCAAACTCACGACACCGGCTGTCAATATCTTAGAAAGAAATCGCAATATAATCGCAATATATTAGAAAGAAATCGCAAAAGAAATATTATACATAAAATCATACTCAGACTACTAATAGGCAGTCATTACCTGCAATCCAAAAATATTTACTTGATAAGACCACATTTTATTTACTCCAATGAAGTGAAGTATAATCTTTCTTTTAAGGGAATTTATGAAAATGCAAAAAAGTTTCTATCAACACTTATTTTTTATCCCTCTAAATTCACAGTTAAAAGACTTTTAGCCATTTGTAGAAGGGTGAAAGCTAAACTACAACATTAACAGTTTCTCTCCCCACCCCCGATTACGACCCCTTTTGCAATAATATGCCCCACTACATACTACTTCTTATATCACAAAAGTAGTGCTATTTATCCACTGAATAATAACAGTAGGGCAAGTCAACACAATGGCCCATCAACCCAAGAGATCATGTCGCATAGTATATTTTTATAGCACATTTTTTGTATACTCATTTTTCCACTAACATTAAAATAGGATTGAAGCCCTGCAATTAGAGGAGGAATTTTTAAAAGAACAAAGTTAATAATTTATTTCACATTATAGATAAACAGTGCCTGTCATAAAAGAAATACTGAGGTATACTCAAATGCATCTCATCTGTAGCACATTATCAAGGCAACTTGTGAAGAGAGCACTACAACACAAAAAAAAAAAAAAGAAAGAAAAAAGTAATAATAATAAAAATAATAAATAAAAAAATTTAAGCCCAATACAAGTAAAACAGTTATGTCATATTATTTAACATATGATCTTGCTTATAATTAGGGTTTGTCGGTTTTTAAAAACCAGTTTTAGATACTAGAATTAATATGTAAAAATTTAATTATTTAATTAAAAACGTTAACATTTTGACTTGAAATTGCCTTGAGCACAAGCATTGTAGTAAAACTAATCTTCACGAGTCAAGCGAATATTTGACATGCAAATCCACAAACGCATTCCATTATGCTATTCTATGTGGCATCACACAAACTGACCGATGACATCAGCTGTGTTGCTCATGTGTACCCCACCAGACCAGACCAGACCAGACCAGTTTAGTCCTGTGTACTACCCAGTAGTACACAGGACTAAACTGGAATAGGAAGTTTATGTTATTGCTTGTTATTATTCTTGTTTTAGTCAGTAAAAACAAAAACAATGGAAGTAAATATATTAATGTCTATTCTAATAATATAACATTCTTTCATTATTTAATATTAATGTCATTGATAAAAATATTTAAAATGTTTCATTTGATTTTTAGACCAAAACAAATGTTGCAAATAAGTCGGAGGTTTGGGATAATTTCAAAAAGGTTGGAAAAAACAAGGATGCTGCAATCATTGTAATAAAATATTGAGCTGCAAAGGGTCATCTATGAGCAATCTCCATTATCATCTGAAAGCAGTTTGTAAAATAATAATCGACAAGTAAGAAACACCCGGACCCTCCTCCTGCCCACAAAAACAAGCCAGTATTTTTAATTTCGTAAAAAGAAGCAGTTTAGAAGAAATTATAGCAAAACTTGCTGCAATGGATGGATTGTCCATTAATAGCATTGCAACAAGCTCATTCATACGAGTCTTTGCAACAACGGGGATATTCATTACCAAAAAACAAAACTCGAGTAATGGATCTCATTTATATGTTTTATGACAATGCCAAACGTGAAAATATAAATGAATTGGATTGCATTAAGAAGAATGGGAAAAAAATTTTCTATAACTTTGGATGAGTGGACTAGCAAAAGAAATTGCAGATATTTGAATATCAACGTAGACCATTTTGCAGAAGATTTTAATTTGGACTTAGTTCCAATAGTTAGTTCCTGCGATGCTAAGAAAACATTAGAATTAGTTTCTGAGAGGCTATAAATTTTTACGTTGTATCTAGCAACCGACATAGTTGCAGCGACAAATGATGGTGCCACTGTTATGAAAAAATTTGGCCAATTATCACCTATAATTAATCAACTATACTATTCACACGCCATACACTCAGCAGTTACTAATGTGTTATCGAGTGTGAAGATACTATGGCGAGGATTTTTTAAAATTCTCTTGATCTAGATAACGACTGTGAATTCCCTATGTTGTCTGACAATTACAAACAATCAATTTCCCAAATTAGAAAAATTTGCAAATTTTTTAGAAAATCTCCCATAAGAGATAGCATCCTTCAGAATTATGTAAAACAAGAAAAAGGAAAGGAAAGGAATTAAGTAATTAATCACTGTACAATTCCTTTTGCTTCAAAGGTTCTTCATTTTCTTCAGAGACAGCAATTTGAAATCTCCTCTTTAAGATCTTCTCTAGTTTAAAATATCCATCACATTCTCTCAAATTCATCTGTTGCCTCTATCGTTCTCCCAACTCCACTAATCATTTGGAACTCTGACTTCCTTTCTTGGAAACTTGACCTTCTCCTTGCTAACAGTGAGGTTAATTTTCCCTGATGATTTTAATGTTCAAAACTCCAGCTGGTTTTCGTTTTTCTATTAACACAGACCCAGCCGGTTGAGATGCTGTCTTTTGCAATGGCTAATGACCTAGCACAGATTGTTCATTTACTTACCAGAATACCAGACAATTCTAACCACACAGCCAATGCTCTTGATCTTTTTCTCAAAAACAACCCTTCCAACTCTAGGCACCTCAGATCATGACTTGGTGATGGTCTCTTCTCCAATAAAGCCATTCTCTCATGGCCGTTCTCAACCTAGTGTTGTTTGGCATAACAAGAATGCAAAATGGGATGATATGCAAGATTTCTATTCTTTTTTTTCTTTGTTGGATTACTGTTTTAAATCCGACTGCCGTTTGCTCTGATCATGCCCATGAAATTATTCTCATACGAATGAAATCTTTTATTCCAAACTCCACTGCAAAATCTCATCCTTTATCTAAAACTTGGCTTAAAATCTCATCCTGAACAGCCTTAGCCCATAAATGCACTAAGGCTGTTCAGGATGAGAATGTTGCATGTCGCAACTGGCTTGTTTCCAAATTTCCGTGTTCAATTTTCTGCCTACACTAAAGCTAGCAACTACTGCAAAGCAATTATTAACCAGTACAAACTAGATTTTGAAAAGGCTAAGAGTAGAAAACTTGCTTCTTGTCCAACAAATGATAGTCAAGCATTTTGGTCTCTTGCCAAAGCTAATGGCCACAAATTTTGTTCATCTCTACACCCACTGATGGTTCTATTGCCACCTCAGATAAAGACAACTTACTAGTCCTACTTTTCTTCTATCTCTTGTATTGATAATTTCGGTGAACTGTCTCCTACCATTTCCAGTACATTCCATTAAATACTTCTTGTGATCTTCCAGCAAAAGAATGTCAGAAAAATTTTGAACAATCTTGATGCCAAGAAAGTACCAGGTCCTGATGGTAGTTCTCTACTTGTTCTCAAAACTTGTTCTGTGTTGCCCCTTTTCACTTTCTCATTTCAAAGGTGTTTTTCCTTCTATTTTGAAATTTGTTCATATCCAGCCAGTTCCAAAAAGGGTAACAAGTCAGTCCCATTCAATTATTTTCCCATTGCACTTATTTCTACACTTTCTAAAGTAATGGAGAAATTCATTAACAAACTATCTAGAAACCTTCCATTTGATCACCAATATGGATTTCATCACTATCGATCCACTAGTGATATATAATGGCTTATGTTACCCATCTATGGACAAATTCGATGGAAAATTTTGGTGAAACTCAGGTAGTTTCTCTTGACACTTCAAGGGCTTTTTATTGTGTTTAGCATAATATAGGTCTTCTAAATAAGTGTCCATATTATGGTTTACTGCTTTTTTATAATTGGGTATCCAGTTTTCTTTCTGACCACTCTAAGTGATGGAAACAGCAGTCTGTCTGTCTTCTAACTTATCCACTAATGGTGGTATTCCCCAAGGTTCAGTTCTTTCTTTCACTGACTATGGAAATCCTATCCATAATTTTGCTGATAATGGCATATTGCATTCCACCTTGCAGTTTGAGAAACCTTTCCCTGTAAATGCTGATCCTTAGATGCTGATCTTCAGATAATTCTCTAGTGGGGCAAAGATACCTTAGTTAATTTCTTTTTAAAGCTCAGTCCTGTCTTATATCTTGCAAAAAGGATTCTTCTTTTTTTTTAATGCTTATCTTTGATGACACTTAGATTTCTAGAGAAGATTACTATCTCTATTAGGGATTACCCTGACTGCTAATCTTTCTTGACGTATATCACAAACACTGTTTCCCCTGCATATAAAAAACTAGGCTTTCTCTTTTGTTCTCAGTGTTACTTTACTTCTAAACAGCTACTTACTCTGTACAAATCTCATATCTGCTCTGAAACAATATCCAAGGAAGATTGTTTCCACATCTGGAGCAGTGTACTGATAACCTCTCAGACTTCTATACTCCATTCAAAAGAGGGCAGTTAAGTTAATTCCACTCTGTCTCATTGATATTCTGTTTCTTCTGCCTGCCTTTTATATATACTTCTATGGGCATTGTTCTTCTGAATTGGCTTTTATAACCCCCCCCCCTCATTCTTTCAAATCAGTCCAAACAGTGTCACAACCAATCAACATCCTTTTACTATCAAACTTCAAACCCTTACAATCTACAGAAATGCAAGTGTAATGTTAACGAGTATCTTCTTAACCTTCAACTACACACAGTACACAGTTTGGAATTTTCATAATAAAAAAAAAAAAAAAAAGCCTGCTTTCAATGCATGGTAAACTTCACATCTGAGTGCTTTAAAACCCATAATTCTTTCAACCCAAACTACTCTTCTCCCTTCTCACCAGCTTAGAAAATTCCTGGATTTCTGATACCTAGATGAAAAACCTTACAATCAGAAGCATAAACTTTTAGTAGCCACTTTACAGGTCTGGTTTTAATAATGAGTCACTATCTACCTTCAAATCATTAGCAACTTTTGACAGCTTTCTCTGTACTCCCATGCCAAAGCCATTAGTAACAAATTAAAAGAAGACCCCAGCACTTATAAAGGTCCATACTGGTCCACCTGGAAGAACATCCATCTTTCAGCTTGCCCTTGACATAACAAAGAATTCCACTTTGCTCCAGTTTATACAATTAGCTTTTCATGTAGAAATGTGTCAAAAAAAAAAAAAAAAAAAATCTTAGTCATAATAAAAATTCCTGATGTTTTTCTTGTATTCAAATGTTTATATTACTTTGCCTGTTTTCATAGCCATTTTACCAGATAGGTCAGGCAATTTGTCTCCTTCACAAACCCACGCTGTGATTGATTATGGATAATATACTTATAGAGATGGTTATGGTTAAGGATAACCATGCATTCAATGGTCTTACCCACTACAGAATTCGAACTGACCAATCTATAGTTACCTATTACCTCCTTTATGAAGTCATGTGACATGAGCATTGAGAAGTGCAAGGGATGATTTCATTATATTCCCAACAGGTTGACTGTTCTGATATGCATCTTTTCTAACATAAAACTGAATATACAAAGGGTACTAGGAAAGTTTTGCAATACAGCTTTGTTTATTTAATTTTTTCAAAGTAATTTCCTCTACATTCAATACACCTCTCCGTCCTCCGAAACCAATCTTTAAACCAGTTCTGCCAAGTTTCACTAGGGAGTAAAGCACACTCATTGTCCCAAGCCCGTAGAAGGTCCTCATCACTGGAAAACCGCCTCCCTTTTAGCTTCATTTTCACATGCGGGAACAGTGCAAAGTCGCAGGGAGCAAGGTCTGGACTGTAGGGAGGGTGCTCGAGAAGTTTCAGTCCTGTCGTGGTCAAATATTCGGTGCAGGCTTTGGCATGGTGAGCTGGAGCAGTATCGTGATGGAGGTACCAGGTGTCCATTCTTGACTTTGGCCGCAGGTTCTTCATAGATCCAATGACTTTAGGCAGGCATTGTTCAGTATACCACTTAGCTGTGACTGTCTTCTGCGTGTCCAAAACGACACGTTCCACAATTCCACTCGATTTGAAAAATACAGCTATCATTTTCTTCTTTACAGATCGGGATTTTCTGACAATTACGGGTGTGTCGTCATCATCAAAGACCCAAACTTTGTTTTGAGCCTTGGTCGGCAGATCGTAATAGTACAGCCAAGTCTCGTCACCTGTCACGATGTTGTTCACATACCGAGATTGTCCCTTATCAAACTTTTTTAACATCTCCCGGCACCAAGTCACACGTCGTGTCATCTGCTCTTCAGTCAGTTGATGCGGCACCCAGAGAGAACAAAGTTTCTTCACATGCAAATTGATCTTGCAGAATCGAATGAATTGCTGGTGCATTTAGGCCCAAAGTATCCTCTATCTGTTGGTAGGTCACTCGCCTGTTTTCGTCAAGCATTTTCCTCACAGCAGTAACGTTTTCCTCCGTAACTGACGTTCGTGGCCTTCCCGGCCTCTCAGAATCCTCCAGAGTGAAATTTCCCCTTTGGAATTCTCTATACCACCTGAATATCGTTGTACGATGTGGACAATCATCATCTAGTGCAAGAGTCATTTCTTCTAAGCACTGGTCTATGGTTAAACCATGCACGAAATTATACCGCAAAACTGTCCTTATCTCATTTCATGACCACGATGCCATCGCAAGCACTTGACACTCTCACTACTAATGAATAACTGAGCCCAACGACTTGGCGCGGCGGCTACTATGCACGTATGAACATGTCTCAACATGTAGCAACAAGCAGCTTCCTGTGATTCATTGTTGTGTTATATTGCAAAACTTTTCTAGTACCCTTTGTATGCTGTCCACCTCTGCAGCCTTACTTTCCTTTAGTCTTTCCAGCTTTACTGATAGACGTCTCAGAAATCATTATTTTACGGCATTCTAATTCTTTGCTACTGTTTCTCACATGGTTTGAATGTGCTGTGAGCTGTAAATATCATTGCTAAGTATCTATTCAACTTGACTGACACTTCTGACATTTCCACAGCTTTTCCACTTTAATCAAATAAGTGCCCATGTGATTTTTTTTTTATTTCCATATGAATAGAACCACTTGTTTACAATCTTAGTTCTGTTTGCTAGTTATCCATCTTCTCTATAGCCTCATACTCAGCTTTCACTTGTCTTATCCCATATGTGATTGTTACATACAGGTTTATAATACTCACAAACTACATAAACTGGTATCTCTTAATAGCTGTAACTCCACTGTGCATTTTTCTGTTTCTTAATTAAACCATTAAACCTCCGACTCCCATTTTTTGTACCAACAACCTTTTAATTTAAAAGAGCAGGATATTTGTATTTCTATCAGAGAGCAGTAGAACACAGGATATTTAAATAAATCTTATATAAATGAGAGCTTACATAAGCCCATTTTTTACTACATTCTATTAATATTTTAGAAATAAACAAGGAGTTATCTTTTATTCAGTCAGTAGAATTTCTTCTTTACCAATACTCCTTATGCGAATAAATTACGAAATGATACGTTAAAACCAGATTACACAATTTTAAATTATGTAATCTGGTTTTAAATTCAAATTCAATTATAAAATTCAAAACTCATAATGTGTTCCTCACTATTGACACACAGGCAGTTCAATACTCCAGGATCAAAGTGGTGAACCCCAACCCGACCCCAGAAATATCAAAACCCCCATGCAACCTTTAGTGAAGGCAGACATTCTGTCATAAACGTGAATTTGAAATACAAAAGAAATACTATTAAAATGATAAAAATATAACAAAACAATGAATTTAAAATTCAGTAAAAATTTATTTAAAATTTTCATATTAAATAAATCTAGAGTTGCACCTTGAAATTAAATTTCGGTAACAATGAATGCATTTCATATTAAGATACCAACTTTAGGATTGTTTAGCAGAAAAATATGCTTTCAAGCATTAGTGCATCCAGTATTTTTCTGGCTACAGATTGTCTATTACTAACTGATTATCACTGCTTTAAAGATGATTGTTATAAACAAAACCTTGAACCAAAGTTGTTTATAACAATAGTTCTGCTGTCTGGATTTCACTGTGAAGAGCATTTTCAAAGTTTCATTGAAAAGATCGCTTAGATGTTTTTGTTCCTTTCATATGGCTAAATATGCTCTCACATTAGACATTGTTATGAAGAGTTATTATAATTCCAACCACAATCTTTCTTCTTCAACTAAATATATTAATTCTTTCTTCTTTTATAATGGCTTCTTATGGTGATTCACACTGTCACTGACAGAACTTTTACTATAAAACATCTGTTTCACCGAATATAATTACTTATTTTTTGTTGCATCATTTTCAAACTTTGTTTCTTTATAGCAAGATCTCTCACTCTTTTCAGCAATAGTTGAGTTAGACAACATTCAGTTTGTTGATCACTTGGTTTATCATTTAGTTTGTTTGTTGATTTTCAAGTAATTCTAATTTTGTTCATTGGTAAGGTAATAAAAGTGTAAATTGGTGCTTTATACCTTCATTTTTATAGCCTGGTGGTAATATTTCTCCGATTTTTGCTTATTAGAATTGTTGTTTAATAGAATCAAAATTCAATTTGCAAATGAAATCATAATAACCGGCACTTACTGTAATTATTTTATGGCGCCAGCATGAAAAAATAAATAAATGCTGACTCGTTTCAAATTCTGATTTAGACTGCTAGGGTAATCAACTTCTAAAAGTGAAGCGAAATATCTACCAAATATTGATCCAATAAATTTACACGTTTTAACACATCAAGGAGTAATGACCAAGGTAAATAGGGGTGGGGCACAGTTGATCTAAGAACTACGAGGGGCATTCAATAAATTATCAACCTAAGGTATTTGCCATAGTTATATTTCAATGATTCATGATTTATCATGTTCCTACGTCTCAACTTGAATCATACTAATTTTGATCCCACTATGTTTTTAGGTTGTGCTGCTGTAACAGAAAGAAGGAAGACAATGGTATCAAATTATGGATTTTCTGAAATTGGAGCATTGTTCAGTCATCAAGTTTCTCAGCAAAGAAGGAAATGGGCCAAAGGCCATTCATGAAAGGATAGTAGCTGTGTATGGCAACAGCACACCTTCAAAGCACCAGGTGAAATTCTGGTCAAAACAATTCACATGGGGGTAGAGAGTCCATTGAAGATGATCCACGTCCAGGAAGGCCTGTGATAGCAACTAATCCAGAAATATGCCAAACTATGGAAACCCTTGTGCTGAAATGACAGATGTTTAAAGCTGTCCTAAATCTCTAGGGAATGTAACATCTGAGAGAACAGTTATAGCCATCCTCCTTGAACATTTGGGAATGAGTAAGGTGAGTGCAAGGTGGGTCCCCAGATTTCTGACCCCTGTACAAAAGCAATTCAGAGTACAGTTTTGTGAGGCGAATTTAGAGCTCAATGGAAGGGATCCTGAAACTTTCATCTCCAGAATTATTACGGGTGATGAAACGGGTTAATCACTGGGAAGCAAGAATCAATGCAATGTAAGCACAAAGGTTCTCCTCCACCCAAAAAATTTTCACACACAACATTCAGTTGGCATGATTATGGCCACCATTTTTTGGGATACTGAAGGAATTTTGTACATTCACTACTTGGAACATAAGCAGACAGTCACTGGGGAGTCATATGCAGCCCTACTGTACAACTAAGGGATGTCATTAAGGAAAAATGCTGTGGAAAACTTTCCAGAGGTGTGCTTCTTCAGGACAATGTACCAGTGCACAGGTCACATGCTGTTACTGCTGCTTTGAGAGACTGACTTTACAGAACTTACCCATTCACCTTACAGTCCAGATCTGGCTCCCAGTGACTATTTCATGTTTTGACACAGCAACAAAAACGTACATGGATGTTGATTTGCTGATAATAACCAACTGAAGTCTGCTGTTTCTGCATTCTTTGATGGACAGAACAAAGAATTTTATTTGTCTGGTATTTCCTCATTGCCAACAAAGTGGAACATGTGTATTGAAGGCCAGGGGAGTTGCACTGAAAAAACAAAAACAGATTTTTGCCTCTATCTCATTTCCTTCATAGGTAGGTGGATACCTTACTGAACACTCATTATTCAGATTTTCAAATATTGACATAACATTTAAAAGGAACAAGCAAAATCCTTTATTCAAGCAAGATGAAAAGAACATGAATCTTTTGTACATATGAGAATAACCTGCCTAGAGCTTTCAGCTTGCCTGAGCAGTTTTGGATTGATTGCACCAGCAGTTTGTGATTCACAAGTTCTTTTCTGTGATTCATAAGTTCATCTTTTTTTTTTTTTTTTTTTTTTGAAAAATCTTTTGGACCATGCAATTGGTGGTTGTTCATTGCATTTTTCAATTTAGTAATGTCAAAAAGTGTTCATATACAGTGGTGGACAAAAAAATTGCACCACTTGTAATTTTGCAAATAATGTGTTTTTCGCTACATTGCGGGTTGCAGAAATGTTCGAAATGCATTTGTTAGATGGGTTTCTTTGTAAATGAAATCCAATAAAAAGACTCCATCTGATATACCTAATTGCCATAAATATCTTCACAAAGGGTAAAATGCACAATTAATGGAAATATCAGAAATCATGCAAATGGCAATCATGACAACCAAACATACATTTTATTGCATTTACATGTACAAACTGAAATGGCAAGTGACATAATAGTATTATTTACTGTAAATCAGCAAAATAAGCCCTCAATATTTTGTTGTTCCTCCTCGAGCTGCAATTACAGCTTTGCAACGATCTGGCACGGAGTTAATCAACTTCAGGATATACGGTTGCCCAATTTCGTGGTACCACACCCTTACAATGCTCTCTCCTACAGCCGAATACTTGTTGGCTTCTTCTGAGCAATTTTAGATGACATTATGTACCAGCAATTTTCAATAGGGTTCAAATCTGCACTGTTGCCGGGCCAGTCCAACACTATAATTCCAGCATTTCTGAGGTTTGACTGCACCTTAAGAGAGAAAAATATTGGTGTATGTTTTAAGCCTTGTGAGACAAGAAGACAAACTCATACTCAGTTTTATGCTATAAATCTAAATAGCATAAAACATACCAATTTTGCTGTGTGGCAAGGTGCTGTTGAAATATGCAGTTTTGGATGTCTGTGTCATGATCCCTAATAACGGGTTTCATTTTGTCAGAAAGGTGACGGAGTCCCATTGCTCTTCTGTCCATGAAACATGCATTTTAGCTGAAGCAAGTCACTTCTTCATTTGTTGGGTCAACAAAGGCTTCTTGGGCCTATAGGCATGCAGACCACATTCTGAAAGCCGTCTTTCGATAGTTCGTGCACTTGTTTCAACACCAGAGGCCATCTCAAAGTATAGTTTTAGATCAGGAGCAGTAGCATGCCGATTATGAAGGCATAGCCGTTTCAAATATCGATCTTGGGAAGGCGTAGTCACTCTCTTATGGCCTGATTCACGTCTTCTCTTCACATCACTGGTTTCACGATTTAATTTCAGCACCCGGGATACTGTTGACTGGTGGCAGTCTATTTTATCAGCGATAGACAAGTAGAAAGCCACTCCTGGGACAGAGCAGCAGCTACACTTTATTTTTCTTCGTGTCAACTGAACATGTGGAGCCATGCTTACACCTCTGCAAAACAGAATACTAATGAGCGGGTATACCCTTCCAATGGCATATTTATAGAAATGGCTGATGCAATACCTTGCAATTAGTCTGATGCAATAGAAGCGTTATCTGATGCAATACCTTTGCTTTGTTACAAACAAAATGACTGTAATCAAACAATATCTTATACGTTACACTACAAATGTTATTTTTTTTTTTTAAGGTGATGCAGTTTTTTTGTTCTCCACTATAGCTTTTCACTTCACTTCTAATGTCTTCTTTAAATACTCATGTCAGAGGCTGCCACTATTTTACCAGTCTAGTTAAATATTTGCCCAAAATCAGCCAATATGTGCACACCCAAGTTTCAAAACCTTTTTCTCTTCAATGGAATGCACTTATTGAAATTAATTCAATTAATTCTTTCTAAATAGTGGTAAATTTCCACCAAATATTCATTTGCTTTCAAAGGCACAGTCCCTTTCAACAGATAAATTAATCAGAAAAGGACATCATCAGCCATTTTCAATCCACTGCAGGATGGCCTCTCCAGCAACTTTCCAGTTCCTTCTGTTTTGTGTAATGGCCATCCATTTACTACCCACAAACTCATGAATTTCATCTGTCCATCTCCGTTGTTGTCTAACAGGTTTTTTTCTAGCTCCTCTTGGGTACCATTCTGTTATTCTCTTAGTCCATGTCATAATGTCTTTGAGCTGTGTGTCCTGCACAAGACAATTTTAGTTCTTTAGTTTTGATAACTATGTCCTTTACTTGAGTTTGCTGCTTAATCCGTGTGTTTCTCTTCTTATCCAACAGCTTATTCCCAATATAATTCCTTCCATTCTTTGCTGTGTAGTTCTCAGCTTCTCTTCCATTTTTTTGGTGAGTGCCCAAGTTTCACTTCCATAAGTCATAGTGAGTAGTATACATTGGTTCGTTATTTTATGTTTCAGACAAATTGGGATATTGCACTTCAGTATGTGACTTATTTCCTGAATGCTATCTATCCAAAATTTATTCTTCTCTTGACTTACAGCCATTTATCATTATTACAGCTGATGACTTGTCCCAGATAAGTATATGACTCCACCTTTTCAATTACTGCTCCTTCAATCATTATTTCCCTTTCCGTGGCATACTTGTTCATCATTACTTTTGTTTTAGCCATATTCATCTTTAGTCCAAAATCCTTACTAACTCTGCATAACTGATTAAGGTTTTCCTCTAATTCTTTGGGATCATGGCTTATGACCACAATGTCATCTGCAAATCGTAAATGGTTTAGGTACTCTCCATTCACACTGACTGGAGAGTCAGTGTGAATGGAGACCAGTCTAATCTTCTGAAAGCTTCCTCAAGGGCAGCAGTAAACAACTTCGGAGATATTGTGTCTCCTTGCCGAACTCCTTTCCCAATTTTAAATTTGCTACTGTCTTTGTCTAGTCCAATAAAGGAGGTGGCATTCTCATATATTTTCTTCAAAATCATAATATATGGGGTATCTATGCCTTGGCTTTCCAGTGCCCAAAACATTGTCTTATGCTGTATGGAACCAAATGCCTTTTCATAATCCACAAATGCCAGGCATAATGGTGTTTTATATTCATTTGCTTTCTCCATTAGCTGTGATATTATGTGAAGGTGATCCATAGTTGAGAATCCTGTCCTAAAGCCAGCTTGCTATTTCGGTTGATTCTCGTCAAGTATTCTTTCTAATCTGTTAGTAATGACGACCCTTGTGAACAACTTGTAGATGTAGGATAACAAGCTAATTGGTCT
The DNA here is from genome assembly GCF_048544385.1 of Mastigoproctus giganteus. Taxonomy (NCBI): domain Eukaryota; kingdom Metazoa; phylum Arthropoda; class Arachnida; order Uropygi; family Thelyphonidae; genus Mastigoproctus; species Mastigoproctus giganteus. The sequence goes on along the minus strand of NC_143578.1, from coordinate 179,504,770 downwards.
ATAATTTCCAATTTATCTCCTTTCTTATGCAGCAAAACTATGATTGCATTATTCCACTCCTTAGGCATCACACCTTTTCTAATGCATTTTGTGAAGAACCTTGCCAGTTTTTGTGCCATGTCTCTTCCACCCAATTTTAACATCTCTACAGTAACTTCATTTCCCCCTGGACTTTGATTCTTTATTTTCTTCAACGCATGTTATACCTTATCAAGAAGGATATTGGGTCTGTCGCAAGTGATACTAATTTGCAATCCATCTTCCCCACTGCTAGCATCACTTCCTTGCTGCTTGTACAACCTATTAGATGCTTTCAGGTTAGAAGACGCTTGATATTGTGCCCAGTAGGAGTCACCTTTCAACATTAAGACTGAGATCCAGCTGCATTTAATAATTTTTTTTTTGTTAGGAAAGGTCATCACAAACAGTATACAACTTGGAATCATTTTGATTGGTGGCAGCATCATAAATGGCACATTTTTCAAACCAACCACTACCTTGTACTACTACTTTTTTTTTCTACTTCTTTTTCTCTCTGTTCAATTTCACTATAATGACTGTGCATCAGGAGCTATTTTAAAGTGAACAATTAGTTTATATAATGAGAAAATTCCCAGTCATTACAATAAGAGAAAAAAAAAAAAAAAACTATGGACTGTTAAAATACTGCTCCTGGTTTCTTTTTATAATTGTAAGCAATCATTAAATTCATGTTTATTAATCCATGTTTTGAAAGAAAACAAACATTAACTTCAGAAAGTAATTAATGTTAAGCTGTATATACTCACATTTTTATATAGTGGACTACATTTAATTATAAGTACTAAGGGTTCAACATTCCTGTCAGTATCACAGGTGTTTTGTTCTCATTGTGGATAATTAGAGAGAGTTTGTTTGTTTGTTATCAGGTTTCTAGGAACATTAGCAACTAAGGCCATATTGCTCCGGGAATATGCGGTGGTCATTCCCTGAACTTTCTGCATCCTCCGTATTTGGTGGTGACGGGCTCAAACCCCGGTCTAATCAAGAAGCATGTGCTACGCACTGCTGCTTCTTCCCACCTGGCTACGGAGGCATCCAATTAGAGAGAGAGCAGTTGTTTCATGACATTGCTGCTACCCATTGTTAGCACTGGGAGTAACTTAGAGACTGAATATGCTCATGGAGTATTGACAGTGTTTAGTTTTGTTATGATAGAGTTCAAAGCTATTGATTTTAAACTATTAGGCAAAAAAAAAGATATATGGTGTCTTCTTTATGAGATTTTAGTAATTTGTGGAAAAAGGAAATACATGGATCAAATTTGCCTTCTTTGATGGGATGCATTAATATTAATTTTAATGAATAATAGTTGTATGCTTTTATAGAGGCTTCTGTAGCCGAGTGTTCAGGAGCGAGAGTGCAGTAGCATGCAACTTGAGTAGACTGGGGTTCAAACCCCTGACTGCTAAATACGGTTGATCTGCCGACCTGCACTGGACCAGCATGGCAGATTATGGTCCATTTCCCTCAACATGAGTTGTTGAGGAGGTTTCCATCCTGCAGTGGGTTGATAATGGCTGCAGTTTACCTTTTTTTTTTTTATACTTTTATAAACATTTAGAATGTTATGCTTTATCCATTTCTAGTTAATATAGTGAATGGAATTTCTCTTAAGTATGATATATTTCAGTGGGCTTAAATCTCTTAATAAAGATAAGGTATAAGATATACTTGATATACTTGAGTAAACTAGGGTTCAAACCCCTGACTGCTAAATACGGTTGATCTGCGGTGGATAACATTGTTTTTGTTCTCTCTTATGGCCATACTTCTTTTTTTTTTTTTCTATTTTACTATTGGGAAGCATATTTGTGGACAATGTGGATAAGATATAAAGATAAGATAATGAAATGTCAAGAAAGTTATTCAATGATTTCCAGATGAAGTAGAATTTTTTTTTTTTTTTTTTTAACTCTCACTTCAACAAATGTTTTTTTAATGACGTTGGAATTCTAAATTCATATTAACTCTAATGCAAGAATTAATGGCTCAAATCAACAAATAACCTATAAAACGTTTACTGAAGGATGAGTTTTTTAAATTTGCATGAAGAATAGACTAACAACATAAAACATGCTTTTGAAAAAGATATTTGAATCATCATTAACAATTTCTGTGTACCTACTTGTATTAACTCTCAATGAAAAAAATTAAATCTATTGCAAAACATTGTGTCTAATCATTAGCAACACAACCAGAAATTAGAAAATTAAAAATGTGACTACTAAAATTAAAAGACAAAGGGTTGGATAACATTGTTTTTGTTCTCTCTTATGGCCATACTTTTTTTTTTTTTTTCTATTTTACTATTGGGAAGCATATTTGTGGACAATGCTAACAAAGCTAATATCAATTAGTCAGAATTTTTATATGTAATTTTTGTTTGTACGTGTTGTAACTTGCATGGGAATGTTATAATTCTGAATGTACACAGCTTATATCTTAGCTGTAAATTTTAAAGACTCGATACATCATTCATTCTTTTACAAAAACAATGTGTTTATTTCTCCAACACATTTTTGAACTCATATGTCATGTCAACAGTGACCAGAAATGAAATGTTTCTGAGCCTGTATGTTTGACTGGACTTTAATTCTGGGGACACAAATACTATCCATTTTCAAAACAAAGAGAAAAAGGACACAATTATTACAGTTACTGAACCTGTCTTTGTAATTGCTGTTGCTTAGTAAACCATCCATATCTTCTGTCTGGTGTTTGTTAGATGTTGGATATACTTTACATCTATATTTCCTTTTGCCAGCTTTGGAAGTTATATTAAAAGACAAAGGGTTGGATAATATTGTTTTTGTTCTCTCTCACGGCCATACTTTTATTTTTTCTATTTCACTTTTTCTACGTTCATTGGGAGGCATATTTGTGGACAATGTGCCTGTATGACTAGTACAGCTCACAGGGAGATTACTATTATTATTAGTAATGATAAAAATGATGCAAGGAAGCAAAGTTTATATAGCATTAGTAAAAAAAAAAAAAAAATTTATGTTAGTTCTCCATTCCTTCTAATAATTTGTTCAAAAAATGCTAAAAATCATAGTATAATTTGTTCAAACCTCCTTTATTTAAACTACAAACTTCAATAACGACAACCAATTATTCCCCGGATGAATGCAAATTTCTGCACATATAATCTAAAACCATCCTTTTTCACTTTAAGTACCTTTGCGAGTATGGTCTGACCGACCTGGCTAGCCGGGTGGGTAAAGTGCCTGCCTGGCAACCCAAAAGTTGCGGGTTCGAATCCCGCCTCGGGCTTGGATCAAAGTACTGCAAAAAACTTGGGAGGTGCATTATGGCCACAGAAGCCGATGCGCCAACAACTACAAAAAAAAAAAGAGAATAGTCTGAGAAAGAATAACGATGCCATCAGCATTTAGTTTAGTTAACCTTCTAAAGCTTTATACACTTCAATTATATTGCCAAGCAGATGTCTAATTTCCAGAGAATGCAATTTACAAAGCCCTGGTGTTTCTTGGTAAGAATCTTTTCATGTTGAAAACTAACCTTATTTTCCCTCTCTGCACCCTTATTTTCTATTATAAATAATGTGAATAAGCATTCAATGTGCATGATACCATATCATCTTCACACTAAAATGTTACAGCTATGTTCATTATGCTTTATCCATTTCCAAATGTCTGATTACATTATTGTTTAAAACCACTTAAAACTAAAAAATCATTTACATACACAAAGAAAATGAAAGCTTTTATGCTATCTTATTGAAGGACATCATTAAATCAAATTTCACCTTTCACCACAAATAGAAAGTTAATGTTACAGTGTACCTGACATTACATTTTGCACATTTCAAAATCAAATTTAATGCACAAATTTGGATACTTTTATTTTTATTTATTAAAAATTTTTTTCTTGTTACACAACTTATTAATATAAAATATTATTATAACTTTAGTTTCAATAATATATTTATAATATTTTACCTGCTCCCTTGCTTGCTTTTAATAACAATTCAAGAACTGGTGCTACATCAAAATAAGCTGCATAATGAATAGCAGCCATGTCAGTCCAACGACACCTAAGATGAACATCAGCTCCCTTATCAAGCAATAGGCCAACAGTACGTGTAGCAGTACTGACATTACCAACACCACTGGCTCCTGCTTTGCATGTATAATGCAGCAAGGTCATGTCTGTTAATCCATCACGATCATTAATGTTAGCACCTCTCCTTAGCACCTGGGGAAAGAAAAAATAATAATAAATAAATAAATAAAATAAATTCTAGCTTTTCAGCTCCAGTTATTATAAAACTAGTCAGTCTATTTAATGAATGCCCTATTAGCGTTTTATACATTTGGTGCATACTAACATTGTGTCCTAAATAATATGTATACAAAGACAAACTCAACTTTCACTAATGCTCAAAAAGACAAACATGACTTTACTAATGTTTATATACACTATCCTCTCACAAGACAGGGGTACCAAATGAAAAATGTGGTTATAAAAAAGAAATTTTAAATATTAAGTTAGATTCACGTGGGAATAATGAAATTAACCTTTTGGAAGACATTTTTCACATGTTTTTGGCATGTGAATACTGGTGCTACATCAAAATAAGCTGCCTTATTCCACTCCTATACATTTTTACATTTTAACCTCCATTCGCCGAATCCGCTACCGAGGCCGTAGCCTATCCGCGGTAATGTCAGAGAATGGGATTTTTCCTAACTTTTAGAATTCAATTTTGTTAATAAATAAATAAATAATAACCGAACAATAAACAATTCCTATCTGGCCACTTAGCCTCATGCAAGGATAATCAACTTTGATTTTCTATCCATTGATCCTAATTGGATGAGTTGACATCCCTGCCACTTGGAGGCGTGCCACTACTACCCAGCAATCTAAATCTTCTTTTAAAGACTTCCGAAACGTACTTATTAAAATAAGTAAATAACCTTTTATCAGTGAACATAACATGGAGTCTCTCTTTCTCCAGATAGCCAATTGATAGTTCCAATTCCATTCTCAAGTCAACATAATAATTGCAGTCAAGCATAACATGCTCAGATGTTTCAAGCTCTCCACATTTACACAACCCATTTTCTTTAAGTCCAAGCTGAAAGAGTCTTAATGCCAATCCATGTCCAGTTAACAAAAACGTAGAACAAAGACCAAACTGTTGCCACAACTTTCTTTTAACATCAATTATATTAATTCTCGGCAAAAACATAAAGGTCTGTCGTCCTTTTTCAGATGTTTCCCATTCCATTTGCCATCTAATTTTAACTTCTTCTAAAACTCTGTTCTTTTCATTTTTAACATCTGCTCTTGTATAAATTTTTCCTGGTTCTGGACAAGTTCTTATTCTTACTATTGTCTTCCTGATGTTTCGCTTAGTAAGATATCCAACTCCAGCTATTAATACTACATACTGGACTGGCAACCTACCTGATATTACCTGCAAGGCCTCTGTGGACACCGTCCGACATGCCCGAGTAATCCCTAGTAATGCAAATCTTTGTGCTTGTACTAGGTGTTTTTGAATAACCTTATTCCCAATCCTATGAACCCAAGCCCCGGCAGCATAACACATTATAGGTGAAAATAAACAATCATATAACAGATTGAGGCCTCTACCTTTTATACCCCAATCTCTTCTAATCACCCTCCGGAGCTTGGCATATAAGGTTTTAATTTTAACTTTTAAATACTTAACGTGTTCTGTAAAGAACAAACGTTCTTCAATCATTAAGCCTAAATATTTTGTTACTTGTGCATATCGAACGGCACTCCCCATCAGCCGTACAGTAGGAGCTCTATTCATGCTTAGTCTTCCCTTGAGCAACATCTGAACCGTCTTTTCCTTTGAGACCTGCAATTTATGTTTCCTTGTCCATATTTCTAATGTTCTCAAAGCTTCTTCTGCTTTGCTTTCTATGGAAGATCTGGAATTTCCCTGAACCATCACTACCAGATCGTCAGCATAAGCTATCTTTGTGACACCAGGCATTTCTTCATTTAAATATTCATCAAAGACCATGTTCCACGCAAAGGGGCCAATCATTAATCATTAATGTTAGCACCTCTCCTTAGCACCTGGGGAAAGAAAAAATAATAATAAATAAATAAATAAAATAAATTCTAGCTTTTCAGCTCCAGTTATTATAAAACTAGTCAGTCTATTTAATGAATGCCCTATTAGCGTTTTATACATTTGGTGCATACTAACATTGTGTCCTAAATAATATGTATACAAAGACAAACTCAACTTTCACTAATGCTCAAAAAGACAAACATGACTTTACTAATGTTTATATACACTATCCTCTCACAAGACAGGGGTACCAAATGAAAAATGTGGTTATAAAAAAGAAATTTTAAATATTAAGTTAGATTCACGTGGGAATAATGAAATTAACCTTTTGGAAGACATTTTTCACATGTTTTTGGCATGTGAATACTGGTGCTACATCAAAATAAGCTGCCTTATTCCACTCCTATAGATATGACCAGAGATAGTTTATCAAGATTGCTGATACAGAAGTTACATGAAAAATAAAGTGCCAGTAAGTCAGCTTTGTCTTTAGCTGACTTACTAGCAACCTATTAAGTCAGCTAAAGACAAAGCTGAATTAAGGCAGCAGTTAGTTCTCAGCTTGAACTAGGAAGGCCTGTTGCAGACTTCAATTGTTGTTCAAAAACATCCAAAATGTGTGCAACAATTGTATTAAGATATGCAATCTAGCCTAGAAGTGCAGGTGTCATTTCTAGGTGCCACATTATTTTCCACAAACAATTACTGTAATAAAGCATGCTTTGTGAAACCAAGTGTGTTGTCATGCTAAAAAAAAAAAAAAAAAAAAAAAAATAGGCTCTTGCTAGAGAAGTAGCACAATGGAAGAACGGCAGAATTGTTCAGAATGCAACAACAGATAGGTTTCTTCATTGTGCAATCTACAGCAGCCAGTGGAACAAGTCCAAGTCATGTAAAACAGGCTCACATCACCACCACTGAATTCACTGCAATACATTCTAAATAAAAACATTCTTTGGGCATTTGCCACACCCATTTATTGTGAAGTGCAATTCATTACTCCACATAACATTGTGCCACTGCTGCAATATCTAATGCGACTGTTTCACAGAACGTTAAGTGACATGCTTTGCTGGTTATTGCTTCCGCTTATAAGCTGTTGCATGACAAACCTATTATCTGAAGTATTTTTCTGATAGTTGTCGGTCCTACATCTGAAGTTCTGTCAACTATCAAGTTTCAACTGTTGATATGCTCAGGGGATGATTAATGTGGTCAGTTAGCATGGGATGAATGGTTGCTTTCCTTTCCGTCTTCAGTTGGCATAACAATATTTCCAACAGTTGGTTTTGGGTATCACACACCCTACACTGCTGGAAAAACAGTAAAGAAACATGATACAATGTGCAGTGGCAGCTTTGTTGTTGGTCACAAGAGCAGTGCCTATTCCTGCAGCCAACTAGCTACACCTCAAAGCAGATCAGAAGTTTGTTGAGCTTCTGTTGGGATTTTGAATGTTCAAAAAGAAAAATACATTTAACTTTGTGGATCTTTGTTCTGCTCCACAAGAAACCACCACAGTGTTGTTTATTTTAAGTGAATTCTAACATGTGAAAGCTGTAACTAGGGTCATTCCATGTCAAGTGGCCTAGGGGTCCCTGCTCGACCATCTTCAATTTTGTTGAAACATGGTGTGGATGTTTAAACAGGTTTCAAATGAAGCTGTGCAAAATTTCAGTTCAAAATATAGTATGCTTGAGGCATTAGCACCGTTTTTGTGGAGGTCACTTGTGTTACATGGAGCAAATCACAAAAAATTTTCAATGTTTTAAGTGTTACTGTTGCACTACAGTGAGGTAGTGCTCTGAAACTTGGTATACAGTAATACCCCGAAGTTACGCGATAGGTGGGTCCGACGAAAATCGCGTAAGTCGAATTCGCGTAAGTCGGGGTACAACTTTGCATATAAATACATATAAATTTTGCTTAATTGGGACCAAGGACTAACAAAAACACTAGTTTAGAAGAAAAATATTAATAAAATTGCAGTTCTTTATACATATTAATACAAAATATGTATTAAAAAAACAAATGACTTACGTTAAAAAGTTATTTCGATGTCGATGGCTTCATAAAATCTAACAAATTCGTCTGACGACACCGCGCCTTCTTTTTTTTCACACAGAATTTCTTCGTAGCAAGCTAATAATTTTTTTATTCCTTGCTTTGTAGCTATAACGCGTTCTTCGTTGGAGTCTATGTTTTCTAAAATTTTTAAGCCCTTTACAATTGAGCCCTTTTCAATTTTCAACCTGTCAAGTTTGCAATTGTCATGTACTTTTCGCCGTTGCTTCATTTAGGCCTGTAGCACGTGCAATATCACATGGTCTTTCATTTCGCTCAAAGCGTTTCACAATTTCATATTTTTTCTCTATCGACAGAGGCGGACTGGCCATTAGCCTTACCGGGGAAACCCCGGTGGGCCAGTGTGATTTTGGCCATAAACCATAGTATGAGGCCACTATAAATTTTCCCGGGTAAGAATTTTTGACCCAGTCCGCCTCTGTTTATCGATAATTGCTTTTCTTTTTCTCTCTGAATCTGCAGTGTCTTCACCAGGACGCTTCCTTTTCACATCTTTTAATTAAGTATTTTACTCATTTTTAAGGAATAAAGCACAATTACAAAACGAGGAGGCACGCTTGATACGCATAAACAAAGCTGCGCGCATGTAGCAACTGAATAAACAACACCATAAAGGCAGAGATACACTATTAACACCTCACATTTCTAGGGGTTACTACCATAAAACAATAAAAATCCAGTTGCGTTTCTGCTAGTGAAATCTGTTATAAACTGGTAGTAAACTCGATCTAATTGCATTTGCGATTATACCGATAGCTGGAATTGTGTTGGTTTTTACGTTATTATGGTGAAATGTGTTTCCCCTTCACTGATATAAAAAACATAAAAGCAGTAAAGTTGAATTTTGTTCATCTTTCGCTCTCATTCTCCGCCGTCGCACCGTATATCGATAACATATGAAAAACGACCTTGAAGATAGTGGGCGGCAGCGTTGCCAAACGAAAAAATCAAGAACCGCGTAACTCCGAGTTCGCGTAAGTCGGGGTAGCGTAAGTCGGGGTATTACTATACCTAGTTCATTTTTGGCAGAGATTGCAAAACGTTTGGTGTCCAGGTTCAAAAACCTTCACATTTTTTACAATGCGGTCTAAAACTGGCACCAAAAATTTGTTGCGACAAATTTAAGCATTTACTTTTTAAAGTCATAACTTTGAAATAAAAACCTTTGGTACCTTCTTCTTTGGGCATTCCATTTAACATCTGCATGAATTCAGCCTAACTAAATATGAGCTCTTATACTTGTTTGCTGGCTGAGATATTTTCCTTCAAAGATTGACTCAAAATTTGAAAGTCAAATTTGACCTATCTTAAGGGGCAAATATGGGACAACTACAATTCTCTCATTTTTGCCACCACTGGAAAGAGCAGAGTTTCAGCTACAAGGATCATGGTTTATCTGTTTTGTATCTTTGCATTTAAGGCCTTCAAATTAAGCCTAAACATCAAGTAGTTTTATGTACCGTATTGTTATTTTGTGAGATTTTTTTTGTTGCAGAACACTTCCTTAATCCTGCCTAATGCTCAGAATAATCTAGAAAGAGTATATTCTAGAATTCTAAAATGTTCATCAGTTTTTTTTTTTTGGAATTCTAGAATATTCTTGAATTCCAAAAAAAAAAAAAAAAAAAAAACTGATGAACATTCTAGAACTCTGGAATATTCTAGAACCATACAAAAAAAAATATAAATAGCTGATATTTGAACCATGCTGTTATGTGTTTTATCTTCATGATGAACAGTTTGTTTATTTTGTTCCTCTATTTTTTATTGTTTGACTGTAATAAAGTTAAGTTTTCACTGCTTGCAGAAATGTTCACTTATTAGTCAGCAGGAAAGCCAGGGAATCAGAAGATTTTGCTGGAGATAAGCTGGACTCATGCGCCATCAGTCATATGGATAATTCTAAATGTCATGTGCTATCCTATACATGCAAAACTGGTTAAAATTATTTAAAGAATTTGAATTTGAAGAACAACAGCTGATAGGTCGACGGAGATTAAAACTGGGTGAAGAAGACAATTTTTCTACATCATGAAGCTTTGCTTTTGACAAAATATCACTTTTTGCAGTGTTCATGTTGCAATCCTTTCCAGAAGAAAAATCATACAGTGAAAAAAAAGTTTACAACCAACTGATTTGTCAATGGCAGACTACCTGAAAGACCTAGCAAAAGTAGACATAAAACCAGGCCAGAAGCTGTGCCCATCATGCCGAAAACAATCTAACAGCCGAAAAGCAGCAACAGGAACATCAACTTCATCTGGATCAGACCATGATGACAAAATGCATTTGACTGAAAGCTTGAACACAAGTTTGATGGCTATTGGTATTTCTCCTCTGAAATTTCAGCGAATGGCTAAGAGAGAAACTCACAAGGTTATGCCAAAAGGAAGGCAAGTCAAGTACAAGATGTAAGTGCTAGTAAAATTGCATCTATTGGTGGCTTGGATCCAAATGACATCATGGGGCCAAATGCAAGTCACTAGTGTGGAAACTGTTTAGATTGCAATGAGCTGTTGAAAGAATCGAAAGAAAAGTTGAGGTATCAAGTCATTCAGAAATACTTCAAATATTAACACTAGCTCCAGTTAGTTGGTCCATAAAGAAAACAATGGTAGAGTTTAGTGTCTCAGAAAGAATGGACAAGAAAGCTATAAAACTTAAAGCAGAAGAAGAAGGAATCATGGCCATACCTGGAAAAAAAGCAAGGAAAAAAGCTTTCTGAGCAAGTAAACAAAAGGTGATGGAATTTTTTGAAGATGATGAATTTAGTCGGATATGCCCTGGAAAGAAAGATTACATTTCCATTAGAAATGCAGATGGAATAAAAATGCAAATGCGACTACTACTCAGCAACTTGAAGGAAATGTTTATAACTTATCGAGATATAAATGGATCTGACATTGGATTTTCTAAATTTTGTGAACTTCGACTCAAGTGGTGTGTCACAGTTGGTGCACTAGGAACACATTCTGTATGTGTATGTAGAATCCATCAAAATGTCAAGTTAATGCTAGCAGCAAGTCCTGTTGAATGTGATTACAAGGTTCTCATTGGTAAAACAGTCTGTGATTTGGAGTCAAAAAATTGTATGCTTCATCAGTGTGAAAAATGTCCAGGAATAGATGAATTAAAAAAGTTTCTAGAGAATATTTTTGAAAACAATGAACCAGAAGATATTATTGAATTCAAGCAATGGATACACACTGACAGAGATACACAAAGCAATTAACAACAGAAGATTTTATTGAAGAGTTGAGTACAAAAATATTTAACCTTTCCTGTCAACACTACATTGCTAAACATCAAAGTTACCATTTGAAGTCAACAAAGGAAAGCCTAATGACAGGAGAATTCGTCATCTTGATGGATTTTGCAGAAAAGTATTCATTTGTTGTGCAAGATGCTGTTCAATGGTTCCACTGGGAGAATAGCCAAGCTATTGCATCCATTTGATATTTATTACAAGGATGTTGAACTTCAGAATATAAAAGTTTCTGCATAATCAGTGACTGCCTTCGACATGACAATTGCAGTGCATGTTTTTCTAATCAACTTAACTGAATATTTGAAGAGTTCCATGACAGAAATCAGGCACATTTACTGCTTCAGTGATGGTTCTGCACCTCAATACAAGAATTTCATTAACTTGTGTCATCATCTGAAGGATTTTGATATCAGTGCTGAATGGAATTTCTTTGGCACTAGCCATGGCAAGTCACCAATGTGATGGAATTGGTGGAACAATAAATCGATTGGCAGCACGTGCAAGTCTTCAACGCCCAATTGAAAACCAAATCCTGACACCAAGAAACGTTTGAATTTTTTTGACAAGCATGTGGCTGGAATAAAATTCTGTTTTGTTTCTAAAGAGGAAATTGAGCAAGTAAAGCCATTTCAAGAGAAAATCATCACTTCATTCCTACTGATGCAAGACAGATTCGTGTTTGCAGAGTATCAAATGACACGCCATCATCATTTGCAGCTCATGTAGATCAGACTAGTGAAGCCAATATTCAATATGTGCCAATTGTTAATTTACAACCTGGCCAATACATTGCCTGTATTTATGACAATAATCGGTGGATTGGAAATATTTGTGAAATTTCATTGAAGAACATGATGTATTGGCAAATTTCATGCATCCTCATGGAGCAGCTCGTTCATTTCACTGGCCTGCTAGACAAGATGTCTGCTGAATTCCTGAACAACAAATTATTGCCAATCTTCCAGCTCCAAAAACAACAATGGGACGACAATCTTTATGCTTGGAATCCTGAATAAAGACCACTTTTCAGGTTGGAAACTTGCACTAAAGAAAGCCATGCAATTTTTTTTCTTGACATTTGCACATCCATTGTAAAACAGATTTTTGTGCATTGGCAATATATCCTTTCTCCTTAAACCAAAGAGCAGAGTAATTGCAGAAAATTTAACTCTTGTAAATGCAATAGTTCTGTCCTTATTGAGATGTCAAACTTCACCATCAAATAAGTATACAAATATTATGTGGAAAATATAAAATATTTAAGGCCATTTTTTAGGCCTTAAGTAGCAAGACAAGTGTTAGCCCGAGAGTTTTTACTTTCCCTGTAATTATAACCAATCTATACTAATACTCAGTTATCAATATTGTAACGGAACAACATCAAGCATGAATCGTGTAACTGTTGGGCATCTATCGCCAGTTGAAAGAATAGAGAGAATATTCCCAGTGTAGCTAGGTGAAATTTGTATCCCAGGGAATGTGAAAATCTCTCGCTCTAACTAGTTGCCCCCCCCCCATATCTGATGAGAAGTAAGATAAAACTTCCCTGAAGACTAATAGCACCCAGGCCAAAGACTGTAATAAAGTTAATTAAGTTTTCACTGCTTGCAGAAATGTCCACTTATTAGTCAGCATGAAAGCCAGGGAATCAGAAGATTTTGCTGGAGATAAGTACATTCGCAGCATATGTCGAACATAGGATACAATGAGCCAGAGAGAATGTTATCTAGGGTTACATCTAGAATTGCATCAACTAATCTACAATGAAAGAATACAGTACGTCAAGCTCCCCTTGGCCAACCGCAATACCCAAAAGATTTTACGACCAGGGTAACAGAATGAGAGTCATGGGAGATTGGCAAGAAGGGAAACCAGCGTGAGAAAGTAGATGGGCATTTTTTATTTATTAATGTCTCCAACACCAAGGAGCCCAAATAAGTTGACCAGATACAGAAGGAACCTTTTGGAAGCATGAGTCATCCCTGGACCGTTTTGGGCAGGAAACTCGTGACTTCAGTGGCCAATGAAAGAGTTTTGCTCTAGAAGACAAAGGACAGCACAGAATATAAAAATGGCCCGAAATGAGCCCAAAGGGTGTGTCTTCGTCGCCACCACTGAAGGCTCTGCTGGTTTGGGTCAACATCATTCCTATGTTCCTCGAACATAGGAATGATGTTCGAGGAACATGATTTCTTAAAGATCTTCACCACCATCGACATAGTTGCTGTCGGTTCACCGTTGTATAGTGGATCCCTGCGGTCATCGATGCTGGTCGCTGTCGTTGCCAAAGTCACCACCGGCTTCTCGCCCAAGTCTCTTCAGTAGCTGTCCGCACCATATGTTCAGACTGAAGAGATAGGATTGGGATGGCCAGAGAAGACCACAGTCCACTCCACTATAGAAGGAAGCCTTGTAACAAGCCATAGGACAAACCCATTTAAACTGGTAAGCAAACCATCCTTATGTATAAATGAACATGTGTGAAACAGCCAAATATACTTTAAACTCAATGCTCCCTTTCTTATTCCTTTTTATATGTGGAAATTAGAATTAATTCAATAAGGTGTATCATAGTTTACGTTCTAGAATTGTTTAGAGGATGTTAGAAGTAAGGGACAGGATTTGTTTAGAAAGACAAAATGTACAATCGCATGAATTCGCGAGACCAATGAATTTCATTTGCTATTTTTGTTATTTGGTTTTTAGGAGCATTAGCAACTAAGGCCATATTGCTGCGGGATATGCGGTGGTCATTCCCTGACCATTCCGCATCCTCCGTATTTGGTGGTGATGGGCTTGAACCCCGGTCTAATCAAGAAGCGTGTGCTATGCACTGCTGCTCCTTCCCACCTGGCTACAGAGGCGCCAATGAATTTTGTAACTCTATGTCCTACCGTTAGCATATCGTTGCACCTAGAATTGATGCACACTTTACTCATTGTACTATTATTGTGTAAACGCAGATTGTATACATGACCTTTTTGTTTATAATAAATGTTAAGTGTTATTTGCATGTCACCTTCTCTCTGTCAGCATCTTAAACCACGCCAGGGAAAACAAATTAAGAAAATGGATTTTTGTGCGGCGGAAAGATGCTAAGCGATCTCTCCATTAAAAACACAACACGATTTGCAGCTGCAGAGATCCGGGGCCCTTAAAACCCCTGATTTCCGAGGACTCAGATCACTGTCCTAACTGATTGCATAATTGAAGTAGGATAGACGACACAGGCATACCCCAAAGAAAGGAGGGGTCAACACAAAACTGAAAAACCATGATTCTTGTTGCTTAAAACCTGCTCTTTCCAATGGTGCCAAAAACAAGAGAATTGAAGGTGTCCCACATTAAGATATTTGCCCCTAAATATAGGTCAAATTTTGAGTCTATCTTTGAAGAAAAATATCTCAGCCAGCAAACAAGTATAAGAGCTCATATTTAGTTAGGCTGAATTCATGCAGATGTTAAATGGAATGCCAAAGAAGAAGGTACCAAAGGTTTTTATTTCAAAGTTATGACTTTCAAAAGTATTGCTTAAATTTGTTGCAACAAATTTTTGGTGCCAGTTTTAGACCGCATTGTAAAGAATGTGAAGGTTTTTGAACCTGGACACCAAACGTTTTGCATGCCCTGCCAAAAGTTAACTAGGTATATAAAGTTTCAGAGCACTACCTCTCAATGTTGTGCAACAGTAACACTTAAAACTTTGAAAATTTTTTGTGATTTGCTCCACGTAACACAAGTTACCTCCACAAAAACGGTGCTAATGCCTCAAGCATACTATATTTTGAAAAGAATTTTTGCACAGCTTCTTTGGAAACCTGTTTAAATATCTACACCAAGTTCCAACAAAATTGAAGATGGTCGAGGAGGGACCATCTTCAAAATTAAGCATGGAATCACCCACTAACTAGTCATCAACAAAGTCAAAATTTAAGTGATCAACATAGTTAAAATTTTCAAGACCATTCAGGATTTGGAATATTTTACTTTACTACATTGAAAATAGTTTCCGTATAATGAAGAAAATTTCCATATGAATTGATTTTGAGAAACCTGGTTATGCATTGTTTGCACCTCTGGCCTTTAAGCAATAGAGCTGATGCTATAGAAAGAAGGAATTAAGAATTAATCCCTTTAGATTTTTAGAGCTAAAGGGATTACTTCTTAAGAGTACGAATTAAGAGCTAAAACATTCCACAATTCAGTGGTGCCTGTAAAACCTATACAACCACAGCCACCTTAAAAATAAGGTGGCGGTGATACACCTGGCTCTACTGTACCGAGAAGTTGTACTGGTCAACTGCTATCTATGTGTCCACAGCCAATGGCAAAGATTAGGGCATATTCCCGACATGGACATTGGCTCTGGTCAACCTGTTTTCTGCTGTAAGTACCATATTAGAGAATTAGGAGACAGCAATTTTCCTTTATCCCGGAAATTCATCTGTTGTTTTGCAGAAATGAGTCATTCACACTTTCACTAAATTTTCTCGTCTCTATTTTACATGGTAGGTAGAAGTGGTCTCTAAATCAGTTCTGTTTTGCTGCTGTGCAACAACAAAGAATTCCTCAGACATTGTCAAGTCTTTGACTCTGCCTGTTGCAGATACAGTAACCAAGTATTCCTTAATAATTCCTTTAAAAAATTATGGTCACATTATAAGACTGGATGATATGAAACCACACCATACTGTTACCATCTCAATGTGTAACAGCTTGTCTGTTATTCTGAGGGGTTAACTTCAGCCCATAAAATTCAATCTAGCCACTGTTGGTCATATTCAAGCTAAGCAACACAAGTTTGCATGATAGACTTTCAGCTGGAAGGCAACAACTCAAACTGTTTTGATCTTATAAGGATGCAGTTTTCCAGGATTGCAGTTACTGTTTTTGTCTCAGGTATTTGTAAATGTCAGAGAACCTCTCTAACATTCAGCACTACATTCACAGCGCTCTTTTCTTTTGGTATTGTTCCTTTGTAGTACTTCGAAACTGGAATAAGTGTGATAACCAGGATAAATTACTTAAACACTTTCCATAATGCATTAGTGTTCAACAGCATATAGTAATAACTCCGATTAATAGAGCTCAAGAAATACTGGAGTCCACCATAGTCGGCCTCTTTGTAATTAAAGCCCTTACATTAAATTAAATAATTAAATTTATTTAATGCCCGTAGTCTTGACGAACAAACTTTCCTTGAATATTACCTATATTATGCCAATATACAGTAGGTCCTTGTTATAATGCAGTTTGCTTTACACTGATTCACTATAATGCTTTTCTTATATTATAACCCGTATCTCACTATATCATCAGCCATTTTTAATCCACTGCAGGATGAAGGCCTCTCCAGTAACTTTCCAGTTCCATCTCTTTTGTGCAATGGTCATCCATTTACTACCCACAAACTCATGAATTTCATCTGCCCATCTGTTGTTGTCTTCCAGGTTTTCTTCTAGCTCCTCTTGGATACCATTCTGTTATTCTCTTAGTCCATCTGTCATCATGTCTTCGAGCTATGTGTCCTGCCCAAGACCATTTTAGTTCTTTAGTTTTGATAAGAATGTCCTTTACTTGAGTTTGTTGCCTAATCCATGTGTTTCTCTTCTTATCTAACAGTCTGATTCCCAATGTGATTCGTTCCATTCTTCGCTGTGTAGTTCTCAGCTTCTCTTCCATTCTTTTGGTGAGTGCCCAAGTTTCACTTCCATAAGTCATGGTGGGGAGTACACATTGGTTCATTATTTTATGTTTCAGATAAATTGGGATATTGCTCCTCAGTATGTGACTATATTTCCTGAATGCTATCCATCTGAAATTTATTTTTCTCTTGACTTCCAGCCATTTATCATTCTTACAGCTAATGACTTGTCCCAGATAAGTATATGACTCCACCTTTTCAATTACTGCTCCTTCAATACTCATATCCCTTTCTGTGGCATACTTGTTCATCTTCATCATTACTTTTGTTTTAGCCATATTCATCTTTAGTCCAAAATCCTTACTAACTCTGCACAACTGATTAAGATTTTCCTCTAATTCTTTGGGATCGTGGATTAGGACCACAATGTCACCTGCAAATTATAAATGATTTAGATACTCTCCATTCACATTGACTTATTTCTGTGATCAGTTTAATCTTCTGAAAGCTTCAAGGGCAGCAGTAAACAGCTTTGGAGATATTGTGTCTCTTGTCGAACTCCTTTCTCAATTTTAAATTTGCTACAATCTTTGTCTAGTCTAATAAAGGAGGTAGCATTCTCATATATTTTCTTAAAAATCATAATATATGGGGTATCTATGCCTTGTCTTTCCAGTGCTCGAAACATTGCCTTATGCTGTATGGAGCCAAATGCCTTTTCATAATCCACAAATGCCAGGCATAATGGTGTTTTATATTCATTTGCTTTCTCCATTAGCTGTGATATTACGTGAAGGTCATCAATATTTGAGAATCTTGTCCTGAAGACAGCTTGCTCTTTCGGTTGATTCTCGTCAAGTATTCTTTCTAATCTGCTAGTAATGATCCTTGTGAACAACTTGTACATGTGGAATAACAAGCTAATTACTCTATAATTTCCAATTATAGACAAATTTCTGAATTATCTCCTTTCTTATGCAGCAAAACTATGATTGCATTATTCCACTCCTTAGGTGTCACACCTTTTCTAATGCATTTTGTGAAGGGTCTTGCCAGTTTTTGTCATGTCTCTTACTCCAAATTTTAATAACTCTACAGTAACTTGATCTTCCCCCGGGGCTTTCTGATTCTTCAATGCACATTCTACCTCATCAGGAAGGATATTGGGTATGTTGTATGTGTTACTAATTTGCAATCCATCTTCCCCACTGCTGGCATCATTCCCTCGCTCATTGTATAATTCTCTATAGTAGTCTTCTACTATTTGAATTATGCCTTTTCTGCTTTTTATAAGTACATCATCGGTATTCTTCAGTTTCAGTATCATTTGTCTTTCTGTGTTACTGCTCATGGCTGCTGATTTATGTCCTTTGTTTTCCCTTAATGCTTTTCTACTTTTCTTGTGTTAAATCTTATGTCCTCTCTGAGTCTCTTTCTATTGGCTTTGCATAACTCAGTATACTCAATTTTCTCCTTGTCAGTGTATATCTTGCCCTTCATTTGTCGTCTTCGGTTCATCATAACAATTGTTTCTTCGACTAATTTTTCCTTATTTGGATTTCTTTTTATTTATAGGTTTCTTGGGCTTTATCACTTTCAGAAAGTTGTAATAATACTCGTCAATATCTTGGTCCTTAGCCGTCTGCAGAAGCTCAAACTTGTTCTTAAGTTCCAGTACATACTGCTTTTTCTCCTCTTCTGTTATCACAAAGACCTTTGTATTATTTACTCGAGTCCGTTTTTTTCCTTTATTTTCTTACATCTATATCATGTGTGTGATCACTTCCAACATTACCTTGTTCAGGATGGTAACATCATTCATGATATATCTTCTATAGTGAGGATGAAGTCGATTTCATTAGTTTTTAATCCATTTGGGCTCTTCTATGTCCACTTTCTGTTCACCCTTTTCTTGAAAAGGGTTCATTACTGACATTCTTCGAGATTCTGCAAATTCCACAAGTCATTCACCTCTTTAATTTCTTTCTCCAATTCCAAAATTTTCTATAGTTCCCCTTTCTGCACTGTTTTGTCTCTTTCCAACCTTAGCATTGAAGTCCCCCATAATAATAGTGTAGTGGGTTTTCTGCTCATCTAGAATACTCTAAATTTTTGTGTACATTTCTTCAACCTCTTCATCATTATGGCTTGATGTTGGTGCATAAACGTACCTCTTAGAAATCCTGAGTGGCAGTCTTGACACGCTTGATGTACTTTTGAATTCCAAAATGTTGTTTTTTTATATCTTTATGGACCAGAAAGCCAACTCCACCTTTGGTCCTTTCACTGTTTCCATTGGTATACAGCAGATTTCCACTTGATAAACTTATAAGTGATTCATTTCTTCTTCTTCTTTCAGCCAAACCGATGATATTCCAATCACATTTTCTAATTCCTTTTCCAGCTCTAATATCCTGTCTTCATTGATGAGTGATCTTACGTTGTAACAGGCCAAGTTTAGTTTCCGGGCATGGCAGTCTGGTCATATCAAAAGATTCTTAGCACCCTCTGCTTTCACTCTGATCTTCTCGCTGCCGTAGGAGGGCGAGTGAAAGCCGCTGGAGGACTGAGGGCCATTTGTTTCGTCGTGCTGTTGGGTTTGGTCTTTCCCTCTTCATGCTGACCAGGCGTCTATCTCACTATAACTTTGTCACAACTCACTATAATGCCCTTTTACCTGTGTACAGATTGAATTTTTGAATTGAATGCTTTTACAGATTGAATTTTTGGCATGTTTAATGAAAATGTTTCATCTGATGTAGTCAATAGCATGAGAATGAATAGCAAAACAGCATTAAAATGTTTTCAACATAGACTCAGGAAATTTTTGCAAGCGCAGTGAAATTTTCTCCCACCCTAATTTAATTGCAGTCCAGTGACTTGTTACATAGTTCTGAGATAAACATTTGAAAAATGTTGATGTTAAGATATATTCCATATTGCTTAACATTTGCGTTACATATATTTATCCATATGATACGAAAGAAAGAAATGAATGCCTACATGATTTTGTACAGCGAGAGGAAAAGGGATAAAGTACAACACAAAATCGACACATTTTTCAGTCCAAAGATATTAAAACTCAATAGCCAAGGGCCATCAGATTAATAAATTCACGATTTTAATTTGCATTTTAAGTTTAATTTTGATATACAATGTAGTTACTTAATATAATTATATACACTGAGTGGACAGAAATTGTGGGATTCCTACCTAGTAATAGGTAGGCCCACCTTTCACCCGGATAAGGGCAGTGACACGGCGAGGCAGAGTCCACTAGTTCATGAAAGCATTCCACCACAGGTATTTCCATCCATGCTTGCTGCACTACTGTCCATAATTCCATCACATTCCTGGGTGGAGGATCCAAACCTTGAATAGACCTTTTCACAGCATCCCAAAGATGCTCCACAGAGTTCATGTCTGATGAATGGAGAGGCCATTACATGGTAAAATATGCAGAATGCTCTTCAAACTATGTTCTAGTCACCACGGCTTTGTGGGAAGGTGCATTGTCCTGCTGGAAGAGTCCATTGCCTAGTGGGTGCACGGCGGCCATGAAGCGATGCAGATTGTCTGCAAGGATGGACACGTAACCTGGTCCATTCAGAGATGTGCAGGTCCCAACATGTGCCAGTTGAACACGCCCTAGACCATCCACCTGCCTTAACAGTTCCTTGTTGACATGATGGATGCATAGCTTCATGTGGTTTCCGCCAGATATGCACCCTCCCATCCGCTCAAAGTAACTGAAAATGAGACCCATCACCAATCATCCAAGGTCCAGTGCCGATGTTCTTTCGCTCAGTTGAGGCGCAGAGTCCTGTGTCACGGTGTTAGCAATGGAACTTTGGTGGGTCAGCGGCTCCCATAACCTATTGTGGCTAATGATCACCTGATGGTCTTGGTGGAGACGTTTCTGACACCTCTCTCGAAGTCGGCGGTGATTTGTGTCACTGTCATTCTCCGGTTAGCTGAAACAATGCAAGACAGTCGACGGCCACGTTCATCCACCACCTTTCTCAGCGCACAGCGCTGTCCACAAAGAGATGTTATTCCGGAAATGGCATATTCCCGATACTCTTGATACTGCCGAATGGGGATCGTGCAATTTCTGTACTACCTTCATGATAGTGACCAATGCATCAGGCACCCACTAACATCTCATCGGTTAACTCACAATGTTTATCCATACTTGACATCAAATTACCACTATGTGAATGCAGTGTACCTATATACCTGCAAAGAGGTGGGTTTGTCCACTAACAAGAGGGGTAACAGCATCGTGTTGCCCAAGGAACGAGGTATTCCCACGAATTCTGTCTTTTCAGTGTACATATGTAATATAGAATATTTGATATGCACAAATTTTTGAATATTAAATAAACTGACCGACATTTGTGAGTCTTCGAAACTCACAAATACATATTTTACCTAATGGAAATATGATGCTCACTTAGTGCTGATTCACTTAGCACTCTGTTCATTGAGCTTCTTGAAAGAGCCCAAAGGCAGGCAGCTCACATGGTGAGATCTGCAAAAGGGCAACCATACAAGGAACAAACCCAATTATGTGGCTACAGAGTTTGGCAACCAGGTACCTCAGAGGTGACATGACTGAGGTTTACAAGACTCAGAGAGGTTAGTAAAATGAATAAAGGTGGAATTTACACAATTATAAAGAATTCTAGAACTGGTGGACATAAATTCAAATCACAGGGGAAGAGATCTGGACTAGATTGTAGGAACTTTTCTTTTAGCCAGCAAGTCATCAATTGCTGGAACAGGTTGCCTTTGCAGGTAGTTGAGGCTGACAGTTTGAACAAATTCAAAGGTCAACTGAATGTGAGAAGGGAAGCACAATTTGTATATTCGCTCAAACTGTCAACCTGAACTACCTGCAAAGGCTGGAAGGTTTACAGTGATGCAGTGACCAAGGAAATGGATGCAAAAAATAATTTTTTGACATCATATACTTTGATTTTAGGAAGACTTTTGATACTGTTGCACATAAAAGAGTGCTGCACAAGCTGGAGCAATGTGGCATTAAAGGCAAGTTGCTTATATGGATAAAGGGATGATTAAGTGGAAGAAGACGGAGTGTTTATAAATGAGCACTGCTCTTAGCATTAGTAGAGTCATATGATGCAAGAAAGCAAGCTTATGTAGCATCAGCCCCCAAAAAAAAAAAAAAAAACACTTCCATTTCACCCCTCCGTTCGTTCGAAATACCTGTCTAGCTGAGCCTTAAATTTATTTAGGCTATCAACTTCCACAACAAGGGATGGAAGTCTGTTCCACCAACTAACTACCCGCTGACTACAGGCAAATTTCCACACATCTATCCTACATCTGTCTTTCCTCAATCTGAATTTATGCCCTTTCAGGTGTTTATTCTGAGCAAGAGAAAGGATCCCATCGGCATTGAGCATGCTCAAACCATTCAAGGCTTTATACACCTCAATCAGATCACCTTGCCGGCGCCTAGTCTCCAGACACTGTAATTTGCAAAACTGAAGCCTTTCTTCATAAGAGCAACCCTTTGTTCCATTCACTAATCTTGTTGCCCTTCTCTGTACTCGTTCCAGCAGCTCTACATGCTTCTTGAAATGAGGTCTCCAGACCTGTATATAGTACTCAAGGTGTGGCCTGACCATTGCCTTATAAAAGGGAATAATCACTTCCTTATCCCTGCTAGAAAAATTCCTGTATATCATTGACAAGACACCATGAGCTACTCTTGAGGCACGTCTACACTGCTCAGAGAACTTCATATCTGCCTGCCCAATTACCCCAGGTCCTTTTCATTCTCTACCACTGTCAGTGTAGTACCACAGAGTTGATATGTTGCTCTGGGGTTGCTGTTTCCCATTTGTCAATGTTAAACTTCATTTGCCACCTCTCAGCCCATCTGCTCAACCTTTCCAGATCCTGTCACAGCAGCATAGCGTCAGTGGTGTCCTTAACAACCCTGCCAACCTTTGTATCGTCTGCAAATTTGGATATTAAGCTTGATATACCATCATCATCAATATCATTTCTAAATACAGAAAACAATAATGGACCCAACACTGAACCCTGAGGGACTCCACTAATAACATTAGTTCATGATGAGCAGTGTCCATTGATTACCACTCTCTGTCTTCTCCCCCTCAACCAACCTTTTTCCATAGCAGCAATTTGCCTCCAATGCCACACCGCTCCAATTTGTGCAGCAGTCTTCCATGTGCAACAGGATCAAAAGCCTTTCTAAGATCCAAATATATAATATCAAAGTTATTCCCTGCATCCATTTCTTTCATGACTGCATCATAGTATCCAATCAAATTGAACAGGCAAGACTTTCCCTTAACAAAACCATGCTGTGTCCGAGCTATAACTGAAGTCTTGTCTAGATGATCCTGCAGATCCATTAGTCCTCTTTGTGGACTAATGTTATTAGTGGAGTTCTCCAGGGTTCAATTCTGGGTCCACTGTTTTCAATATTTATCAAAGATATTAATGATGGTATGAGGATTAATGTCTAAATTTGCAGATGTTACAAAGGTTGCCAGGGTGGTTAATGGCATTCATCAGTGTGAGCTATAGCAACAAGATCTAAGAAAATTGGGTCGACGGGCTGAGAAATGGCAGTTGAAGTTTAACATTAACAAATGCAAGATACTGCACATGGGTAGCAGTAACCCCAGAGTAACTTATCAACTGTGTGGTACTACACTCAGGGTAGTGGAGAATGAAAATTACCTGGGAGTAATTGTGCAGTCAGACATGCTGCCAGGATAGTTCAAGGGGTTTTGTCAATGATATACAGAAACTTTGCTAGATGGGATAAGGAGGTGATTAACCACTGGTATAAGGCCACATCTTGAGTACTGTATACAGGTGTGAAGGCCTCACTTTAGGAAGGATGTAGAACTGCTGGAATGGGTGCAGAGAAGGGCAACCAGATTGGGGAAAGGAACAAGAGGGTGCTTTTACCTAGAAAGGCTTCAGTTCTGCAAATTGTAGAACTCTCAAGACCAGGCACCTGCGGGGAGATCTAATTGAGGTGTTCAAAGCCTTGAATGGATTGAGTAAGCAGAATGTTAATGGTATTCATCCACTTGCTGAGGCTACACATGAGGGGGCATAAATTCAAGTTGGCAAAGGATGGTTGCAGGACAGACAAGTGAAATTTGCCTTCAGTTGATTGTTGGCACAAGCTTCCATCTGTTGTTGTGGAAGCTAATGGGTTGAATAAATTCAAGGGAGAACTGGACAAATTTTTGTAGGGTGTGGATGGATGAACTTGTCTTCCCCCCCCCCCCCGATGTTATATAAGCTTGCTTTCTTGCATCATTTACCATTACTGCTACCACTAAGACGATTACTACTCATTATTGCATTTCAAAAACATGACTTCCTATCACATTTCTGATACAGCTTGGATCACTGATAAGCACTACATGAAGGATGTTTGATCCCACTGTGCTTTCTTTAATTAATGAGAGACAACAGCAAAGTCAAGTAATCTCAAGTTGTTTTATGAAATAAATTTATGACACAGTTACCTAATCTGAAGCATTCACACATTTATAATTATATCATTCCCCCCACCAATCTCATCTATATATTACAGATATGGAAATTACCTCATTAACCAACATTTCAATATTCTGCTGTGTCTGAGGCATCCACTGTCGAATAATTGCAAAGATTTGTGGCACTGTGGTGATTGGATCCCGGAGTATTTCCAAACATCCTGGACAACTTGGATCAAAGAATGGCAGGTCTAGCTGGTGACAGCTTTTGCACAATGGTGCATCAGATGATGGATGGATTATGGGAAAATCTCTTGGTGGCTCTGTTTGGGCAGGTGTTTCATCTTGGCCATTTTGAAGATTTTCTCTTGTTGCAGTCATGGTTCAATTTCAATAATTCAACTACAGCACTGAAAGTAGAATTATAAGAAAATTACAATTACATTACAATACAGTGGAGCGCCAATAATCCAAATTAATTGGGCAAGGGAGTAATTGGGACTTTCGATTTGTTCGGATTTTCGAACTTATCAAAAATACTGTTCTGGAGACTACAAAAGAAAATATTTAGTAATTTAGTACATTTAGAAATAAAAACACTAAGTTGTACTTACATATATTTATTCATAGGTAACAAAACAAATGGAACTCTCAGCCACAATACCACATATCCATAGGCCTTTAACGAAAATAGCTTTTTTTTGCTGCACCATTTTTGAACTTCATTTCTTTGCTGCCAGATCACTCACTCTTTTCAGAAAGAGTAGTTGAGTTCGACAGCATTTAGTTTGTTGCTCGTACCTAGCCCTCGTGGGTAGCACAGTTGGTAGAATCATCATCCTCCCCATCCCGGGTGCAAAAGACATGAGTTCACGTCCCATTGATGACAGGAAGAATTTTTTTTTTATTTATTTAATTTTTTTATGTGAACCCCAAACACGAGAGGTATTAGAACCTATAGTACTTAGTACCGTGCTTGGGATGGAGGTTGGGAAGACGAAAGATGATATTTGTTGACACTGGACTTGAACTTCTGTAGATTGTAATTTTCAGGAAATACATAATGGTTGTTTGTTCCAGAAAACAGCAGTTGAATGAATAAATGAGGAAGATGAAAAGTTGGTTCTGTGGGTTTGAAGTTGGACAGTAAATGGATGTTGGCTGATGGTGGCACGTGTTCGGACTGTTTCGAAACCGAGAACAGGAATTATAGAAGCCAATTCAGAAGAATAGTGCCCATGGAAGTATCTGTAGAAGAGGCAGGCAGCAGAAACAGTGCGTCTATGAGAAAGCGAGTGGAGAGACTCTGTTAGAGATGAATCATTAATTAACCTAACTGCCCTCTTCTGAATGGAATCAAGAAGCTTGAGAGAGGTTTTGGGGGCACCACCCCAGATGTGGGAACAATATTCCATGGCAGGGCGGATTTGCGATTTATACAGAGTGAGCAGCTGTTTGGAAGAAAAGTAACGCCGAGAGCGAAAGAGAAAACCAAGTTTTTTAGATGCAGAAGAAGCAATGTTTGTAATGTGCTTGTGCCAAGAGAGATTAGAAGTCAGGGTAATCCCCAAAAGAGATATATCATTTTGCCTAGAAATTGGAGTGTCACTAAAGATAAGCATAGGAGCAGAAGAATCCTTTTTGCGAGATATAAGACAAGACTGAGTTTTAGAAGGGTTGAAATCAACTAAGTTGTCTTTGCCCCACTGGAGAATTGCTTGAAGATCGGCATTTAAGGAATTGGTAGCAGACTCGGCTACCATTAAGGCAAGAAGCAAGTTTTCTACTCTTAGCCTGTTCAAACTCTAGTTTGGACTGATTAATAACTGCTTTACAATTGTTGCGAACTTTGGTGTAGGCAGAAAATGAAACTGAAGAATTAGAAACAAGCCAATTACGATATGCAACATTGTTCTCTTGAACAGCCTTAGCACATTTATTGGAAAACCAAGGTTTAGATAAAGGACGAGATTTTAAAGTGGAGTGTGGGATAAAGGATTCCATTCCTGCAAGAATAATTTCACTGACACGATCTGAACAAACGTTGACATCAGAAGTTTTGTAACAGTAATCCGACCAAGGAAAAGAAGAAAAGAAGTCTCGCAGGTCATCCCATTTTGCATTCTTGTAATGCCAAACAACACTAGGTTGGGAACAGCCATGAGATAAAGGTTCCATTGGAGAAGGGACAATCACCAAGTTGTGATCTGAAGTGCCTAAAGGACCTCTCACTTCAACCATGTACTTAGAAGGGTTGTTTGTGAGAAAAAGATCAAGTGTGTGGGCTGTATGATTAGGATTGTCTGGAATTCTTGTAGGTAAATGAACAATCTGTGCTAGGTAATTAGTAATTCCAAAAGCCTCAGCATCTCGACTGCTGGGTCGGTGTGACTAGAAAACGGAAGCCAGCTGGAGTTGTGAACATTAAAATCACCAAGGAAAATTACATCACTGTTATGAAAGTTGGACTGGAGAAAGTTGCAAAGAGAGGAAGTCAAAGAGCTCCAAGTGATTAGTGGAGTTGGGAGAATGGTAGAGACAGATGAATTTGACACAATGAGGTAGAGAGATTTTAAGCCAGAGAAGATCAAAGAGAGGAGATTCCAAATTTCCAAGTCTCTGACAGGGAATATCAGAACGGACATATGCAAAAGTTTCACCTTTGAGGCGAAAGGAATCATACAGCGAATAATTTGGGCATCTGAGATGAGAAGTAGTTGAATCAACCGATAACTGAGATTCTGTCAGAAAAAGTACATGGGGTTTGGCAGACTGCAAGTGGAAATGGACATCGTTGAGATTAGAATTGAGACCACGTATATTTGTGAAATGAATTAGGAAGTGCTTGGGAGGTTTAGATCTTTTCGCAGATAAGCTTACTCTATTATTTTGACAATTCATGGTGTATTCAATAGTAAGAAAAGTGGGTGGGACATGCTGTATGAAGTAATGAAATTTTTGGATAGGGCGTACAAGTGGTAAGAATATACCCAGATCCTTTATGGGCCTTTTTCACAACGTGGCTGAGTTAGTCTGTCTTTTTTCCCCATAAATCGGATTCTTCGTCCAGCAAACAGAAAATCGACCACAGAACATGCAATTTACAGACAGTATACACAGAGCAATATGGTCATAGTCACTGATGGTCGCAGAACCAAACTACAACAATAACAACAAACAGTATATTCGAAGGACGGGTCATTAGCTGTTCTCAGTTTTTCTTTCTTTGAACCATCATCCAAATCAATTTTCGATGTGAACTTCACAATTTTTTTCTTGTTGTTTTTAATTTCTGTTATGGTTGACTTTCCAACCTTGCAAAATCTTGCTAACAAAGTTCCACTTTCTCCCTTTGAAATTCTGTTTAAAATCTCAATCTTCGATTTAACTGTTAAAAAGTTCTACTTCTTTTAAAAGATGAAGAAGACGACTAACTACAGTACGGGGAAATAAAATTCTGTAAATGTTCAGAATCTCTTCATTCCTATATCTAAACTTCATCAACTTTTTACTCCGTATCTCACTTGCACATATTGTGTTAATTGCAATTTCTGGGTGACGTGTTCTTTGTTATTTGGAATCCAAAAAAAAGTCAGGTCAGTAAACAAAAATATCAGATTACAAAGTGTGTTTAAAAACAGATTACAAAGCATTATGTTTAGTTAGTACTGTATGTATATTAATTAAGCTAAGTACATAAGTGTAAATTTAGTTTGCTAACCTATGTGTAAGGGGCTTAGAGGGGAACAGGTATCCTGTGTGTTATCAGACACTCAGCCTAAAACACTGATGGATCCAATATCTCTCTATTACAGAAGATTTAGGAGAAGACCGGTTGGACTGCCTCCCTAAAATCCACTCATGCACACCTTCTCGATGGTAAGCCCTGTTACGTCACTTAGGTGGCAACGAACGTGTAGAGTGGTTCTCTTCAAAACGCCTGGTCGGCGGGAAGAGGAAAAGATCAAACCCTCCAGCAATATGAAAGCACAACGAAACAAATGGCCCTCAAGTCCCCAGCAGATTTCACTCTCCCTCTTACGGCAGCGAGAGAATTAGAGTGGAAGCAGAGGGTGCTAAGAATCTCTGGGTACGACCAGGCTGCCATGCACGGAAACTGAACTTGGCCTGTTATAACATACGATCACTCATCGGTGAAGACAGGATATTAGAGCTGGAAAAGGAATTAGAAAATGTGAATTGGAATATCATCGGTTTGGCTGAAACAAGAAGAAGAAATGAATCACTTATAAGTTTATCAAGTGGAAATCTGCTGTACACCAATGGAAACAGTGAAAGGAGTGAAGGTGGAGTTGGGTTTCTGGTCCATAAAGATTTTAAAAACAACATTTTGGAATTCAAAAGTACATCACCAAGAGTGTCAAGACTAATACTCAAGATTTCTAAGAGATACAAGCTAAAGATTACAATGATTTATGCACCAACATTGAGCCATGATGATGAAGAGGTTGAAGAAATGTACACCGAAATTGAGTCTTCTAGATGAGCAGAAAACCCACTACACTATTATTATGGGAGACTTCAATGCTAAGGTTGGAAAAAGACAAAACAGTGCAGAAAGGGGAACTATAGGAAATTTTGGAATTGGTGAAAGAAATGAAAGAGGTGAAAGACTTGTGGAATTTGCAGAATCTCAAGGACTGTCAGTAATGAACACTTTTTTTCAAGAAAAGGGTGAACAGAAAGTGGACATGGAAGAGTCCAAACGGATTAACTACTAATGAAATCTACTTCATCCTCACTAACAGAAGATATATTGTGAATGATGTCACCGTCCTGAATAAGGTAAATGTTGGAAGTGATCACAGAATGGTAAGATGTACACTTGATATAGATGTAGGAAAGGAAAGGAAAAAACTGACTCGAGTAAATAATACAAAGGTCTTTGAGATAACAGAAGAGGAGAAAAAGCAGTATGTA
This sequence comes from Mastigoproctus giganteus, assembly GCF_048544385.1. Taxonomy (NCBI): domain Eukaryota; kingdom Metazoa; phylum Arthropoda; class Arachnida; order Uropygi; family Thelyphonidae; genus Mastigoproctus; species Mastigoproctus giganteus. The sequence continues at coordinate 179,475,185 of NC_143578.1, read as the reverse complement.
CTGGAACTTAAGAACAAGTATGAGCTTCTGTAGACTGCTGAGGACCAAGATATCGACGAGGAATATTACAACTTTTTGAAAGTGATAAAGCCCAAGAAACCTATAGGGAAAAAGAAATCCAAAGAAGAAAAAATTAGTCAAGAAACACTTGTCATGATGAACCGAAGACGACAAATGAAAAGCAAGAAAAACACTGACAGGGAGAAAATTGAGTATACTGAGTTATGCAAAGCGATTAGAAAGAGACTCAGAGAGGACATAAGATTTAACACAAGAAAAGTAGAACAAGCATTAAGGGAAAACAAAGGATTTAAATCAGCAGCCATGAGCAGTAATACAGAAAGACATTATACAGAAAGACGTAATACAGAAAGACAGAAAGAAATACAGTAATACAGAAAGACAAATGATACTGAAACTGAAGAATAGCGATGGTGTACTTACAAACAGCAGAGAAGGCATAATTCAAATAGCAGAAGACTACTATAGAGAATTATACAAGGAGCAGGGGAATGATGCCAGCAGTGGGGAAGATGGATTGCAAAGTAGCAACACATACGACATACCCAATATTCTTCCTGATGAGGAAGAACATGCATTGAAGAAAATGAAGAATCAGAAAGCCCCGGGGGAAGATGAAGTTACTGTAGAGTTGTTAAAATTGGGAGGAAGAGACATAACACAAAAACTGGCAAGGCTCTTCACAAAGTGCATTAGAAAAGGTGTGATGCCTAAGCAGTGGAATAATGCAATCATAGTTTTGCTGCATAAGAAAGGAGATAAATCAGAAATTGGAAATTATAGACCAATTAGCTTGTTATCCCACATCTACAAGTTGTTCACAAGGGTCATTACTAACAGATTAGAAAGAATACTTGATGAGAATCAACCGAAAGAGCAAGCTGGCTTTAGGACAGGATTCTCAACTATGGATCACCTTCATGTAATATCACAGCTAATGGAGAAAGCAAATGAATATAAAACACCATTATGCCTGGCATTTGTGGATTATGAAAAGGCATTTGACTCCATACAGCATAAGGCAATGTTTCGAGCACTGGAAAGACAAGGCATTGATACCCCATATATTATGATTTTGAAGAAAATATACGAGAGTGCTACCTCCTTTATTAGACTAGACAAAGACAGTAGGAAATTTAAAATTGAGAAAGGAGTTCGACAAGGAGACACAATATCTCCGAAGCTGTTTACTGCTGCCCTTGAGGAAGCTTTCAGAAGATTAGACTGGTCACAGAAAGGAGTCAATGTGAACGGAGAGTACCTAAACCATTTACGATTTGCAGATGACATTGTGGTCATAAGCCATGATCCCAAAGAATTAGAGGAAAATCTTAATCAGTTATGCAGAGCTAGTAAGGATTTTGGACTAAAGATGAATATGGCTAAAACAAAAGTAATGATGAACAAGTATGCCACAGAAAGGGAAATAATGATTGAAGGAGCAGTAATTGAAAAGGTGGAGTCATATACTTATCTGGGACAAGTTATTAGCTGTAATAATGATAAATGGCTGGAAGTCAAGAGAAGAATAAATTTTGGATGGATAGCATTCAGGAAATATAGTCACATACTGAAGAGCAATATCCCAGTTTGTCTGAAATGTAAAATAATGAACCAATGTATACTCCCCACCATGACTTATGGAAGTGAAACTTGGGCACTCACCAAAAGAATGGAAGAGAAGCTGAGAACTACACAGCGAAGAATGGAACGAATCACATTGGGAATCAGACTGTTAGATAAGAAGAGAAACACATGGATTAGGCAACAAACTCAAGTAAAGGACATTCTTATCAAAACTAAAGAACTAAAATGGTCTTGGGCAGGACACATAGCTCGAAGACATGATGACAGATGGACTAAGAAAATAACAGAATGGTATCCAAGAGGAGCTAGAAGAAAACCTGGAAGACAAAGGCGGAGATGGATAGATGAAATTCATGAGTTTGTGGGTAGTAAATGAATGGCCAGTTCTCAAAACAGAAGGAACTGGAAAGTTGCCGGAGAGGCCTTCATCCTGCAGTGGATTGAAAATGGCTGATGATGATGTGTAAATACTATAACATAAGTGTAAATTTAGTTTGCTAACCTATCGGAGGAATATTATGAATAATATTCCTCCGATTTTCACACAAAAATTTCATTTTAATTGGCAAGGTAAAATAAAAGTATAAATTTGTGCTTTATATCTTCATTTTCATAGCCTGTGGATAATATTCCTCCGATTTTCACTTATTACAATTGCTGTTTAACAGGATCAAAATTCAATTTGCAAACACGATCACATTAATTGGTGCTTACTGCAATTATTTTATGGCACCAGCTTAAAAAAAATAAATGCCAGCTTGTTTGGATTTTCGATGCCCTCTAGTGTATAAATAATCACTAGGTTAATTAAAGGCCTTAGTACGTACATAAGTTCTGAATCGTACTTATTAAATATCTACTGTATACAATAGATAAATTAAATCAGAGGTATAAATTAATAACTCTTGATGTCCTAAATGTAAACAATATATGGTAGCAAACAGACTTAACTCATACCTATAAGAAGCAAGCTGTAACAGAAGCCTGGACATTTAACATTTCCATGTAATAACATAAAAATACCATTAAATCATGGAAAATACCATTTAAATCCATGGTTGGTTTGCTAAAAAATAACTTTTTAGCTTCCTTGCATTATATAGTCAAGCTACATTTTTTTTTAAAATAATCACTACTCTGAACATAAATGTGCAATCTAAATAAGATTGATGGTATTGAAGGGTTGGAAATTAAATACATTTTTTAGCCCTTCAAATTACAGTCTACAGAAGTTCAAGTCTAATGTCAACAAATATCTTCTTTCGTCTTCTCAACCTCCAACCCAATCACGGTACTAAGTACTATAGGTTCTAATACCTTTTGCGTTTGGGTTTTTTTTTAAAAAAACCAACAACATTACTTTGGTTTTTACTCCGGAGCACTAGTGTACTTGTCTGCTGCCATGTTTTGTTCTCATGGCTGATGGTTCTGTTTTTCACTACATGAATTCTAATACAGTAAATCCCCGCTATTCGCGGTATCTGATTTAATATAAAATGAAATCTAAAAAAATGTGAATTTTAAAGCACCGTGAACATTTTCTGCCATAAAAAAACATGGGCGTGGCTAAAATTATCTTCACCGGTCAAAACAATGCTCGGTGGGGGGGGGGGGTCACAAAATCGCGAGCGTGTGGATGTTTCTCACTAATCCTCGTTCAATGTATTATGCTCTTGTCATGGAAGGTTTCGTCGTTTGCTTTTAATTTATATGCTTATAAATTGAATAAATTTATCAATTTATATGCTACAAAAGTGATAAATCTACCGTTTTACGGTGTAAAACAGACTTTTTTTGAGTGTGTTAATGGAAGAAAGTGACTTTATTGTGGACAAGTTCTTTTTAACCCGTACAAAAATATGGCTATGAATAACAAGGGAAATGTGAAAAGATCAAAGAAGGTGATGACACTAGCGAATAAAATTGAGTTATTAGATAAAATTTCTAATGGTGAAAGTGTCTCCTCAGTGGCAAAACATTATAAAATCAATGAGTCAATGATACGATCAATCAAGAAATCGGAAGAAAAAATCCGATGTAGTGTCCGTGAAAACGCGCCAAATGCTTCAAAAATTTGCTCTGTAACTCGTGATGCTAAATTAGAAAAAAATGGAAAAGGCTTTAAATCTGTGGATAGAAGACCGAACTGAAAATAAAATTCCGTTAAGTTCACTTATCATTCGTGAAAAGGCAAAACTACTTTATCAACACTTGAGCGAAACTGGTGATAGCACTGGCGGGATAAGTTTTTTAGCTAGCAAAGGCGCTGGTTTGAAAAATTTGTTTGAAATTTCTAATAAATATTACATTTAATATTAAATTGTTTCTTATTTTCATTTCGATGCCATATGCTTGCATTTCACTATGTACTGTCTATGTACATAGTCATATTATGATGGTGCATATAATACATACAGAGACAAAATTTTAGACTAGTTTTTCTTATATATTCCATACTTTGGAACGGAACCCCTTTATTACTATGGGAGCCATAACTCAGTATTCGCATTTTCGGTATTCGCGGCATTTCTCAGGAATGTAACCCCCGCGAATAGCGGGGGTTTACTGTACTATTCTTATACTGCATAACAGTAGTGCACTCAGTTGGAAATTTACTTCATGCAAATTTCCTTCTAACGGACAGAACACACCTTGGGAAAAAGTATGCCACTTTAGAACCTTAAAATCAGTATGAAATAAATTATTAAACTGAAATATAAATTATTTCAATTTGAAATTGTTCATTTTTTGATTCCACCCTTTATTTTCATTCTATTATGAACACAAATGTGAGTAACACATTTTTTCTATCAAAAATGAAGATTTTAAATTATTTTTTTAAAAATAAATCTCCTTCTGCCATATTTAGACACATTTTTTCACCTGTTAAAAAATGCCTGCATATGGGTGGTATCATTGGTGTCAGCGAGTGAAACTTGAAAATAAAATAAAAAAAACTGCATGCTACAAGTTCAAATTCCTGTTTTTCAACACTGATAATTAGATGGAAGAAAATTCCTGGTTATTATTTTTTTTTCTTAGGGCAAAACTTCAACGAAACAATTAATGAGACAGATTGAAAGAAAACACAATTGAGGAATTCATAAATTAGCACTGATGTCATTTGTACAGATTATTTAAATCAGATTTGGGGGGCAGGGGACTCAGCTCTGGCATATCTTATGCAGAGGCACTCCCATCTAAAAATTATTTCATGAACCCTTGAACAGCAAGGCATTATCAGCACTGAATTGTTTCTGCCTGGTTGCCAACACAATATTTTCATTTTTCCAAGTGCTGATTATTAGATGAGATAAACACTTTACTGTGCTAACTTTATTTTGGCTCAAATCCTTGAACACGTTAAAATAATTTTTGACATAAATCTATTCCTTTTGAAAAAGTTATATATATTGTTGTGGCAGTCCGAAGAGATGAAAATACTGTTGTTTACATTGGTTGTTAATGTTAAATTCATAATATGCCAACTTCCCGAAACAACTACCATCAGATGTTATTTATTTGTTATTTGGTTTTTAGGGGCATTAGCAACTAAGGCCATATTGCTCCGGGATATGCGGTGGTCATTCCCTGACCTTTCCGCATCCTCCGTATTTAGTGGTGACAGGCTCGAACCCCGGTCTAATCAAGAAGCGTGTGCTACGCACTGCTGCTCCTTCCCACCTGGCTACGGAGGCGCCACTACCATCAGAGCCTCACTCTATGATACTGGAAGCACCACTGATAACTAAAGTAGATTTTGATAATTAAACTCAGTGAAAATTTAAATCTCTTAATTTTCTTTGTGGGATTAACTTTTATCTAATGTTTAATTAACCCCAGGGGCTCGGCATCAGTGTCTCACCTGATTTTGTTTCTTAGTTAAATAAGAAACTAAACATAATGTGGTAAATATGTTAATATTAGAAACATCGGTGACAATATGGTTACAAAATGTGAATACAGAGAGAACATTTATGTATGTAGCTTTGTTATGGGTAGCCTCTAAGAATTTTCTCAAAGCTATCTTGTGTCTGAGTGTTGAGCATATCTGTAAATCCAGTCAGATGGTGTGCATTTGAATTGGTGAGGGTGAATGTTGCTTTATTTCTTTATTATTTTTATGATTTCATTTTGAATATTCAGATATTCAGGTATCTTGCCACTTAGGTAGAAGAATTGCACCTTGTCAAATATAACTGATTGTGTCATTAATTTTCCATATTTGATTTTGTGGTATATTAGTGTTTATTTCTATAACAGTCTTGGGAGACATAACCATGGGCTGTTCAAATGAGTGGAGATTGCTTGATCAGCACAAAAGTGTCATGTCACAAATGCAGAAAAATTTACTTTCAAAATTGAAAGGTCAAGAGTTTACAACAGTAATGCTCAACTTTCCTACTTCCTACCAGTTCCTACTTTCAGTGTAGCCCCTTTCAGGTAAGGGGCTACACTGAAAGATATAATATGCTATTAGAATCAGAGAATTCAAATACCTTCATCATAACCAATGTAAAACTAAACATTACTATAAAAATAGTCTCAACTTGCCTTATTAATGTGAGACTTGGACCTGCCTTTGTCCCATAAGAGAATTATATTTGGTTCCATTTAAGTGTACATTGGCGTTTCTTGAACGGAATTTTGATTAATTTTGTTTCATGCATAAAAAAGCCTGTTTACTCTGTTCTATGTAAACAAGAGAATTAGAGTTGCTAGTAAAGAAGCAGCATAAAAGGTAATTCAAGCTTCCTGGTTGTAATAGCACCGAACTGTATCATACCCCAGGGGCTCGTGTCTGGTGAGTATGGGCTTGGCACACCCAGAGTCCTGAGCTGGATATCATCATTCTTCTCTTTCTTGGCGATTCTCTCTCTCTCTCTCTCTCTCTCTCTCTCTCTCTCTCAGGGTAATTCAGAATTTTTTTTTCTGCTGATGCAGCATAAGCCTCAGGCTTCCTTGCACCATACGGCTAATAATAATAATACTGTAGTTCAATCAATTCAAATTCCAATTTTTCTGGAGTCACTAACTTTAAGGGAGAATGAGTTTTCAGAGACAAGTATATTAGTACTGTGGGCATGAAAGTCGCTCACACTGAATCACATTTTAAGATTCTCAACTCAGGAATTGATCACTTCTACAGTATATACACATTTCAAAAGGGAAAGGCATACATTCTTATAAAGCAAATCACAAGAAGAAAAATGACAGTTTAACATTTATCAATGGTTTCCTGAAATAGTTTCAGCTTCATTTCAAAAGATACGATGGCCCCAGACATATCAGAAATAAGTTTCTATTCACTTTGAAGTTTGGTATTTAGTTGATTAATAATATTTGTTGATTATAACAAGCAGTCACATGCTCCTTTGAGGTGAATGAACAAAACTTACTAAAGTTAAATTGAAGGGTCTTAGTCAATTACTCTTTGTGACTATTGGTGATAGCTCAGCTTTCCCAGATAATCTATCTACTGCTCAAAAAAGTCGAATTGGGTGAATTGTGGGACTGGGATATTTGTCTTAAATTGTGGTACTTTAGGAAGGAACAGCCCAAGTTGTAAGTTACTTACAACACATTAAAGGAGCCAGAGGAAGATGATGAGCAAAATTGATTGAGCACAACTAGTTTACAACAAACTGCAAGAACAAACAGTAAATAGTGAAAATATTTTTATTCTTACTAATAAAAAAAAGTAAGCATTTTTTATCATTTATAATTATATTTGAAGACCTTAAATCACATTTCAGTAATCTGCATATAAAATTAACAGATGCTTCTTTGAGTGAAAGTGACCATCATCAGCCATTCTCAATCCACTCTACAGTGGATTGAGAACACAGAGAATTTGAGAATACAGAGGCCTTTATTCTCAAATTCTCAGAATACTCTGTATTCTGTATCTTTATTCTCAGAATACAGAGTTACGATGAAGGCCTATCCCCAGCAACTTTCCAGTTCCTACTGTATTGTGCAATGGCCATCCATTTACTGCCCACAAACTCTTGAATTTCATCTCCTTCTCCGTTGTTGTCTTCCAGGTTTTCTTTTAGCTCCTCGAGTACCATTCTGTTATTTTCTTAGTAAGTAACAGACAGAGCTACAAGGCTCAATAAGAAATTTGTTTCTATGTTGTCTGCAGAATGCATCCAAAAATCACTCCAACTTTTAAAATGAATATAAAACTTTGCATGCAAAGATTAGTGCTTTGACATAACTGAAATGGAGGTAATAGATATTCCAATTAATAAAACCGAGTGAAAACGATTTAGAAAATGATATAAAAAGTTAAAATTTCCTCAACTCCCTAGAATTTAAAATTTGCTTTCCTTCCTGAAAAGGCAAGAAAGTAAGTGATCTTTTTATAACATTAGGAAATTTTTTTAATCTTTTTAAAATTTTCTGAAAACTTCAAGGGCAGCAGTAAACAACTTTGGAGACATTGTCGCCTTGTCAAACTCCTTTCTCAATTTTAAATTTGCTATGGTCTTTGTCTAGTCTAATAAAGGAGGTAGAATGCTCATATATTTTCTTCAAAACCATAATGTATGAGATGTCTATGCCTTGTCTTTCCAGTGCACGAAACATTGCCTTATGCTATATGGAGTCAAATGCCTTTTCATAATCCACAAATTTTAGGCATAATGGTGTTTTAAATTCATTTGCTTTCTCCATTAGCTGTGATATTACGTGAAGGTAATCCATAGTTCAGGATCATGTCTTAAAGCCAGCTTGTTCTTTCGGTTGATACTCATCACTTATTTTTTCTAATCTGTTAGTAATATCCCTTGTGAACTTCTTGTAGATGTGGACAACAAGCTAATTGGTCTATAATTTCCAATTTGTCTCCTGTGTTACGCAGCAAAATTATGATTGCATTATTCCACTCCTTAGGCATCACACTTTTCCTAATGTATTTTGTGAAGTCTTTCCAGTTTTTGTGTCATGTTTCTTCCTCCTAATTTTAACAACTCTACTGTAACTCCATCTTCACCAGGGGCTTTTTGATTTTTCAATTTTCTTCAATGCATGTTCTACCTCAGTGGTGTGCAAACTGTGGGACGCAACCCCCAAGGGGTCGTGAGATAAATTAAAGGGGTCGCAGCAAATTTTTAAATAAATTTATTTTTTGGTATATAAAAGTTAAAAACCTGGACGAAGGTAAAAGAAGTCAACACAAGAACTATGGGAAACTTCACTTAACTTACCGGGCAAACTTGTTTCCCACTACCACAGTTTCTCCCTGCATTCTTGGTAAACAGATGGTGTGTATTATCAGTAGTGGCAGTAGAAGTTGATAACGATGTATTGATTAGTTTTTTGTCATTATTAAAAGCAGATTATTGGAGTTCATGAGTGTAATGCCTTCAAGGCTGAAACTTATTTACAGGTACACCCTGTAGACTGCCTCAGTCTTAGGGTGTTTATTCCCCACTTCCTGCTGTTTTAAAATAGGAAAATGACTTCTACAAATGGTGCGTGTTATCAGTAGAAGTTCATTTCCTATCGGGAAAAAACAGTGGGAAGGGGAGATAAACATCCTAAGACTGAGGCAGTCTGGGGGTGTACTGTAAGTAAATTTCAGCTCACTCGTGAACTTCAATAATCTTCTTTTCATAATGAGAAAAAATCTATTCAATATATTGTTGTGGACTTCTACTGCCACTACTGATAACATGCACCGTCTGTTTACCAAGAATGCAGGGAGCAACTGGGGTAGCGGGGAAACGTGTTTGTCCAATAAGTCAAGCAAAGTTTCCCATGGTTCTTGTGTTGGCTTTCTTTACCTTAGCCAAAACCTGTTGTTAAAATTACCTTTTCAATACTGTAGGTATGGAGACCTTACTACTTAAACGAAGTCTGAGATACAAATGAACCCAACTGCCACTCTTCATTTTGTTAGGGTGATTACGTGTGTGACGCAGGTGGCATTCTTACTTATGGTCTGCATCAGGATTATGACTTAATTTGTTCATTGGCTATGGACACACATAAAGCAGCTGACTAGTGCGACTTATGTATAATACTTCTCAATTGCCGACCGGGCTAGCCAGGTGGGTAAAGTGCCTGCCTGGCAACTCAAAGATCGCAGGTTCAAATCCCGCCTCGGGCTTGGATCAGAGTAAAATGCAAAAACTTCGGGAGGTGCATTATGGCCACAGAAGCCGATGCGCCAACAACTAACAAAAAAAAGTACTCAATTAATCCCTTTAATTCTAAATTTGTGCTTCCTACAGCACAAATTCTCAAACTGCCTATATTGCCTAAAGGCCAGAGGTGCGAATATGCGGTAGCAGTAAATATATTTTATATAGCAAGAGTGTTGCCTGCACTCTTTATTCTGTTTTGTAATTCAGTGCTTTCATGTCAACTTGCATGTGTTTTTCATTCTTCTGCTACTTTTTATATTGCACATTTCATTGTTATTATCATTGTTTTTAAGAAGAAAAAATATATTTTCTCATGGATATTTCGGTAATCAGAACAAGATGGCTGAGGAGTGACAACAACAATGTTGCTACAGGTTGAAATATATCATGTGAAAATTTGAACAGTAATGTTATTTCAAGTGTAATGCAACCATCAATTTCTGGTAGAGAGCCGTCATATTCCAAATCAAAAGTAATGAAAAATAACAAAAAGTAAGGCTTCACTTAGTGTTTTTGATGATAAGCAACGTCCCGTGTGCATGATATGTTACGAAAAACTGGCTAACGAAAGCTTTTTTTTTTTTTTTTTTTTTTTTTGGTAGTTGTTGGCGCATAGGCTTCTGTGGCCATAATGCACCTCCCAAGGTTTTTGCAGTACTTTGATCCAAGCCCGAGGCGGGAATCGAACCCGCGACCTTTGGGTTGCCAGGCAGGCACTTTGCCCACCTGGCTAGCCCGATCGGCACTAACGAAAGCATGAAACCTGTTAAATTAAAAATACACTTACACGTGAAACATCCAGAGCTAATGAAAAAAACTGAATCCTTTTTCAAAAGGCAAACACCAGCCCCATACAAGGTCTGAAATCTTTCGTGAAGAAACATACGGCAGTTCCATGTAAAGCTTTAAGAGCATTGTTGTAAGTTTCATATTTAATAGGAAAAAATTTGAAATCACATACTATTGCTGAATCTCTTGTTCTCCCTGCTGCAATAAAAATGATTTCAATTGTGCATAGAGAAAAGTACAGCAACAATTTAAAAATCATTCGTCTATCCAGAAACAGTCATGTGGCATATTAGTTATGGTAGACAATATAAAATTCAATTTATTAAAATGATTGAGAGAAAGTCCAATTTTTGCAATACAGTTAGATGAATCTACAGATGGTCAAACCTTGTTCAACTTCTAAGTACTATAGGTTTTGATACCTTTCGTGTTTGGGGTTTTCATAAAAAAAAAACTACTACAAGGGAGATATTTTGGAGGATTTTCTTTGCAAAGCTTTGGAAAGACGAACGATGGGCGAGAAGATTTTTGATGTTATAAATATTTTATTTCAAACAAATAATCTAACTTGGAACAACTGTGCTATGATTTGTACTGATGATGATGGTGCATTAAGAGGAGAAAACAAAGGTTTAGAAGCCAAAGTAAAGGAAATTGCTCCAAATATAGTTTTTAATCATTGCATTATACATAGGGAAGCATTAGTGGTGAAGCAAATGCAAACTGAATTGCAAGGAGTTTTGAAAGATGAAGTGTGATCAACTTTATTAAAAGTAGAAGCTTAAAACTATACTTTTCACTATACTTTGTAATGTAATGAAATGGGATCCGCTTATTAAACACTTCTTTTATATATGAAAGTGAGGTGGTTATCCAGTGGTAAAGTGTTGCGACGTCTTTTTGACCACAAACATCAAGTTTTATTGTAGTTATCGGATAGAAATTAGAACCTTGCTCAATTGTTTACAAATAAAAAAATTGCCTGGAAAAATTACCTTGTTGTTATATTTGAAAAACTTAAATGATTTAAATTTAAGTCTTCAAGAACAGGGAACAAATATATTAATACTCAGTGATAAAATAGAAGCTTTCAAAAAGAAGTTTAATCTCTGGAAAACTGAATTTGAGCATAATAATATCGAAATGTTCCCATGTTTTTCTGATTTTGTTAATAGCAATAATATTGACATTTTACAATTTAGGGATATCACTGCGACCCACCTAAAATGCTAATTAGAAATTTTTTTCAAACGATTTAATGTATCTCCAGAAAAAAACAGTTGTATTGCATTTGTGATTCCTTTGCTTCTGAAATTTCTTCATGCACTGAAATCACAATTCAGCAAAAGGAAGATCTTGTCGACCTGACGTCTGACAAAGCATTACGCACCACTAGTTTCAAGGCTACAACTTGTAAAAAATTGACTTCTCTTCGAGACGAGTATCCAGAATTATTGAAAATGGCAATACAGACATTGCTAAAATCTTTTGGTTTTATTGTTTTGTAATTTTAATTGAAAAATAAGAATTTGATTTGTTGCTGTATTCAATTAAAATATTAAACATTTATTTTAATGCGTAAATTAAAAAGGAAAATTTTTTTATTCCTTTCTCAGTACGCAAATAAAATTTTCTCCTAGTTAATTTATAAAATGCCCTTTTCTTCTCTAAACATCTGGTCATCCTACCTGGGGTTTACATTGAGGGGTCATCAATTTTATATTTAATATAGGGGATTGCTAGAAAAATAAGTTTGCATAACTCATCAAGAAGGTTATTGGATATGTCGTATGTGTTGCTAATTTATGATCCAACTTCCCCACTGCTGACATCATTCCCTTGCTCCTTACATAATACTTTATTGTAATCTTCTGCTATTTGAATTATGCCTTCTCTGCTATTTATAAGTTCACCATCACTATTCTTCAGATTCGGTATCATTTGTCTTTCTGCATTACTGCTCATGACTGCTGATTTAAGTCCTTTGTTTTCCCTTAATGCTTGTTCTACTTTTCTTGTGTTAAATCTTCTTATGTCCTCTCTTTCTAATGGTTTTGCATAACTCAGGATACTTAACTTTGTCCTTGTCAGTGTTTATCTTGATCTTCATTTGTCCTCTTTGGTTCATCATGATAAGTGTTTCTTGACTAATTTTTTCCTCTTTGGATTTCTTTTTACCTATAGGTTTCTTGGGCTTTATCACTTTCAGAAAGTTGTATTCCTCGTTGATATCTTGGTTCTGAAAGGTCTGCAGAAGCTCAAACTTGTTCTTAAGTTCCATTACATACTCAGTTTTTCCTTTCTTTTCTTACATCTATATCAAGTGTACATCTTATCACTTCCAACATTTACCTTTTTCAGGATGATTGCATCGTTCGCAATATACATTACTGTGCAAATTATTATGGTATAGTGCATTCATTACCCATTTTGTGATATTTATTAATACTTCTCGCATTCAATGAAAAATATTTATTTTGCTAAACATCCCACATCAAGTATAAAACCTTACCCTTTTAGCATGATATTTATTTTTTAAGTTCAAATTTATGCCACCAGGTGGCAGTTATGTACAGCAGTCAGTTTCCTAAGCTTTGCATGTTTAGGCCTGCTTAAATTTTTTGATTCTTCTGGCATCTTTTCAAGTGTGTGACATCATTCCTATTACATTTATTGTTGCAATTGATAAGTGTGCTTCCATCGGAAAGGAAATATTAAGGATTGAAAGGTATTGTAGTTTATTAGGCCTATTGTAATTTATTTACTTAAAATGGGAAAGCGATCTGACTTATCACCAAGAAAAAACGGGACAGATAGATTGTTATTGAAGAATTCTGAACTTAATCTGATGCTACGAAATTGTCTGTTTCACAACAGCCTGTTAGTAATATAAAAAAAATTGCTGAAGTTAGGGCAAAATATCACACCAAATAGAAAAGGTCGATGTGGGAGGAAGAGGATTACTTTGCCTCAGGATGATCGCTGCATTGTGAAAATGTGTCGAAATAATCAGAACAAAGTAAGGAGGCGGAACAAAGTTATGATGCTAAAGCACTTTATATATACATAGTCTAAATAATCAGAACATTAACTCTCGGCAGATAACTTCTGTGGAAATGAGAGGTGTGGCTATATCCTCATCAACAGTAAGGCGCCGCCTCCTCAGTGCAAGTTTTTGAGCATACTGACCATGGAAGAAACAAGTGCTTCCATCTGTTTTGAAAGAAAAACATCTAAAATGGGCTAAAGAGTTTCAAAATTGTACTTCTGAAGATGGACTTCTGTTTAATTTTCAGATGAATCCATAATAGATTTTACAAGACAGAACCAAATATATTCGATGGTGACCTGGAGAAGAACTGATGCCAATGTATCATAACAACAGTAAAACATCCTGAAAAAGTGATGGTATGGAATGTGATATCTGGTTGGTTGGTTGTTGGGGTTTATTGGCGCATTAGCAACTAAGACTATAATGCGCCAAAACCAGGTGATATATAAAAATTTAAATTTCACTGACCTAATTACTTAGGTCACCATGTCAAGATATAAAATAACAAAGATATAAAATGTAGAAAAGATAAATCAATAAAGAAATAACAATAACATGTAAATTTTAAATACAAGTAAAAACCTTTATTGATTTAAAATAGCTAAAAACAGCAGACATTGTCATTGTCAGATAAAATCTGATTGAGTGTATACGGCTCAGTCAGATGATTAAAAGCGGTAAAACGGATATTGCTAAAATCTGGACAGTCAATTAAAATGTGCCTGATTGATAAAATTGTGTCACAGGACTCACACATAAGAGAAGCATCAGCTCTCAGCAAAAACGAATGAGTCAAATGACTATGTCCTATGTGGGTCCGGGCAAGAACAACTTCCTCCTTATGATTTCTGTGCAGACTAGACTGCCACGGTTCAATTACAGGCTTTATACGATATAATTTATTCGTAGTCTGTCTATTCCACAAATCTTGCCATTGGGAGTATAACTTTTGGTGTATTATTTGCCTGTAGTCTGTATAGGGGACTGACAGGCAGCGATTATTACTGGGAATTGCTGATTTGGCTGTGGTGTCAGCCAAATAATTTCCCCTAATCCCAATGTGGCTGGGAATCCAGCAGAAGCGGATATCATATTCACGTTCATGGAGAAAGTGAATCTTCTGCTGAATGCAAGACAGAACTGGATGAGAATTATATCTCACAGTTATTAAAGCCTGTAACACGTTGAGAGAGTCAGAATATAAAATGAACCGCTCGTATTTGCATTTACTAATGTGACCCAAGGCTAACTCTATAGCGTGCAGCTCTGCAGTAAATATACTGCATTCGGGGAGAATCTGCTGTGATGTGGCGGTGTCCAGAAAGACAGCAGCTGATCCCACATATGATTCCGACTTCGAGCCGTCTGTGTAAACTGGCACGAAGTCAGAATGTTCAGCTCGGTGTGCTGAATAAAGCTGCAGGTAGACAGATGATGGAGTGTCCGACTTTCCCCAATTTCTAAGGGACAAATTGCATGCTGGAACATGAGCATGCCAGGGTGGAAGGGGTTGCTTTGGTGTTTGGGCAACCTTGTCTACCTTGATATTAAGTTCTCTGAGTAGCTCTTGGAGACGAATACCAAAAGGATGATTGGCAGTCTTACGGGTGTTGTGCAAATTTCCCATTGTGGCTCAAAAACGAATGGCCACGTAGGATGGTCTGGCAGGGATTTCAGTTTTAAAGCGTACTTTAGGGACAACTGTTTACATCGAAGCGATAACGGTGGTTCGTTTGCTTCGACGTATAAGCTCTGGACAGGAGATGTTCGATATGCTCCAATAGCGATACGGAGAACCTGATGATGGACAGGATCCAGCCAACGAAGTACACTGTCTCTGGACGAATTGTATACCAGGGACCTGTAATCTAGTCTGGATCGTACAAGCTCATGGTAAATGAGTAGTAGGGTGCATCGATCTGCACCCCCAAGATGTAGAGGAGAGAGAGCGCAGAATATTCAGACCTCTTGCGCACTTTATGTGGAGTTGACGGATGTGATCCAGAAAGGCCAGCTTTTTATCAAAAATGAGTCCTCGAAATTTTGTGTCCACTGCTACTGGAATAGCATTTTGTCCGAGCTTTAATTCAGGTTCAGGATGAAGATTACGCTTACGACAAAAGTGTATGCAAACGGTCTTCTCCGGCGAGAACCTGAAGCCATTAGCAAGTGTTCAGGAATTAAGGCGATCAACGGCTTTTTGCAGTTGTCTTTCAATAACCCTCATGTCGCACGACTGACAAAATATGCTAAAGTCATCAACATAGAGGGCACTGTTTACAGTTGGAGGAAGTTGTTCTGTGATAGAATTTACTTTGATGGCAAAAAGCGTGACACTTAATACTGATCCTTGTGGTACTCCCTCCTCTTGGCTGAAGGAACGAGAGAGTGAGGATCCCACACGAACTTGGAAAGATTGATTGGCTAAAAAGTTTTTAATAAAAATGGGGAGATGCCCTCTACAACCAAGGCTATGCAAATCTTTTAAGATGCCAAATCTCCAAGTTGTGTCATATGCTTTCTCCATGTCAAAGAATACAGAAACCAAATGTTCACGTTTTAGGAAAGCATCCCAGATGGATGTTTCCAGACTAATGAGATGGTCCAGAGTGGACCGGTTCCTTCGGAAGCCGCATTGGATGTTGGAGAGAAGGTCCTTTGATTCTAAATACCATATTAAACGAAAATGAACCATTCTTTCCAGGATTTTGCACAGACAGCTAGTCAGAGCAATGGGACGATAATTAGTAGTGACTTTTGGATCCTTTCCTGGCTTAGCAAAGGCAAGAACGATTGCCTTGCTCCAGGAATCCGGAAACTGCCCTTCAATAAAGATTCTGTTATATATAGAAAGAGCAGATAATCCATAGATTTTGGTGAAAGATGCTTAATCATTTCATAATGGATGCCATCTGGTCCAACAGCACTTGCCTTGGAAAGAGCGAGGGCTCTTTTCAGTTCCTGTATAGTGAATGCCCCGTTGTAGGGATAAAGGCTCTTATTCTTAAATTAAGTGCCTGTTTTTCAATTTTATGTTTAAGGACCAGGAACTCTGGGGAATACGAAGATGTCGAAGAGATGTGAATATTTTCCCTTCATTTTCCGGATTTTGTCCCAGACCAACTTAGTACTAGTGGAGTGAGTAATTGATGAAGTAAAACGGATCCACGATTCCTTTTGACTCTGATGGCGGATGTTGCATGCTTTGGCTCATGCGCATTTAAAGGCTATAAGGTTAGTCGTGGTAGGATATCGGATGTATTAGCATCTATATCCCCCACGCTTTGTTTTCAGCCTTTTTTGCTGCTGTGCATTGTGAATTCCACCATGGTTTGGGAAATAGTGGAAACCTGGTAGATGTTTTTAGGACGGCATTCGCAGCTACTTGGACAATAATTTCTGTGATGTACGTTACTGCATGATTGATAGGCTCCTGACTGACAGTACTGAGGTCAAAATTTGTCTGACATTGGAAGGCAGTCCAGTCAGCATGATCAGTCTTCCACCGTGGTAACCTGAAAGGAAGACACGGTCTCCCACTGTGTAACGAGGTTATCACAGGGAAGTGATCACTTCCGTATAGGTTCTCCTCAACTTCCCAAGTGAGTGAAGGGAGTAGAAAAGGGGAGCAGATAGAAAGATCAATGGCAGAAAACATACGGGTAGGCATGTGGAAAAATGTGTTGGTTCCTACATTTAGAAGGGAGAGAACATTGTCATTTAGCATATGCTCTATGACTCGTCCCCTTTCATTATTGCTAGCACTAACCCCACAGGGTGTTATGTCCATTAAAATCCCCTAGAAGTAAGAAAGGGGGAGGCAACTGCGTTACAAGATCATCAAGGTCTTCCTGGGAGATGTCATTCCCAGGTGGCGAATAAATTGAACAGAGGGTTAATAGAAATCCCACTGTAAGGCGAATTGCAACAGCCTCTATGCTGGTTGTAAATAGCAAGGCCTGGACTGGGGTCTGGTTGCCTACAAGGATAGCCACTCCTCCATGAGCAGGACCATCCGAAATTCTGTCCTTACAAAAAATTGTGATGTTATGCACGGTGGGGGTGATCATTTGCCTTTAGATACGTCTCCTGCAAGCAAAAGCAAACTGGCTCGTGCTTTTGCAGGAGGGCCTTGATGTCATCAGTATTTAGCCGGAATCCACGACAATTCAATTGTAGGAATTTAGCCATTATTTTGGCTTGGTGGGTCCATCAGGTGGCTTCCGAGGTGCTGAGGGCTTACTTTTGTCAGTCTTGGATTTATCTTTTTTGAGGAAGTGTGGATGCTGTCCCGGATCCATTTCTTCCTCCGCAAAGAGTTCCAAGACTGATTCCTCCGGTACCTCCTTATTCTCTACATCCATTGTTTCTGGTGTTACAGGTAGTTTTTCCGAACTTTTTAGCTTTTCTTTAGCACTTGGTTTTGGTAGAGCACTAGAAGGTAGTGCTATAGGAGTGGCAGCTGATTGTGTTTTTTTTTTGGTGGGCTTTTATGAACTCAATAAATAGCGTGCAATCGGAGTGAATGTTTCTCTTGGTGGTATAGTCATCTCAGTTTGTGTACCGATAGTGCACTTAGCAGAAACCTTCTGAGCATATGAAGGCTTCCTGCTATTTATTGGTTGGATACGTTTTCTGGCCTCTGGGTAGGAGATATTCAGCTCTGTTTTCAGTTCTTGGATTTCTTTTTCATCCTTCCACCGCTGGCATGCTCTAGAGTAGGCAGGGTGCTCTCCTTGGCAATTGACACAGATCGGTTTTGGAGCTGAACATTCCTTGCTCTCGTGGTCATTAACACCACATAGAGCACAGGCAGGGTTACCACGACAAGATGTTTGTGAGTGGCCGTATTTTTGGCATCTAAAACGCCGCACTGGGTTTGGGATATAAATCCTCGCTGGGCAGTTTAGATAGCCTGCCTTGGTGGAACTTGGAGGCCATGGGGTGTTAAACGTGAGGATAAGAACTCGGGTAGGGACGAGATTCCCATCCTTCCGTATCGGTATTCTCTTGACAGCTGTCACTCCTTGGTCTTTTAATTCAGAGCAGATCTATTCTTCAGAAACATGAAGAAGGTCCCACTCTGATATAACACCTCGTGAAGAATTCAGAGTTTTGTGGGGGGTTACGGTGATAAGTATCCCCCCATTGGATGTAGAGTTCAAGATTTTTACAGATTGTTTTGTGCTGGAAGCTTAAACCAAAAGGTCACCAGAATGCAGTCGTTTAACAGATTTTGGTGAACCTGCCAACCCTTCTAATCCTTTCTGGATAAAGAAGGGTGACATCTTTCCAATTGACTGCTCTCCGGTGGAATGGAGAATGAGGAAAAGTGGTGTCACTGATGGTGGTGTATCCTCAGTCCTGGCTCTTTTTGCAGAGGTGTTTTCTGCATCATCATCTTGATTAGGTAGGGGCCTTGTTGGGGCCCCAGAAGAATTTAAATTTATAATACTCATAGGAGTAAAATAAAAATTTCCGATGCCCTAAGTATCTCACCCACCACGGAGCCCTACGAGGGGGGCCCACTCGTGAACTAGCAGGTACCGCATACACGAATGGGTCGCCAAGTTAGCTTAGGAGCACCATACCCACATTTCCTTGATCCCATCCCAGGACCAAAGGGAGGGAGACTTATTGGAAAGCAGTTGACCCTAGCAGTAAGAACCACACGCCGATTGATCCCAGTCGGGCCAGTCCGGGACCACCTGTCTTGTCGAAGCAAGGGCAAGGCTGGGCCCCTCAACCACCAGGATCCCCCTTTCCGAATTCCACGGGTCGCGGCACACGCCAGATTCCAAAGATGTAACACCCTGGAACCAAGGTATGGGCGTTAGATCCCAGTGATGCTAATCTGGAAGGTCCCCTCACCACGTACAGGTGCCCACGTCGAGGGGTGTGATATCTGCAAAAGAACCAGGCTGTCTTTATAAAGTCACAGGGATGATGATGAATCACTAACAGTACAAATCTGTCATACAAACACAGCTTTTACCCCAAATTTGGGAGTGGTGTCCAGATGGAAACTGTGTCTTTATGCATGAGGGGGCTCCATGCCATCGAGCAAAGACCATTGAAAATTTGTTTAATTCCATTGGGATGGAGGTTCTTCCCTGGCATAGCAACAATCCAGACCTTAACCCTATAGAGGGAATTTGGGAACTACTTAAAAGAAAGAGTTCATAACATATAATGCACAAATAAGAGAATGCTGATTGAAAAAAATCATTCAAGTTTGGCACCACAATGATCATCCGCCAAAACTAATTTCCAAATACAGGTAAGACCCGTTTTACGACATGGTTAAGTTCCAGCAAAACAGGGTCGTAAAATGAAAAGTCGTAAAACAAGACCAAAATATAATGTAATTGAATGAGATAGGTTCCAAAATTCCCAAATTTTTTCCAAGTATGCACTAATATTTCTGTTCTTTATAAATAATTAAATATTTAATGCACATGTTTTATTTATACTTATATATAAAATAATTAAAAAAATAAAATTTTAATTTGGTCCTGTGGAGTCATCACTTGAGTACGTATTTACTCAAGTGATGACTCCACTACCCATTTTGTCCACATTAAAAACTAAATCAGGGTGGTAGTTGTCTTTGTCTATTAAGCGTTTAAATTTGGAAGGATACTCTTCCACCACTGCAACGTCAGCACTAGCAGCCTCACCAGACACTTTCACATTGTGAATTTTACAACAGTTTTTAATCTGATGAAACCACCCTTTGCTGGCTATAAATGTTTCAGTGCTACCAGACTCCTCACAATTTCGTCAAATAACGACTTTGCCTTGTCCAGAATTACCAACTGTGTAATAGGAATGTTATTTTGGTTCATATCATCAACCCACAACACTAACAATTTCTCCATTGTCTCACTGCATGAATAAGTTGTTCTGGAGGATGACAATTTATTATCCCCGTGTGTGTGCGTGCTTTATTTTATCAACATTGTTCATAATCGTTGATACAGTAGAAGGTGCCAAACTCAACGCCTTACACACATCCGACCGATGCTCACCAGACTCCATGTGACGATCGCATCCATTTTCTCCTTAACTGTTAAGTGTTTTACACTCTTTTTACACTCACATATTTTGTCAAATAACGACTTTGCCTTGTCCAGAATTACCACCTGTGTAACAGGAATATTATTTTGGTTCATATCATCAACCCACAACACTAACAATTTCTCCATTTTTTCCATTGTCTCACTGCATGAATAAGTTCTTCTGGAGGATGACACACTTGTTATCCCTGTGTGTGTGTGTGTGTGTGTGTGTGTGTGTGTGCGCGCGCGCGCGCGCGCGCACGTGCGTGCTTTATTTTATCAACATTGTTCATAATCGTTGATACAGTAGAAAGGTGCTAAACTCAATGCCTTACACACATCCGACCGATGCTCACCAGACTCCATGTGATGATCACATCCATTTTCTCCTTAATTGTTAAGTGTTTTATACTCTTTTTGCCCCCCCCCCCCCCCGGCACAAAAACTGCCCTACTCTTAGAGCTCATGGTTACACAAAAATTATTGAGAAATAACACTGTGTAACCTGTTAACAATTGAGAGAAAATTCGCAATGAAACGAACATGGCACACTGAAAGTAAACAAAGAACCCCGGGGGCTCACCTCTGGTGAGTGTGGGCTTGGCCCACCAAGGGTCCTGAGCTGGATATCATCATTCTTCTCTTTCTTGGTGATTCCCTTCTACTTTTGACTCTCTCTCAGGGTAACTTGGGAATTTTTTTCCCCCCTGGTGCAGCATAAGCCTCAGGCTTCCTTGCACCATATGGCTATTATTAATAATAACCCTTGGCATAGCTATCATTCCACCCACAATGCGCCACAAAAAACAAAAGAAATGCCTAGTGCATGTTTGGACTTGCAGGTGCTGCTGCAACGTGTCACTGAGTTGTGTTTTTTTGTTATTTTCAATTTTTTCAAGTAATATTTTGAAACAGTCGTTAATACAAAAAGTTGTAAAATGGACCATCATAAAACGGGACCTATCTGTACACAAAAAGCATGCCAGATCATGTCAAAGCAATCATTAAGGCCAAAGGAGGGATTACTAAATACTGAATTGGATTAGATTTAAACATATTACTTAGCAATTACTCAAAAACAAGATACTGTACTTTATTAGTGCTGTTAGGAAAATCAAGCTTAATAAAGATGGCAATATAGCCATTTTGTAGCAAATTTTAGAAATAACTTTTAAAATCATATAGCAAATTATACAATAATACTTCTGATTGATTCAAAGCATTCAATAAACCCACAGATTATCTTTCAAATAAGTTGTATTTCATTTGTACCTTCTGAGAATACATAAACACACTTTACCATAATAATTTGCACAGTACTGTACTTTCTGTTAGTGAGAATGAAGTCCATTTCATTAGTTGTTAATCCATTAGGGCTCTTCCATGCCCATTTTCTGTTCACCCTTTTCTTGAAAAAAAAAAAAAGGGTTCATTACTGACATTCCTTGAGATTCCGCAAATTTCACAAGTCTTCCCCTCTTTTCTTTCACCAATTCTAAAATTTCCTATAGATTCCATTTCATTGCTGTTTTGTCTCTTTCCAACCTTAGCACTGAATTCCCCAATCATAATGGTGTAGTGAGTTTTCTGTTCATCTAGAAGTCTCTCAATTTCGGTGTACATTTCTTCAACCTCTTCATCATCATGGCCCTATGTTGGTGAATATATCATTATAACCTTTAGTTTGTACTTCTTGGAAATCCTTGACACCCTTGGTAATATACTTTTGAATGTTGTTTTTAATATGGACCAGAAAGCCAACTGTATCTTCACTCTTGACTATTTCCACTGGTGTACAGCAGATTTCCACTTGATAAACTTGTGAGCGATTCATTTCTTCTTCTTGTTTCAGCCAAGCTGATGATATTCCAATTCACATTTTCTAATTCTTTTTCCAGCTCTAATATCCTTGACCTGTTGCAATGTAAGATCACTCATCACCGATGAGTGATCTTACATTGCAACAGGTCAAGTTCAGTTTCCATGCATGGCAGTCTGGTCATACCCAGAAATTCATTGCACTTTCTTCTGCTTCCATTCTGATCCTCTAGCTGCCGTAAGAGGGAGAGTGAAAGCCGTTGAGGACTGAGGGCAATTTGTTTCATCATGTCGTCATATTTAATAGAGTGCTGGAGGAATTGGTCTTTTCCTCTTCACACTGACCAGGCAGCTTGAAGAGAACCACTCAACACGTTTGTTGAAACCAAAGTGACATAATAGGGGTTACCAACAAGGTGTGTACAAGTGGATTTTAAGTAGGCAGGCCAACCAGACTTCTTCTAAATCTTCTGAAATAGAAAGATATTGGATCCATCAGTGATTTAGACCAAGTGTTTGAAAATACAAAGAATGCCTGTTCCCCTGTAAGCCACGAAAGTGATATAAATGGCAACAAATGTTTTGAAGATTTTAAATTGCTAAAGTAGAACATAATTTAATAAATGCAGTAACAAATATTAAAACTGCATTGCAAATTTTTTAACCTATCCTATTTCTGTTACAAACAGAAAGGTATTTTTCAAAATTCAATTTTTTTTAAGACTTAAGATCTAATCTGCTTCAGAAAAAAAAAATAATAACAAAGACTTTGTAATATAAATAGGTATATCAGAAAGCATTGATATGGACAACAGAAAACATTTGCAAGAACTGAAGCACAAAAATCAACATGTTAAATTATATTTCATATTTTTAAATTTCTTTTGTTGTTCTAGTGGTCTTTAAAACCACACATTACAATCAAGTAATCCATGGTGAATGCTGCTTGAGAGTTACAATATGTTGGACTTGAAACTTCTTAATGGATTCTGTAGGTCCAAACTGGACAGTATGTAACCTGCTTTAAAAGCTGTAGGAGGTTGTTGCATGTTAAAGGTAAGAATAAGAGTCCTGACAGATACCACATTTCAATCTAGGATGAAAGGAATTAAATTCTGAAAGGGGTAAGCTTAACATAAACCTAATTGTGGATAATTAATATACCATCTGAATACGTAAATGTATGTGTGTACGTGCATGAGTGTCTTAAAAAAAACAAAGAGAAATGTAATGAGTACAAGCCATTATTTAAACAATTACTTTCAGAGGAAAGAAGCATGATGCATTTTGGGAGTAATTCTGCTGAGGGAGGGGAAGCCATAACAATGTACCAGTTTGCTAAGCCTTTAGGTGTAATTACCATCCACATTCATTGAAAACAGGATGGATTAAGAGGGTCATGGGCCCCATGCCAGCATGTTTGGGGGAGGCACCTACCCAAATAATATTTGTTAAAGAAAATGTTAAAAAAGTAAGCATTTCACTTATTACATTCTGTTTTTAATACAAAATTATAATTCACAAAACAATGCATAGAGAATTCAAAAAAAAAACATTGTAATACAAAAGATCTAATTTTTTATTTAGTTTACTTATGAATCTGGTGAAGATGCTCTAATTGATGAATCAAATATCCAATAAAGATAATTTATGTAACATTTGACACCTTGCCACTACCAAAAGATATTTGCGAAATTCAATAAATCAAAACAGCAGATGTGATTTAATTTCTAAATCTTTTTTTCTCTCCACAAATTCAAATTCTTATGGTTTAAATTTTGTCTGCTGAACTAGGAAGGAAAGGTTTCTTTTTCCTTTTTTCTGTTTGTTTTGTATTTTTCTAGTATATGATTACCATTTAAATAAATTTGCACTAAAATTTTAATATGTAACTTTATGTGACTGGCTGCTGCAAACTGATCAATTATTTCATCATTATTTTATTCACTGAGATATAAATTTTAAACTATGTTGGCTCCAATACTAAGCATTGCCAAAGCATTTCTGGTCATACTTGTTTTTAAATTATTCTTTATAAATTTCAGTTCTGAAAATAATTTCTCTCTCTCTCTCTCCCTCTCCATTAGAAACAATGGGCAAATATAAATATATTCTTAACACAATCTCAGAATTTGGAAATAATTATGTTTCATTAGGATTAGCTAACAATGCAGTGGTGCCAAATTTATAGACTAGAAACAATATATCCCTGTACAAATTAAATCACACTAATTCTTCTTTCCACCACTATCAACATATGCAGGGGCATATTCAGGGGGGGATATGCCCCCTTAACCATGCATATAAGTGTTCCTAGGTCTATCTAAAAAAAAAAAAAAAAAAAAGCACACTAAAAAAATCTGGTCAGTGTGCCCACCCTTATGATGATACCTGGATACAATAGTGAACATATGCCCCATAATGGTCATTAC
This sequence comes from Mastigoproctus giganteus, assembly GCF_048544385.1. Classification (NCBI taxonomy): domain Eukaryota; kingdom Metazoa; phylum Arthropoda; class Arachnida; order Uropygi; family Thelyphonidae; genus Mastigoproctus; species Mastigoproctus giganteus. Next base: position 179,450,269 of record NC_143578.1, on the reverse strand, counting down.
AAGATTCCCTTTCAATACATCGTCCAAGGACATGGTGATTCAGGTGGAAATGCTTATGGACATTTCCAATGTGAATCAAAAGCTCGTTGCTTGTATAGCTGTGGCATGTATTCTAAGTTCATTAAAAGTAAGACAACTGATGATCCTTTTCTTTGCAACTGATATAAAGATTGTACCAATCTCAAATTAAAACTAGGTGCATTACTAGAAGAATATGAGTCACTGAAGAAATAGGTCCTAGAAACAAATGTTAACTGGGAGCTAATCAGGGACTCAAGTATTTCATGACCTGTCGTAATTTCAGTCCCTGATTCAGATCCCAGAATGGAACAGTCAAGGCATACTGCTCTGAATGAAGGAGACAGTTTTATTGTAAGACTATAATTAGGAAAACTAATGACAATTTTCGTAAATAAATATAGGTGGACTAGGACTAGGGTGCGTTTGACAACTGATTTGACAACTATTGAAAAATTTAAAAAAAAAAAAAAATCCTCTCCTTACCTTGTAGAAAGATGTTAACCTGCCAGGGATAACTGTGTGGATAGGAATCTCCTCGCACAGGAACATTGAACCTCACAGATTCATGGTATGCTTACTGGGGAAAGTTATATGAATTGTTAAGAAATTATGCAGTACCCAATATCAGAAGCACAATTTCAGACACAATGGTATTTTTTCGACAGGATGTCACACCGCCACTTTTCATATCGCTATCTGTGACTATCTGATCAGCAAATTTCATGAACAATTGAAAGGTTTGGGGGGAGCAGGGGTGGAGGAGTGCTTCAGGTATGGCGCCTCCGTAGCCAGGTGGGAAGGAGCAGCAGTGCATAGCACACGCTTCTTGATTAGACCGGGGTTCGAGCCCGTCGCCACCAAATATGAAGGATGCGGAAAGGTCAGGGAATGACCACCGCATATCCCGGAGCAATATGGCCTTAGTTGCTAATGCTCCTAAAAACCAAACAACAAACAGCTTCAGGTATATGCTCAAAAACACCAGATGACCTGTTGATGATGTTATAGCAGGAAACACAGAATTTCTACTAACTTGTGCACTGTTGTATGTAGGAGTATTGAAAAAAAGATGTTTATGAACATCTTAAATGAGTTTTTTTTTTAAATTGAAGCCAAAATAGAAGATGTTAAAATAAAGTATTTAAATTATTTAGATTTAAGATTTTAAATTGTGTTCACAAATATGCATAAGTGTGAATGACAGAGTGTTTCGGCATCCTATGATTGACCAACAAAGTCTCAGTTAATTGCTTCAGTGGGTGTGCACCCTGAACCCTAACTGACACAAATGTCAGGTTTGCACGTGTGTGGGACACCTTAGGAATTGTAATTTCTAAAGGAAGTACAGGCTGGCCTCTATTAACTCGTCCCGCAAGTCCATCCCGCAAAACGGAAACGCGTTAATCAAATATAATAATCAATAAGAAAAATTATAATTGGTCCTTGACCTTCTGAAATGTCCATAAAGAACTTTAAAAATACCTTTTAAATAACTTTTTAACTGAATACAATGTAAAAGATAATGAAAATAATTATGTAATTAAATGTTTACTGCATAAACCAGCGATTCCCAAACTGCGCGCCGCAGAATATTTAAAATTTTCGAGGGAAACACAGCGATACTCAACATCTGTCGGACACCTCGCAAACTATTAGCTCGAGGTAGTTCACAGTTTCAAATTTGAATTCAGACACAGCATGGGTTTGTTAAGGGAAAGTCTTGTCTGACAAATTTTATAGGATATTATGATGTGGTTACAAAGGAACTGGATGCAAAAAATAATTTTGATATCATATATTTGGATTTCAGGAAAGCTTTTGACACTGTTGCGCATGGAAGACTATTGTACAAATTGGAGCAGAATGGTATTAAGGGTAAGTTGCTACAATGGATAAAAGGATGGTTAAGTGGGAGACGACAGAGGGTGGTAATCAATGGGTGCTGCTCTTCTTGGACTAATGTTATTAGTGGAGTCCCACAGGGTTCGGTGTTGGGTCCACTGTTGTTTTGTATATTTATCAATGATATTGATGAAGGTATATCAGGCTTAGTGTCGAAGTTTGCAGATGATACAAAGGTTGGCAGGGTTGTTAATGACAGTAATGGCAGTGTGCTACTGCAACAGGATTTAGATAATTTGGGCAGATGGGCTAAGAAGTGGCAACTGAAGTTTAACTTGACAAATGCAAAGTACTGCACATGGGTAGAAGTAACCCCAGAGAAACGTACCAACTATGTGGTACTACACTTAAGGTGGTAGAAAATGAAAAAGACCTGGGAGTAATTGTGCAGGCAGATATGAAGTTTTCTGAGCAATGCAGACAGGCTGCCAGGGCAGGTCATTGGGTTTTGTCAATGATATATAGGAATTTTGCTAGCAGGGAAAAAGAGGTTATTATCTCTCTGTATAAGGCAATGGTCAGACTACGCCTTGAGTACTGCGTACAGGTCTGGAGGCCTCATTTTAGGAAGGATGTAGATTTACTTGAGCGTGTACAGAGAAGGGCAACAAGATTGGTGAGGGGAATGAAGGGATCCTCTTATCAAGAGAGGCTTAAGTTCTGCAAATTGCAGTGGCTGGAGACTAGGCACCTGCGCGGTGATCTGATTGAGGTGTATAAGGCCTTGAATGGGTTCAGCACGCTGAATTCTGATGGGATCCTTCCACTTGTTCAGATTACGAACCTAAGGGGGCATAAATTCAAATTAAGAAAAGACAGATGTAGATTAGATGTGCAGAAATTTGCCTTTAGTCAGCGGGTGGTTAATTGCTGGAACAAACTTCCATCTGTCGTTGTGGAAGTTGATAGGTTGAATAAATTTAAGGAGGAACTGGACAGGCATTTGGAGGGAATGGTGTGATTTTTTTTTTTTTTTTTTTTGGCTGCTGCTGCATAAGCTCATACATTTGCTTTCTTGCATCACATGCCACTACTACTACTTTGATCATTTTTTTTTTAATGTTTTCAATGGACTGAAAATGGGTTTCCATTCTTTTCAATTTAAGAAAGAGAGAAAATCACAAGGGAATAGGTCTGTCAAGTAGAATGCATGTTCTCAGAGATTTGTTTATTGGGCAGAAACTGGCAAACAGAGAGCATGTTGTGTGCTGGAACACTGTTTTGATGGAGCATCCAATTGAGGTCTCTTCCTTTGAATTTTTTCATGTAGCCTTGCCAGAACTTCAGTGAAGTATTTTTGGTTGACAGTCTGATTTGGTGGAACATAGTCAGCCATAATAATTCCTTAATATTGAAGAAAACAGGGAGCATAGTTTTCATTTGGAATTGGGGAGGGGATTGTTATCTTTTAGTTTCTGGGTTGTACTGGAAAACTTTCATTGCAAGTAACTACAGAATACACAGAAAGTCTGGATCTTCAATTTTTTTTCAAAACTTCTTCACAAACTTGCGAGTTTTTTCATTCTTTGATCTTCATTTAAAATTTATGGCACCATCTTTTCTGATGTATAAATTTTCAGTTAAAATATGTCTAACTGTTTCTTTGTCCATATTGAGTTCTGATGCAACGATTATAATGCTTAAACGATGATCACTTCTAAATCAACGTCCTCACCTGGTCCACATTTTCACCAATTTTCATGGATACCAGGCGTCCTGGTCATTCATCGCCTTCCATATTCTCTCTTCCTTCTAAAAATCCTTTACGCCATTCAAATGCGTAACAACTTGACATAATATCTTCCCTGTAAACTTGATGTAATAACTCATAATTTTCAGTTGGTGTTTTCTTTATTTTTGTTAAAAATTTGAGGTTCATTCTTTATTTGATTCTTTTGTGTAATTTTTCTGGCAAACTGCAAAAACAGAAGGTAATGAAAACTTGTCTTACTGCAAAGCAAATGAGCATGCTGGAACGTAACTTTGTAGACAACTAGGGAATAGTTCAAGGTCAACCGATGTGCCTCTGTTTCACAGGTAGTGCTTGGTGTGTAGTGGCTGTGTGTGCAGTTGCGTTATTTAAGCGCCACACCTTGTATTAAAATTATTTTTTGAATCCAGTTCCCCTAAGACAACCTCATAGTAGCTAATCAGATTGGTGGAGCATGATCTTCCTTTAAACAAACTCATGCTATATTTGCCTTACTACTCTACTCCTATGAAGATGATCTTGCATTTATTTAGTGACTTCATTAGTTTCCCTGGCACATAAGTTGAACTTACATATCTGTAGTTACCACTTTCCCCTTGTGATTAGGAAATCATTTGCAATAGACAGGCACTTCTCAATCTAACAATGCTCTCACTGTCACAACTAATGGTTAATCTACATCATTTGAAGTTCTTTTAATACACTACTTGACAAAATTAACAAAATAAAGTATTTTTCATGAATATTCTATTTGGAACAGTGTCACTGTTTTAAAATTTGATATAATAGGCATCATGGCATGTAAATTCCAAGTATCCAATAGAAATCGATTTACCACCATAAAGAGCCGCACATTATGCAAATTATTCACACCTATAAAAACACGGGTTGCGACCACATCACAGATATAAGGAATGCAGATTTTGAATTTGGGAAGTACAATGGATAGAGAAAAAAAAAAAAGACAGGATAGGAAGGGAGCAGGGATTATGCTATTCGTTAGGAAACAAAATCTAAGGCAGTGCATCCAGTTGTCATGGATGGCCAGTGCAGTTTTAAGTCAGTTTGGTGAGACATAAGCACTGGGAAAGCAAAAATGACAATAGGACTGTTATCAGCCTAATGACTTTGATAAGTACAATGAATAACAGTACAGAGAAAGAGTGGCCAGTAAATAAGAATGTCTTATAATGAGTATTTTTAACTTTTCCGATATTGACTGGAACTCTTGAATTGGTCACTCCCACACTAGCAAGACCTTTGTGGATTTATTGGATGACTGTCTTCTACAGCAGCATTCTCGAGAGGCAATCAGAGGGAGGAATACTTGTCATCTGATTTTCAGCAGTGATTATTCATGCATTAAGAATCCAAATATAAAGGAACCAACTAGGTGGCAGTGATCACAGCGTACTGATGTGGGATTTGCTTAAAGATGTAACTACCATAAGGGGGGTTAAAGAGAAGGGTTTTTGCTTTCATAAAGGTGACTATGGTGGTCTCAGAAAGTTTTTAAATTCTATACTGCTAGACCAACTGATAATATTACCAACTGCAAATTCTAAATGGGAAGCATTCAAGGAATTAATTTTGGAAGCTACTAGGCTTTTTATACCAACTAAGAAATATGTTCAAAGTTTAGGCTTAAATCTAGGTAAGAAGAACTAATCCAACTTGTGGCAGAGAAGAAATGCATGGGATGCATATAAATTATCAGCCAACATAGAAGCCAATGGTAGATATAAGCTAGTCTGTAATCAAGTCACAAAGGAGGTTATACAGGCAAAGGCAAATTACAAGAAATCATTGGCAAAGGATACAAAGAAAAACAGCAAAGACTTCCTTACTTGTATAAACTCTAGAAGGGGAAGAATCAGATTGGTCCACTTGATATCCATGGTTCGACCGTAGTTGATCCTGCTTGGATAACTGACAAACTGAATGAGTATTTTGTATCTACATTCACCCCTGAGGAATTCTGTAGGGAAGTGGAGGCCAGAGGTATATCAAACTCTAACAGGGAGCTAAATGATTTTGTAATAACTGAGAGCAAAGTGGAAGAGAAATTGTTGAAGCTAAACATGTGAAAGGCACCTAGGGTGGATGGGATCTATCCAGTTATATTACAGGAAGTAGCAAAGGAAGTAAGCAAACCCTGAGTCGTAATTATGAGAGCATCCTTGGATTCGGGGAAGGACTCTGTGGACTGGAGAACAGCAAATGTATCCCCAAATCACAAAGTGGGATCAAAGAGTGACAAGAGTAATTACAGACTTGTTACTATAACTTCTGTTCTGGGGGACATAATGGAGTCATTCATTAAAGAAGCAATGCATGATCATCTAGACAAGACTGCAATTATAGTTCAGACTTGTTTGTTAAGATGGGTTTGTTAACAGGAAATCTTGTCTGACCAATTTGATTGGATACTACAATGTGTTACAAAAGATCTGGATGCAAAAAATAATTTTGATAATCATATGCTTGGATTTCAGGAAAGCTTTTGATACTGTTGCACATGAAACACTGCTGTGCAAATTGGAGCAGTGTGGGAGAGTGGGAGAAGACAGAGTGGTAATCAATGGACACAATAGATTCAAGGAAGAATTGAATAAACATTTGGGCGAATGGAGAGTTTTTTTTTTTTTTTTTGGCTGATGCTGTATAAGCTTGTTTTCTTGGAGCATATGCCACTACTAATGCTACTTCATTCTCATTTTTTGGCTTGCACAGTGGGTTAGCTACATCTCTGGTACTCAGCATGGCAAGTCATCGTCATTTAAATGGATCTTTGATATGGTGGGCCGTTAGAATACTTAAAGCTGGGCAGTCACAGGCAGAGATGGCACGCTGGCTTAACGTATCATGATGTCCATTCATCAACCATCTCTTGACATTGCTACAGGTGAAAACATTTCCAACCAGACTGTGTTAAGAAGGTTCAATTCAAGTGTACCATATACATCAACATCGAGCCGTGATGATGAAGAGGTTGAAGAAATGTACACTGAAATTGAGAAACTTCCAGATGAACAGAAAACTTGATACATGATCATTATGAGTGACTTCAATACTAAGGCTGGAAAGAAACGAAACAGCATGGAAATGGAAACTATAGGAAATTTTGGAATTGGTGAAAGACTTGTAGAGTTTGCAGAATCTCAAGGAATGTCAGTAATGAACACTTTTTTTTTCTCAAGAAAAGGGTGAACAGAAAGTGGACACACGGAAAAGCCCAAATGGTTTAACAACTAATGAAACCGACTTCATCCTCACTAACAGAAGATATATTGTGAACGATGTTACCATCCTGAACAAGGTAAATGTTGGAAGTGATAACAGAGTGGCAAGATGCACATGATATAGATGTAAGAAAAGAAAGAAAAAACTAACCCAAGTAAATAACGTGAAGGTCTTCGAGATAATAGAATAGAAGAAAAAGCAGTATGTAATGGAACTTAAGAACAAGCTTGAGCTTCTGCAGACCTTTCAAGACCAAGATATCGACGAGAAATACAACTTTCTGAAAATGATAAAGCCTGAGAAACCTATACGAAAAAGAAATCTAAAGAAGAAAAAATTAGCCAAGAAACACTTGTCATGATGAACAGAAGAAAAATGAAGAGCAAGATAAAAACTGACAAGGATAAAATTGAGTATACTGAGTTAGGCAAAACCATTAGAAAGAGACCCAGAGAGAACAAAAGCAGATTTAACATTAGGAAAGCAGAACAAGCATTAAGAGAAAACAAAGGACTTAAATCAGCAGTGATAAGCAGCAATACAGAAAGACAAATGATACAAATCTGAAGAAAGTGATGGTGAACTTATAAATAACTGAGAAGGCAGAATAAAGTATTATATAAGGAGCAAGAGAATGATGCCAGCAGTGGGAAAGGTGGATCACAAATTTCCAACACATATGACAACATAATATCCTTCCTGACAAGATAGAACATGCATTGAAGAATAGGTAGAACCAAAAAGGCCCGAGTGATGATGAAGTTACTGCAGAGTTGTTAAACTGTGAGGAACAGACATGACATAGAAACTGGCAAGACTCTTCACAAAATACATTAGGGAAGGAATGACCCCTAAGGAGTGGAATAATGCAATCATAATTTTGCTGCATAAGAATGGAGACAAATCAGAAATTGGAAATTATAGAACAATGAGCTTGTTGTGCTACATCTACAAGTTGTTCACAAGGGTCATCATTAACACATTGGAAAGAATACTTGATGAGAATGAACCGAAGGAGCAAGCTGGTTTACAGGATTCTTAACTATGGATCACCTTCATTCAAAATCACAGCTAATGGAGAAGGCAAATGAAATAAAACACCATTATGCCTGACATTTGTGGATTACGAAAAGGCATTTGACTCCATACAGCATAATGCAACGTTTCGGGCCCTGGAAAGAAAAGGGGCACACTTCCCATACATTATGGCTTTGAAGAAAATATATGAGTCAAGATGCCGAGGCTTTTGCAATTACTAATGACCTCGCACAGATTGTACATTTACCTACCAGAATACCGGACAATCCTAACCATACAGCCAACACGCTTGATCTTTTTCTCAAAAAAACACTTCAAAGTACACGATCGAAGTGAGTGGTCCTTTAGCCACCTCAGATCATAACTTGATGATTGTCTCTTCTCCAATGGAACCTTTATCTGATGGCAATTCCCAACCTCATGTTGTTTGACATTAGAAGAATGCAAAATGGGATGACCTGAAACATTTCTTTTCTTCTTTTCCTTGGTCGGATTACTGTTTCAAAAATTCTGATGGCTATGTTTGCTCAGATCATGTCAGTGAAATTATTCTTGTAGGAATGGAATCCTACATTCCACTTAAAAATCTCGTCCTTTATCTAAACCTTGGTTTTCCAATAAATGTGCTAAGTCTGTTCAAGAGAAGAACGTTGCATATCATAATTGGCTTGTTTCCAATTCTTCAGTTTCATTTTCTGCCAACACCAATTCTTACAACAATTGTAAAGCAGTTATTAATCAGTCTAAACTAGATTTTGAACAGGCTAAGAGTAGAAAACTCTCTTCTTGGCCTAATTGTAGCTGAGCATTCTGGTCTCTTGCCAAAGCTATTGGCCACAACTTTTGCCCATCTCTGCTCCCACCTCTGTCTCAACCAGATGGTGCTATTGTCACTTCAGCCAAGTATAAAGCTGACCTGCTAGCATCTCATTTTTCTTCCAACTCCTGTATTAATGATCTTGGTAAAACACCTCCCACCATTCCCTGCACACTCTATTCAATGCCTCCTGTGGTCTTCCGTCAAAAGGATGTAAGAAGAATTTTGATGAATCTTGAGGCTAAAAAGGTTCTAGGTCCTGATGGTATTTCTCCACTTGTTCTCAATACCTGCACTACTGAACTTGCTCCTGTTCTTTTCCACCTTTTTTCACTTTCTTATTCCAGAGATGTTTTTCCTTCTGCATGGAAATTTGCTCATATCCAGACAGTTTCTAATTAGGGTGACAAATCCCTCCCATCCAATTATCATCCCATTACAATTACGTCTTCTCTTTCTAAAGTAAGGGAGAAATCAATTAACCACCAACTCTTACACTATCTAGAAACCTTCCATCTGATCAACAATCGCCAGTATGGGTTCCGTCAGTATGGATTCTGCTAGTATTTATTCCGTCACATCCACTGGTGATATTCTGGCTTATGTTACTCATTTATGGGCAAATTCAATGGAAAAGTTCGGTGAAACATCTCGAAGGCTTTCGATCATGTTTGGCATAAAGGTCTTCTAAATAAGCTTCCAACTTATGATTTGTCAACCGTTTTTGTAATTGATTAACCAGTTTTCTCTCTGACCGCTCACAGGGCGATGGTAAATGGCTCTCTGTCTTCTAACTTCTCTAATGCTGGTGTCCCCCAAGGTTCAGTTCTTTCCCCACTATTTTCCTTTTGTATATTAATAACATTTTTCCATCGTCTGGAAATACTATGTATAGTTTTGCTGATGATAGCACATTGCATTCCACTTTGAGAAACCTTGTCTGCTCAATCAGTTTCAACTTCTCAAATATCCGCTACCAATTCCTTCAACACCGATCTCCAGGTGATTCTCCAGTGGGGGAAAAACAACTTAGTTGATTCAATCCTTCTAAAACTCAGTCCTGTCTTATATCTCACAAAAATGATTCTTCTGCTCCTATGCGTATCTTGGGTGGCACTCCAATTTCTATGCAAGGTGATATATCTCTTTTGGGGATTATCCTGACTTCTAATCTCTCTTGGCACAAGCATAGTACAAATATTGCTTCCTCTGCATCTAAAAAGCTTGGTTTTCTTTCGCTCTCAGTGTTACTTTTCTTCCAAACAGCTGTTTACTCTGTACAAATCGCAACTCCGTCCTACCATGGAATATTGTTCCCACATCTGAGGCAGTTCCCCGAAAACCTCTCTCAGGCTTCTAGATTCCATTCAGAAGAGGACAATTAGGTTAATTAATGACTCATCTGTAACAGAGTCTCTCTACTCTGTCTCATAGACGTTCTGTTTCTGTTGCATGCCTTTTCTACTGTTCTTCTATAATTCCCACTCTCGCTTTCAAAGCAGTCCGAACACGTACCACCACCAACCAACATTCATTTACTATCCTACTTCACACTCACAGAACCAACTTTTCATCTTTCTCGTTTATTCATTCAACTGCTGTTTTCTCGAACTACCTTCCTTCATCCGTATTTCCTGAAAATTACAATCTACAGAAGTTCAAGTCTAATGTCAACAGATATCTTATTTTGTCTTCTCAACCTCCAACCCATGCACAATACTAAGTACTATAATTTATAATACCTCTCGTGTTTGGGGTTTTTTTTTAAAAAAAAAAAAAAAACTGGGAAAACCAAGTTAAGAGTAGGAGTGTGATATAAGCTTAATGATTCTGATGAGTACAATGAACAACTGTACAAGGAAATAGAGTCGGCTAGTAAATCAGATTGTCTTATAATGGGGGATTTTAACTTCCCTGAAATAGACTGGAACTTGTGGGTTGGTCACTCACCCACCGGCAAGACTTTTGTGGATTTATTGGATGATTGTTTTCTACAGCAGCATGTTCAAGACAACCAGAGCAAGTAATACTCTTGATCTAATTATCAGCAGTGATTCTTCATGCTTTAAGAATCTGCAGATAAAGGAACCACTAGGTGGCAGATAAAGGACCACTAGATAAGAAGAGAAACACATGGATTAGGCAGCAAACTCAAGTAAAGGACATTCTTATTAAAACTAAAGAACTAAAATGGTCTTGGGCAGGACACATAGCTCGAAGACATGATGACAGATGGACTAAGAAAATAACAGAATGGTACCCAAGAGGAGCTAGAAGAAAACCTGGAAGACAAAGGCGGAGATGGATAGATGAAATTCATGAGTTTTTGAGTAGTAAATGGATGGCCAGTGCTCAAAACAGAAGGAACTGGAAAGTTGCTGGAGAGGCCTTCATCCTGCAGTGGATTGAAAATGGCTGATGATGATGATGAGGTGGCAGTGATCACAGTGTACTGATGTGGGATTTACTTAAAGACGTAACTATCATCAGGGGGTAGTAAAGGGAAGGGTTTTGCTTTCGTAAAGGTGATTACAGTGGTCTCGGAGATTGTTTAAATTCTATATTGTGGGACCAACTGATGATGTTGCCAACACCAAATTTTAAATGGGAAGAATTTAAGAAATCAATCATGGAAGCTACTATGCTCTTCATACCAACTAAGAAATACTGTTCAGGGTTTAGGTCATCTGGATCAGTTGAGCAAATGAGGCTCGTGGCATGGAAAAAAAAAAAATTCATGGAATGTTTATAAATTGTCAGGAAGACAGACTATCTTATATCTACTTAAGGTAGATATAAGATAGTCTGTAATCAAGTCACAAAGGAGATTAGGCAAGCAAAGGCAGATTATGAGAAATTTTTGGCAAACAACACAAAGAAAAACAGTAAAGACTTCTTAACTTATGTAAACTCTAGAAGGAAGGGGATGAATCAGATCGGTCCACTTGACATTGATCATTCGATTGTTGATGAACCTGCTGAGGTAGATGACAAATTGAATGAGTATTTTGCATCTACATTCACATATGATGAGGTCTGTAGGGAAGTGGGTGCCAGAAGCTTATCACACTCCAGCAGGGAGTTAAATGATTTTGTAATAACTGAGGGCAAAGTGGAGGAGAAATTGTTGAAATTGAACATGAGCAAGGCACCTGGGGTAGATGGAATCTATCCAGTTATATTAAAGGAAGCAGCAAAGGAAGTAAGCAAACCTGTAGCCATAATTATGAAAGCTTCTTCGGACTCAAGGGAGGTCACAATGGACTGGAGGTGTGCAAATGTATCCCCAATTCACAATGGGGGATCAAAGGGTGACATGGGTAATTACAGACCTGTTAGTTTAACTTCTGTTCCAAGGAAAATGGAGTCACAGGTTAAGAAAGCAATGCAGGATCATTTAGACAAGACTGCAGTTATACTTCAGACAAAGCATCTGTTTGTTAAGGGGAAGTCTTCTCTGACAAATTTCATTGGATACTATGATGTGGTCACAAAGGAACTGGATGCAAATAATTTTGATTATTTTCAATGGATAAAAGGATGGTTGAATGGGAGAAGACGGAGAGTGGTTATCAATGGACACTGTTCTTCATGGACTAATGTTATTAGTGGAATCCCCCAGAGTTCAGTGTTGGGCCCATTGTTTTCAATTGTATCAATCAATACAATTGAAAACAACAATGGTATTTATCAATGATATTGATGAAGGTATATCAAGGTTAATGTCTAAGTTTGCAGATAATACGAAGGTTGGCAGGGTTGTTAATGACAGTAATAATAGTACGCTACTGCCACAGTATCTGGAAAAGTTGAGGAGATGGGCTGAGAGGTGGCAACTGAAGTTTAACATTGACAAATATAAAGTACTGCATATGGGTAGCAGTAACCTGAAGGTAATGTATCAACTGGGTGGTACTACACTGAGGCCAGTGGAGAATGAAAAGGACCTGAGAATAATTGTGAAGTCAGATATGAAGTTTTTTAAGCAGGGGAGACAGGCTGCAAGAGTAGCTCATGGAGTTTTGCAATGATATACAGGAATGATATATAAAGTGGCCTGACCATTGTCTTATACAAGGTACAAGACAATGGTCAGGCCACACCTTGATCCTGTATACAGGTCTGAAGGCCTCATTTTAGGAAAGATGTAGAGATGCTGGATCGAGTACAGAGAAGGGCAACAAGATTGATGAGTGGAACAAATGGTTGGTGTTACCAAGAAAGGCTTAAATTCTGCAAATTGCAGCTTCTGGAGACTAGGCACCTGTGAAGTTAATTATTGAGGTGTATAAAGACTTGAATGGATTGAGCAAGCTCAATGCTAATGGGATTCTTTTTCTTGCTCAGATTACTCACCTGAGGGGACATAAATTGAAATCGAGGGAAGACAATTGTAAAATAAATTGCAGAAATTCGCCTTTATCCAGCGGGTGATTGATATTTGAAACAAACTTTCATCTGCTGTAGTGGAGGTGAGTAACTTAAATAAGTTCAAGGCAGAACTAGACAAACATTTGGAGTGAATGGATGGGTGAAATGGGAAGGTTTTTTTTTTTTTCCTGTTGGCTGATGCTATATAAGCTTGCTTCCTTGCATCATATGCCTCTACTAATGCCAATGTACTTAAACTATTTACAATTCGCAGATGACATTGTGATCATAAGCCACGATCCAGAAAAATTAGAGGAAAATCTTAATCGGTTATCTAAATCGGTTAGTAACGGTTGCAGACTAAAGATGAATATGGATAAAACAAAAGTAATGATGACAAATATGCCACAGAAAGGGATATATTCATTGAAGGAATAGAAATTGAAAAAGTAGATTCATATACTTACCTTCGACAAGTCATTAGCTGTAACAATGATAAATGGCTTGAAGTCAAGAAAAGAATAAATTTCGGATGGACAGCATTCAGGAAATATAGTCACATCCTGAGGAGCAATATATCAATTTGTCTCAAACGTAAAATAATGAAGCAATGTATACTCCCCACCATGACTTATAGAAGTGAAACTTGGGCACGCACTAAAAGAAAGGAAGGGAACATGAAAACTACACAGTGAAGAATGGAACAAATCATATTAGGAATCAGACTGTTGGATAAGAAGAGAAACACATGGATTAGGCAGCAAACACAAGTAAAGGACGTTCTTATCGAAACTAAAGAATTGAAATGGACTCGTGCAGGACACAGCTAAAAGTAAACCTGGATGACAACAGTGGAGATGGACAGATGAAATTCAAGAGTTTGTGAGTAGTAAATGGATGGCCATTGCACATAACAGAAGGAACTAGAAAGTTGCCGGAGAGGCCTTCATCCTACAGTGGATCAGAAATGGCTAATTATGATGAAGATGAACCCAAAACCACTGCAGAGCTTGTCGAAAATGGTGCCATGAATACGTGACACAAAGCCCTGACAAATTGGGCACAGTTCTGTTCTCTGATGAGTCCGATTTTAGCCTACAAAGATTCTAGACATTATTTCCTCTGAAAATGAGGAATGCGGTACGATCCCTGCAATATCAGAAAAGGGGACACTTACAGTGGAGGCAATGTTCTCGGGTGGGGAAGAATAATGATCAACATCTGCATCCTCTTTCATATTTCTGATAGGGTTATCATAACTGCATAGGGTTATCATAAATGCGGTACGATCCCTGCAATATCAGAAAAGGGGACACTTACAGTGGAGGCAATGTTCTCGGGTGGGGAAGAATAATGATCAACATCTGCATCCTCTTTCATATTTCTGATAGGGTTATCATAACTGCACAGATCCTTGAACTCTATGTGTCACTTTTAAGTGGTGCAGCTGGCCCAGAATTTTCTTTTCATGCACAACAATGCCACTGCACACAGAGCTCAAGTGGCAGAGGAATATATTTTGAAACTGCAGATAGCCATTGCATGCCAACAGCTGACTTCTCGATCACTTGGTGAGCTGGTGGAAGAATGGAATTTGTTGGCAAAGATTCTTATAGGCACCCTTATATTGAGCATGGTTCACTGCTGTCAGGCATGTTTCATCATTCAAGGGGATCATACACCACACTGATGCCTTGTAACCATATTTTCAAGCATCATGTATCAACTCCTGTAATGTGACCTTTTTGGTAATTCTTATACAAACCCTATAAATGTCCCATAGATCTGCCCAAAGTTTCTTGCTGTCTCCTCATTTCTTTGTTACTGTATGGTACACAACCATACCAAATTTTCTCCTGCTTCGTTCCAAGCTGCACAAGTATTACCACCTTTTCTATTTGTTCTATTAATTTTGTTGAGCAGTGTATAACTGAACAGATTCCACCAACCCTAGGTGCTTTGTTTACTTTTGGTTGCAACAATTTCTCTTCCACTTTACTTTCCATTATTACAAAATCATTTAACTCCCAATCAACATAAGAGGACTCTAACCCTATCTCTAAAACCTTCTTCCTGTTTGAACATTGATGCAAAATATTTATTCAGTTTATCTGTATAGGATCATCAACAGTTATAACATTCATATACAGCTGACAAATGTGATTCATCCCTTTCCTTCTACTGTTAACATATGCAAAGAATGTGTTGCTGCTTTTCTTTTTTTGCCCTCTTCGTCAAGCTCATCAGTTCATCTGACATCCATTTTGACCCAAAATTTTAACAATATCTTTTAACATAAAATATTTAGTGGTCTCTCTCTGAACACTTCCCACTTGGCATTTACACTTTTTAACAGTCAGTTACACTGAAAAGAGTTTATGAAATGGATGAGCCCATTATAATCACCTTTGCAAAAATAAAATCCTTCCCTTTAGAGTTATTTCTTTGAATAACTCCCACATCAATAAACCAGGATCACTGCCACCTAAAGGGTCATTAATTTGAAGATTCTTAATACAGGATGAATTACTGCTGATAACCAGAATAAGAATACTGCTTTTCCCTCTTACTTCCTTAACATGTTTGTATAGAAAGCAACTCCAGCAACTCAAGAAATGCTTTGCTCCTTGATATGAATCAATGCAAGAATCCTTTCCACCTCTGCTTATGGCTGTCAAATTATTAGTTTCCTTGTATCCCCTCAGGCTAACAGTGCTTTGACCTGTCTAATGCTGTTTCGATTGCATCAACAAAGCAACAAATATTCTTGCACCTCTTCTATTCAAGTGTATCCCATCTCTATAAACACAGTCCCATCTGATAACAAGACCAACCAAGCTGAGAAAAATTCTAACCCATGAACCTTGCATAGTCTCTCCAGGGCCAAATCAACTCACAAGGAGGCTTTCATTATAAACTTCCTCCTATCATGCTGGGACAAAATCACAAACAAAAATTCAACCCTAACTTGTGGCCTGTTCTCAACATCACCTTGTGCTTGCTAGATAAAACTCAGAATACCTATGCCACAAGTTTTTCCCTGGCAGACATACCCTTATCCTATTCCACTTATCCTTATTACACAAAATATTTTCTACTTCACTGACAAGTCACCAAGAATGGCAACCTCCTGTGGGACTAACAGATCCCACTCATGGTGATCCTGCCATGCAGCCAGATGTATGAGGGCAAGCTGTAGCATTAAGGTAAACAGCTGAGTACTTATTGAATCCACTGATTTAATTCCTCCTAGAGCAATGACCCTTTTCTTCAAGTACTCATTGTCCAACAAAAGGCTAAATATCTGCTTAATTTCGTCAACCAACCTACAAGCCTACCCTACCTGCACCTAGGACACACAAAGATAAAATATGTCTGGTCAAATTGTAAACAGTTTTATGAATTTCTAAATCTTTTATATTATTGCCACACAGACTATTCTGATGGTTGCATTTACCACCGCAGCATAATGCTATGTTAGAGGTGAATGTAATTATCTCTCTCTTTTCCTGAATAAATAATAATAATGACAATAAGTGCAATTCAGCCCAAGAATGGGCAAGAAGAAAGATTTACATGACAGAACAGTGTATAATAATCAGCATCACATGAGCATCTATGAGTGGCATAGTATTTAGAATTAGGCAGTACCTTTAGTTTCCCACATTTGTGCAGTATATACTCTGTAATGGAATACAGAACTACTGCAAAAGCCCATAGTGTCTGATCTATGCAGTATTGTGTTATGCTCTGTTGTTGTGTCTCTGGCTACTTGGCCATAGGGCCCCTAGTGGGACCCTACGTTTCCCGCCACCACCACCACCACTGGGAGGTGAGCCAGGCTGCCCTCATAATCTGGCTGATCTCTGCCAGGGTTGCCTGAGCTTTCTGGATGGAGCGTCTATGAGTATTTCAGAAACAGCAGCCCAAGATTGGTTCAATAATCAAATAATATCCAGCCAACTGCAATCCTGCAGTTGGTAATAGCTTTTTAATGCACAAGGCCAATAGATACTGACAAGACTTGTATAGGGTAACAGAAAGGCTGTAATCAAATAACCCAATGCAACAGCAGTAATCAAAGAGGCATTTCAGAACACATAAGTCATCATATATTGTCATGGACAAAATACCACACCTGACAACCAAACCAAGATTTACTCATCAGAAAAAAACAAGAAGGTGCAGATCCTTGTTCCTGTTGTTTCAGGCTGATGGGAGGAGTATAACATGAAGGCAACAGCATCATTCAATGGACTCATCTTCCCAGATGACAAAAACTATACATGCTGGTGTAGGGTGTTTTTATAGTATATACACGATCCCTTGATACCAATAGAACAACATTTGGATGCCACAGGTTATTTAAAAATTGTATCTGACCAGGTTTATTTCTTTGTGGCTGCAAAGTATCCATCTGGGAATGGATTTTTCCAAGGATAATGAATCATTTCAGAAGAGCAGTATTACACAGAACTGATTCTAGGAATTGAGTGAATTCAGCCTACTGCAATGGCCTCACAGTTAACAGATTCCAGTACAAATGAGTATGTGTGGTTTGAGGTGAAATAAGCAGTTCAGATTTGATTTATTAAATGATTTCTTTAAATTATTTATTTCACTCTTTACAACGAATTAGCATCAGTGTCAGTACTGGAAAATGACATAACAAAGCAAGCTTATACATCAGTAAAAAAAAAAAAAAAAAAAACACATCATGGGTGCCGACAGCATGGTGCAAGTGCACCACCTTTGCATTTCGAAGTAATACACAATTTTTAATGTTTTCATTAATTTATTGAAACATAAGATATTGCATGAATTCGAAAATTTGGTGAACAAAAAATTTATTCCCACATGCACCCCGTGACAAAATATCCTGCTGGTGCCCATGCTTCTCATATAACCTGTCCATCCAGTTTAACAGTCTGTCTAGTTCTTTCTTTAATTTATTAAAATTATTCACCTCCACACAGTTTGTATAACTATTTGCTTAAGGATGTATAATTCCTTCTCTTGCACACAGTTGAGGGGTTAACTATTTCAGGTTATCTCTAATTGGCTCCCCTATTTTTAAAGAAAGTCTAACTCTAAGAAAAATTTCCTTCAATTTGAATTCCTAATTTAACCTGAAATGGTTTCCTTCATGTTTACTTTGTTTTTATAACTACACGCACGTTCTCTATCACCACAGCGAAACATGGCAGAGTCCCATTTTGGGCCTTCCCTGGAATGCATCGGTTAGTTCAAGATACAAGGAAGTGAGACTCCTCAGCATCTATCAACTGCTACAGAAAGCTTTGTTTTTATAACTACACGCACATTCTCTATCACCACAGCGAAACATGGCAGAGTCCCATTTTGGGCTTTCCCTGGAATGCATCGGTTAGTTCAAGATACAAGGAAGTGAGACTCCTCAGCATCTATCAACTGCTACAGAAAGCCAAGGTGGTCTTTGTTTACAAATGCTTTGAAGACACCAGAGTTTCCCCCTCTTTTCAGATACTTTTTCATAACTGCAGAAGAAGAAATATCGTACAATCTAAGAAATTAAGCCGACCTGAAGGTTCCACTTTTCAGAAAAGCCATAGGTCAGAAAAATATAAAATACAGAGGCCCTAAAACCTGGAACAAACTTCACCAAACCAATTCAAGAAACTACTAATTAAACACATCACCAGGAATGTCTGACTCAAATTACTTTTCACTCAACTCCTTGATTTTAAAACCACAGAGGAAATCATTATCAATATGGAAATAATGTACAAATGTTAAAGGAAACAGTTGGCAAATAGTTTGTAAATTTTGTGCATGTATCTCATCATTTTGCTTTTCTCATCATATAATTGTAAAAATGTTCACAATGATATTATAAGTAGTGATGGTTTACGAAGTCTTCTGTAGAGAAATGTACAAAAAAACTCTAATTTATTTATGTCGTTTCTGTCGAACATTACCTGTACAATTTCAGAACTGTATATTTGTACATTCATCATTTTTTAAGGGAACATCCCCTAAAAAGCCATTGGCTTATGTGTTCTTCCTCCCTTTTTGCTGTTATCTCCCAAAAAAGTGTAACATAAAATAGGGATAAATAAATTATTATTAAAAAAAATTATTATTATTTTAACAGTAAAGCCGGTTGAATTAGGCAGAAAAATAAAAGGCAATTTCAGGGATACAAATAGAAAGCATAAAGCTATAATTCTTCTTGAGGAAGAATATACTATTCAATACTTAAGATAAGTCAAAGAGGATTCCTTTCAAATGGTCAGTGGGTTTTATTGTCTCTAATTATTTCAATGTATTATAGAGAAAGTTTTCTTCCCACTGAAACAAAGTAGTAAAGTAATAAGTGAAATTACATTTGGTAACTTTTTTTTTTTTATAATATTTCAGTGATAGGAAACAGGAGGGCTTGTTATATAACTACGGCAACTAGAAGCTCAGAATTCACTGATAAATAAAATGAAGTAATGTGTTCAATAAACAGTAATCTATCATATATTATCAAAACAGCTGCTGAATATGTTTGTCCACAATTCTGCCCACGTTTTGCATAATACAGAAGAATGGTCATAACAAGGAACTAAGTTTGTAATAATGACCATAATTATACAGATTAACTTTTAATTAGGAAATTACATAATTGAATAATCACCTCTGCCATGAAGGTGTATAATGTGGCCACTCCCTGTTGTGAGTGTCCAAAACTATCACCTGGTAAAACATCAGGTCTCGATAAGGGTATTACAAGTACTCTAGTAGCATGGCATGGTATGCAAGTGAATTTTGAATAATCATGAGATTAATGTGCTGCAGCTGTTTATTGGTATATGTATATTTTAGGTGTATTGGTATATTTTAGGTGGTAGATGACTTTCATCAACCGGTGAAATACCACCACTTTGCTTACTAGAGGCTTGAAGTGGCGAAACCCATATTTAGTCTCTAGAGCAAAGTTTCCGGCATCCCCCTCCCCCCATACTTCTCCTTCAACCCATGCACGGTACTAAGTACTATAGATTTTGATACGTTTCCTGTTTGGGGTTTTCATATTAAAAAAAAAAAAAATGTGATGAAATCCAGCAACGTACATAGTATTTCTTCCATCTTTTTTTTAACCCCTATTTTGGATTCATCAAAAAATAAATAATGATAATAAGTGATATAAATTAGAATGTCTATTACTGGGAATAGGAAATGGACTTTAAAATATAACATTTCTGGTATAATAAATTAATTTTGAAAACTATTTATACAGAAATTTTATATACAACCTGTTTATATCAGAAATATTGCTGGCACAATAACGTCTCAGCAGAAAGCCATGCATTTTGACCACATTCGCCCTTTAAAAAAAATTCTGCAAGATTTCTGATATCTTTGATAAAAATTACTGGCATATTTAATTTGGTGATAATATTTCTGAAAAGTAAGTAAAATGTATTCAAAGATATTTTAGAATGTGTTCCTTTAAATGTTAAAAGCTTTATAACTCTTGCATTCTTTCAACATAATACATACACAACTCACTAATTTCATTTTATCTAGCTGTATGCTGAATTCAACTTTTAATATTCTACATATGAGACTGGCATTTGATGGAAGTTTCCTTTAATATTTTGTAATTCAATTTGAAATGGTCTAAATAATCACATAATAATATGAAGATCAGACCACAGAACTAAAATTTCCAAATTGTACTCAAGAACAATTTTGGAATTTCTACAATGGTATTTCTGACAGTCATACTGTTCTGATCACCACATGAAAAAATTAGCCACTAAATGAATTACCAAGCATTAAGTAGTAATTCATTCAATCCATACAAGATGATACAACCCTTACACTGCTACACATTTTAAAAACAAATCTTCAAGCAAAGTATCAGTGACAAAACTATTCCCCACAGAGTTTCGCCTCTATCGGGGAGGGGGGACAACAACTAATATGGTATGGTGGTCAGATCATGGGGAACCATGATCTGACCACCATACCATTTGAAATTCACTGGAGGGAGAGGGCTTAGAACTGCAGTTTCGTCTCTACAATGTATATTACAATTAATTCTTTCAGCTTTATCAGTATGCATTGTGGATGTCCAAATTGACAACAATTATTTTAATTACGATGAACTGTTTATATTCAAAAATCACTAGCCACACTAAAGTTTGAGTTTTTACAGTGCATGAGATACTGCTGGCCCCATTATAGATGTTTATCCTTACAAATGTGTCGATACAGGAAAAATAAAAATAAATAAAAGAAATTAGAGTACTGACACCGCTTAGCACATTAACAAAATTCGCCCTTTAAAAAATAGAACGTCATCTTTTCACAGGTGTAAACAACGCACCTGTTTTGAAATTTTTCATATAACAAAGTCACTAACACGATTTCATGGGAATTAATAATTATATGTGCATTTTATTTATATTTTCTTGTAATAAGATTGCTAGTAATTATTAGGTGAAGTTAAACAATTAAAAACAAAAACGAAACATAGAAATAATTTACATTAAAGATTATATCACGAACAGGAAACTGTTAAGCCTAACTCTCAAAAACCAACCTTTTATTTCTCCCTTCTACAAGAGAACGCATTCATCAAACAGTGAATTCGGTGCTTTATATATTACCTCCAAGGAATAGGAAACTTGCTGAAAGAAAAAAAAAATTGAACAAATTGAAAGACGCCTCCTATTTTCTCCGAGCAATTCGGCCAACTAAACAATTTCATTATGAATTCACGACACTTACCCTTAAAATGCGTCGAACTATGACAGCAAAAATGCAAAAAGATATTTTCAAAGCTACAATAGTAGTAGCGTCAACAGCTGCGTTATACCATTAGCGCATCTATATAACTTCAGATGAACATAAATTTTTGTGAAAAAAAAACGAAAAATATCACGGAATAAACTATCCTTGACAAATATACGTATACCACAGCCATGCACAAATCGCGTGTACGCAGGAACAAACAAACATAATAAGGTGGCGCTATTGAATCTTCTCCTGCTGCGCTTGCGCGAAAAGCGTTAGTGATAAAGAAAGGCTCGCCGCGTGTTATGGTAGACAGTTCAGATAGGGCAGGAGGTAGAAAAAAGTGGTTAGTTGATCAGGAAGCAGCTTTCTTCCGATCATCGTTCTTTAACTGCATGCGAATGAATGTTTCAGAATTGTGTCATATATATACTAAAAGTCATCTAATGAAAGTTTCGCGATTCATTTAATGAATATCAGCTTAACTCTTACGAGTTTTATGTTATCTCATTCACAAGCGTAAATTGTTCGTACTCGGCCTCCAAGGGACTGGTCTGCTGCTCCAGCCTCTAGGCAAACGGTGAACGTTACCGAGTGGGTGCATTGACTGGCACTTGCGGCTTGGAAAGATGTGGATAGGTGGCTGTATGAGGAGGCACACCAGACGATGGAGTAAAAGTAACAATTCACTACTGATTACGCTACTTGGATGGATCCTGTTGGCAAACTTGGAAGCGGTGAAAGCAGAAACTAACGGAGGTAAGAATTGTTTGCTATCTTGAATAGCGTCTGCTTTCCAATTTGCGTTCTTTTGCTATTACTATTAATTGCAAGACGAGTTTTCAGTGCAGAAGAGGTGAAGTTCATTAAATCAGTGTGGTTTATGTATCCAAAACGTGACGCATTAAGGTATGAAACATAGGTTAATTAAGCTCTGGTTTTAGCTAAAAAGTATTAAATTTTCTGTTAACTGCTATATTAACTTTCATTATCAATTTTTCTCCATTAAAAACTTTCCCCTTCAAAAGCTTTATATAGTCACAGCTTCAAAAAGCTGAAAAGAGAAGTTGCTCAGTATATTTTTTAAACTTAGATTTGATATGTTGAATATAATTAACTGCGGAAGATGATTAATTATGCGAATTCTTCGTGATGGCAAATTGCAGCAATGGCAGAATGTTGACTAATCCCTTACGCTATATTGCTCACTTATTAACAACCAATTCTACTCTTCTGCCGTAGTAAAAACAGGTTTTTAAATGACGCTAGGCTATTTAAAATGACTTGTAATTCATTATGGAGGAATTGTTTTAATATTGTGTAACTTATAGTGAAAAATGGCGCCAGCAGAAATACAATTACATGAAGTTAGGCTTTAGTAAAGAAGTATCTAGAATTTTAAGAACACCTTTCGATAATGCCCCCCTCAATATTGCAAGAAATGTTTTGTTTAAAGGAATGTATGTATTGTATAAAAATATTCATCTTCAAAGAAATGTGCAAGGAATTTCATTATTGCTTGCAGTGGTATTAGGTGTGCAGAAATGTTTGTAAGTATATTTAAAGAAATGCAGTATATGGCTACTTACTAGATATCTTTAAATCGCACATTTGTGATGTACATTGTATTTCTAACAGGACAGTCCTTTCCATTAAACACTTCAGGCACCATGCCTAGGCCTACGAAAAAAAGGGACTAAAAATATATAATTAAAATAGAATTAAGATTTTATTCCAACAGGAAAATTCTACGAACTTATTTCTAAGCACTGATTTCTAAAATAAAAAAAAATCAAAAAAAAAAAAATCATTCGTCTGCCTTTTCTATCATCAGTGGCATCATCATCATTTCTATCATCAATGGCATCATCAAAGTTTGACTAGCGGATAAGTTTACTGGAATAAGTGTTAGAAACGTTTTCGAATTTCTTTATGAACAAAAAAAAAAAAAAAAAAGAGTTAACCACAAGGGTATTTTAATAAGTGCGATAGAATGTATTAGGACTCGGATGAAAAGTGCTTAGGTCCTATGAACGCCAAAAGGCGGCCCTGATTTCAATAGGCAGAATCCACGCATTTGATTTTTTGAAGTTTAAAAACAGACCTTTTTAAACTTACCTGTATAATATTTATATTCAACAAGTAGGACTTTCAAATGTATATTTTTGCATCAACCACTATCAACCAGTATTGACTTCGATTATTAAAATTTTTAACCATTAAGATTAAACTCAACAGGATATGATCCGCCTAGAGAAAAGTAAAAAAAATTAATTAAATAATTTATATATATAGGTTACAACAGATCTGGTTTTGGAATTTTTTTTTTTTTTTTTTTTTTTGTTATTCTTACGTCAATACCAGATTAGCTTTACGAAATCTGAGCTTTGGTAAAATATCTAATCTACTAAGATTTCATTTCTAAAGGCAAGCTTAGTAGATCAGATTTGATACCCTATGAAAATATAAGAGGAATGTCGAAACAAGAAGTCCATTGGCTTCTTGATTACTTCAGTTATTAAATCCTCAAATTCACAAATTTTTTTTTTTTTTTTTTTTCCTATGATGTTCTAATGAAATGCAATTTTTTACTCCAAACGTTTTCATAAATTATGTGAAATATTTTCAAGCTCACATAGGCCTGAAGCGTCTAACATGCGACCTGTGAATCGAACAAAGTTTCTCGACTCTTGAGTGCAGCCTGCGTGATATATATATATATATATATATATATATACACACATGTGTGCACGTACTCTCTCTCTTCACAGTTCTAGAGAACTTCGGCTGATTTGATAACCATACCTTTAGTACAGTGGTTACGATCAGCGTCTTTTCATGCCGCGCGGAAAAGCCTATGTTCAAATACCATCTTGATGGGAAGAATTTTATTTGCTTTTTTTCACAACGTGGTCGAATTAGTCGGTCTCGTGCGAGGGTTGCATGATTTTTTCTTCTAGAAACTGATTTTTCGTCCAGTAAACAGTGTTTAGGGAGGAGATGCCATAAGTACTCTTTTAAAGTATACAATTACTCTGTAAAAGCCAGATAAAAGTATTGTTCGGTATGCGAGTAGTGTTATGTTGTTGTTATTTGGTTTTTAGGAGCATTAGCAACTAGGGCCGTATTGCCCCTGGAAAGGTCATTCCCCGACCTTTCCGCATCCTCGGTATATGGGGGTCACGGGCTCGAACCCCGGTCTAATCAAGAAGCATGTGCTACGCACTGCTGCCCCTGCCCAGCTGGCTACGGGTTCTGTTGTGGTCTGGTACCTGATGGGACCCCCACTTGCCCGAACACACTGCTAGGAGGTAAGCCAGGCTGCCCATTATTCTCTGGCTGGTCTTCGCTAGGATCGCCCGAGCCTCCTGGACGAAGACCAAGTTTTAAAGGGGGGGGGAGTAAGAGTGAAGGGGATGTAGATGAAGGCATTCCCCTGATTATCGGTGGAACACTGGTTCCACTAGGGGCAGGGGTATTCCCAGGGAGAGGGAAGCCATCCAGCGAGGGTGCTGGGTGTGATCGCCTGTTGGCATTGGAAAGTTAAAAAAAAAAACCACTGGATCCTACCCAATCCGAGTACTGTGTTAATAGCATCCTACCCAGCCATACAGTTGGGTTATCAGGGTGATCCTACTCTGAATGTTCCCGGGTTAGCAGTCCATGTAGGTGGAAGTAGGTCAGTTTAGGGAAATACTTCAAGACTTAAGTTCTAGGTAGGGATAACAGTAGAGTCGTGTCCAGTTTAAGTCAAGTCTAGATTCAGTTGGCAAAAGTTTTAGGTGAGGATGCCCATTTTGATCCTCAGGTTAGGAGAAAGGTGCAGAGGGAGACATTAGTCACGGTCAGGAGGAGTGTAATTTTCTATGGTCATTATTGTTCTTCTGCTGGTGAAATCCTAATGAGCGAACTTGGTGAAAGCTTGGTAGTACTGTTGGTCTGGTATTGAAAGGTGCTCTATCTTGTAGAAAGTCGTGTATATCTGTGATTAGTTGGCTATGAAGGTCCTTGTAGCGAGGGCAGATGTAGACTAGATGATGCCAGTCGTCTCTGGGTGCAGTGCCAGTAGGGCTCTGCCTAATGCCCAGAGATGTTAGTTTTGATCGATGAGGCCCTGTTAATACGAAGGTGGTATATAAACCATGAGAGAACCATTGGAGGTTTGGGATAAATAATTGCTATTTCTCGTATAAACTTCTTTGTGTTGGGCCCCTTGGTGGAATCGGACCATCGTGCTTGTCAGATTTGGTTCAGTTTGCTAGAGAGAGAGTGTGCTTTCTTGCTTAATATTATTTAAAGTGTTGGTGTGGTCATAGATGGTTGTGGGGGGTACCGCGGGAGAGACTAAAGTGAACTCCTCTATGGATAACTGCTAGGTCCAGGGGAAGAATTCCAGCAAGGATTGGAGGGCTGGAGTACTCATTGTGCAGTTGGCTCTAGTGATTTTCAGCAGGATACACCTTTGGATAGTTTCTAGTTTTTTATAGTTTCTGAGAATGTTAGTCTTGGGGAACCAAACTCCTGCTCCATACGTTACCACTGGAAGAAAAATTGATTTGTGGGGGAGAGAAAGGGAACGTCAATTTAAGCTCCAATCTCTCCTGCAAATGTAGCATATCAGACGTGTAATTTCTTACTTTAGTATACAGATAGGCTGGATAGCGATGGAAATCAGTTTGGAGTCCAAGACAATGACAAGATACTTCAGTTCTATAATAAGTTTCATAGTTTCCCCACCAATTTAATTTTTGGGAGGGCGGGTCTTGTGGTCTGCAGGGTGCCTTTTTAAAAGTATTGATTCTGACTTCTCAAGCATATGGAGATAAACAACCCCAGTGATCATTTTTCCAGGAAAAAAAAAAAAAAAAAAGAATCCCATAAACTCACTGAACAGAGAACACACTGACTTGGGGCTGTCACGAACATGTTTAAGCACACACCTGGTTTTTCTGTGCCCCAAACACGAACAATAGAAATTTTTATTTATTTTTTTTGTTTTTTCATACATCACATAGGATATTTATATACCGTATATTGTAGTCGAAGCACTGGATATTATATTTGTTACCGTGCGCTAATTGGAGAAATGAATGGGCTTTATGACAGATGCGCAGAGAATTTTTTCGGGTCGCGCATGAAGTTGTTACTTCTTTGCTATATTTTTTTTTTTTTTGTTAGCAATAATGAATTATTATAATAATGAATAATTATTCATTATTATGAATAATAATTCATTAGCAATAATAATGAATTATTATTGCTAAAGCGTCTGAAATTTAACGCACAGCGTATGTTAAATAACTTGTTTTCCCCATACATATCACATATACTGCAACCGAAGCACTGAATATTATGTTTGATTAGAGGAATGAATAAGCAATATGGTGGATATACAGAAACAAAATGTTCTCGGTCCGCGCATGAAAGTTGTTTGCATTTTTCTCGTGTTTTTTTTTTTTTGTTATCAGTTTACTAAATACATGAATTATTACTATTTGCTTATTTTATTAATCGCAGCAGAAAGGTTAAATACCTGTTATTTTATTTAATATTATTACTATATATAATACCACTCATATACCACGTGAAACTAATAATACAGTTTATTAAGCTATTGGCTTAAATTACTGTTTTTAGGTGACGTTTCAGGCATCTTACCGATACCCATCATCAGACCTTTCGGTAAGATGCCTGAAACTTCACCTTAATGAATAGTACTTTAGGCGAATAGTTTAATAAACTATATTATTAATTCACATGGTATTAAATATAATAATAACAACATCCCTTCCAAATACGGAGGATGCGGAAAGGTCAAGGAATGACCACCGCATATCCCCGAGCAATATGGCCTTAGTTGCTAATGCTCCAAAAAACCAAATAACAACAAACAACATCCCTTCCCGTCTATATTTCCTTTATTATTAAAATCCGTGACGAAATCAATAAACGGCACTACGAAAACATTGGCAATGTACTAAGGTAATTTATTAAGTCAGCCTGAACTACGTATTGCTGCTGCTGTTGTTGTTGTTATTGGGATTAACGACATAAGGGCTACTGAGGCCAAATTGTGTCTGTTCATAGTTTATTTACAGGCAACATTTCGTTAGAGATGTTAAATTATATGCTCCTGTACAGGCCAATATGTTTTAAATACGTGAAAAGTTCTTGTATATCGGCTTCATTTCCTAATATATGAGACAAATTATGAGCTGTTCAACGTTAAGAGTGACCGGAAAGTGTTTGATCGAACGGTTGAATATAAGGGACACTCAACCAGAAAATGACGAACCGTAAGATGCGTCTGCCCACTAGCAGGAAGAGATGGGTATGGTGAGTGTGTCCAATTCTGAGCCTTGCTAATACCATTTCTTCTCGTCTGTTTCGTCGGAAGCTAGAGAACTACAGCTTTGGATCTTCTTTTATCTGGTAACGTTTATTGTTGATGATACCTTTCCAGATCTGTGACCATTTATCGTAGCACGCTTTACAAATGACAGACTTATAGTCGCTGTAAGGAACCTGAGGGTGTTGTGAGAAAGAGGGTTGAGGACGTTTAGCGGCAAAGTCGGCACTTTCATTTCCAGGAATGCCAGAATGGCCTGGGATCCAGCAGAAACTGATCGATTTATTGGACACACTGCAACAGAATAGCTGGGAATGAATCTGTTTCAAGATAGGATGAGAATATGAGAACTTCTTTATGGCAGAGACAGCATTGAGGGAGTCGGTGTAAATTATGGCAGGTGAGATGGAAAGCTCAATCTTACTAAGCGCTAACTTAATGGTATAATTCAGCTGTGAAGACGCTGCAAGCTAGTGGTAGTGTGGTTGAATTCGTACATGAAGGAAAAACTGCAGCAGCACCTCCCATTTTGTCAGTTTTGGAACCATCTGTATAAATTTTATAGGCATGGTTGTTCATAGTAGCATGAACTGAGTGTAACTGTCTGATATTGCAGCGTGGTATAATATTTTTCCCCCACTGCAGAAAGATACGTATTGCATTTCACATGCTGTTGATTATAAAGTATTACAAAACGTGTAGTGAATATTACCTTGGGAGGTATGTACAATGAAGTGAAAACAGTTACTTGTATATTATGAGTAAATAAATTAATTAGTTATAAGATAATTAGTTATATTTTGCTTCTGTTAATAACAAATTAAAATTCAATTAATTTAAGAAATAAAGCTCTATGCGCCTGAAATGCACACGTTAACCCTCTTCCCCCCCGTTTTGCTATACCAACATTTTTCTTATTAATGTTGGGGAGAAAAGTTAAGCATTAAAATCAAAATTATCCAATTAGCAATATGTGAAAGATAACAATAAGTTGTATCTACACTGAATTTCTGAAATGTGTGTATTTGTTGCAAATAAAATAGGCTTTCGAAATGCGTGTACTGCAAAAATGAGATTGTTTTGTAATTTTATTTATTACTGATTTTAGATAGACGTAAAATAAGCAAAAATTGCACACACTTTAAATTTGAACTTTTTTAAATGTAAATCCCAAACACGAGAGGTATTAGAACCTATAGTACTTAGTACCCTGCTTGGGTTGGAGGTTGAGAAGACGAAAGAAGATATTTGTTGACATTGGACTTGCACTTCTGCAGACTGTAATTTTCAGGAAATACGTATGAAGGAAAGTTGTTCCAGAAAACGGCAGTTGAATAAATAAATGAGGAAGATGAAAAGTTGGTTCTGTGAGTTTGAAGTTGGACAGTAAATTGCTGGTGGCGGCACGTGTTCGAACTGTTTTGAAAGAGAGAGCGGGAATTATAGAAGCCAATTCAGAAAAACGGTGCCCATGGAAGTATCTGTAGAAGAGGCATGCAGCAGAAACAGTATGTCTATGAGACAGCGAGTGGAGAGACTCTGTTAGAGATGAATCATTCATTAACCTAACTGCCCTCTTCTGAACGGAATCAAGAAGCCTGAGAGGGGTTTTGTGGGCACCACCTCAGATGTGGGAACAATATTCCACGGCAGGGAAGATTTGCGATTTGTACAGAGTGAACAGCTGTTTGGAAGAAAAGTAACGCCGAGAGCGAAAGAGAAAACCATGTTTATTAGATGCAGAGGAAGCAATATTTGTAATGTGCTTGTGCCAAGAGAGTTGAGAAGTCAGGTTAATCCCCAAAAGAGTTATATCATTTTGCCTAGAAATCGGAGTGTCACTAAAGATAAGCATAGGAGCAGAAGAATCCTTTTTGCGAGATATAAGACAAGACTGAGTTTTAGAAGGGTTGAAATCAACTAAGTTGTCCTTGCCCCACTGGAAAATTTCCTGAAGATCGGTATTTAAGGAATTGGTAGCAGATTTTCGAGAAGTTGAAGCTGATTGAACAGGGCAATGTTTCTCAAAATGGAAAGTGGAATGCAATGTGTTTTAATCGGCAAAAATATGGATAGGATTTGCAGTCAATGGAAGAAGGTCATTAATATTCAAGAGGAAAAGAGTGGGGGAAAGAACTGAACCTTGAGGGACACCGGCATTTGTGGAGAAGTTAGAAGACAGAGAGCCATCTACCCTCACCCTCAGTGAGCGATCAGAGAGAAAACTGGATAACCAATTACTAAAAACAGTTGGCAAACCATAAGATGGAAGCTTGTTTAGAAGACCTTTATGCCAAACGCGATCGAAAGCCTTTAAGATATCAAGAGCAACTAATTGTGTTTCACCTAACCTTTTCATTGAATTAGTCCATAAATGGGTAACATAAGCCAAAACATCACCAGTGGATCGACACTGACGGAATCCATACTGGCGATCGTTGATCAGACGGAAGGTTTCTAGGTAGTTTAACAGTTGGCGGTTAATTGATTTCTCCATTACTTTAGAAAGAGTAGAAATAATTGCAATGGAACGATAATTGGATGGGAGGGATTTGTCACCCTTTTTAGGAACTGGCTGGATATGAGCATTCCAAGCAGAAGGAAAAACACTTTTGGAATAAGAAAGTGAAAGGGCGGCAAAGAATAGGAGTAAGTTCAGGACCACAGGTTTTGAGAACAAATGGAGAAATACCATCGGGATATGGAGTTTTCTTAGTATCAAGATTCGTCAAGATCCTTCTGACTTCCTTTTGACTGAAGACCACAGGAGACATTGAATGGAGCGTGTTGGAATGGTGGGAAGTGTTTTACCAAGATCATTAATATATGAGTTGGAAGAAAAATTGGATGCTAGCAGGTCAGCTTTATCCTTGGCTGAAGTGACAACAGAACCATCTGGTTTGGACAGAGGTCGGAGCAGAGATGGGCAAAAGCTTTGGCAAGGGACCAGAATTCTCGGCTACCATTAGGGCAAGAAGAAGCAAGTTTTCCACTCTTATCCTGTTCAAACTCTAGTTTGGACTGATTAATAACTGCTTTACAATTGTTGCGAGCTTTGGAGTAGGCAGAAAATGAAACTGGAGAATTAGAAACAAGCCAATTACGAAAAGCAAAGCTGATAAAACACCTCCTTGAGGGATACCTCAAGTGAGTGTGTATTCTGCACGGAATTCTTGATGTTGTACAATTAGGTTTCTTGGCTTCAAAATGATCTTGATAATCTGTAATACGGAAGTAAACAGACAAAATATTTTCAAGGGCAGATAAGGAAACCTTATTAAAAGCTACCTTAATGTCAAGGAATATGATATAAATTTGGGCCTTTTCATTTAAAGCTTCTTGTACTCTGAAGAGAGTCTCCAACAAATTAGTAATAGTGAATCTTCTTTGTACTATAGTGTGGGGGTGGCATGTGCGCAAAACTCTGGATTAAAGCAGGGAGGATGGCTTTTCAAAGAGTTTTAAAAGCGAACAACTGATCGATATGGGCCGAAAGTCTGATATATTGCGGTTTACTGTGGCCAGGCGACTCCACAAAGGTGGACTGTTTGCCCGACTGCCAGTACGCTGTGTTCCTTTACACCTACCCATCGGAGACACCGTTTACAGTGGTACATCGAATACAAGAACTGGACAGCAGCGCAATGGGGTAAGGTACTCTTTACTGATGATATTAGATTCAGTCTCAGCAGCCATTCTGGACGTCAGCTAATCTGGCGAGAGGTTGGCACACGTTATCATCCCGCAAACATCACTGAAAGGGATGGATATGGCTGTCGAGGTGTTCTCGTCTGGGGTCTTGGATGGACATACACAATTCCAGATACTGGAATCGGTTCTGTAACCGGTGCACGCTACTGTACTGAGGTAAACCTTCCCCATGTGCGTCTGTTCCGAGGTGCCATTGGCCCCGAGTTCGTGTTTATGGATGATAACGCCACACCCCATCGCATTGCAGCTGTTGATATGCTTTTGGAAAGTGAGGACATTGTTCGTATGGATTGGCCTGCCCGTTCTTCCCTCCGCATCGAGCGCATATGGGACGCCCTGGGGAGGCGCCTAGCGGCACGTCCACACCCACTAGAAAATGTTCATCAGCTGAAGATGGCGCTGACAGAGGAATTGACGGTGTTACCGCAAGAACTTAACAACTTTGTTCTAAGTATGGACAGGCGATGCAAAGCCTGCATCGACATTAAGGGTGGCCATATCTCCTACTGAGGACCACCTCTTCCCTTTGTTCCATCTTTGGCAGTGATGCATTTATATCATGGCAGCCAGTGCTATGTTGCCATTTTTGAATAAAGTCCCTCTGTACCGTTTTGTTTCCGTTGTGTCGGTGTTGTTTTCTTCATCATTTCTCTACCTCACGAGGTTCCTTTCGTATGCTTTTCCAATATCCAAGCCACCCCTATGAGAAGCTACAGGTGAAAACCTGACTGATCCTTAAGTTTTGCACACCAGTGTAGTACACTGAGTGATAAAATAGAGGTTTACGGAACGTAAGGTAACGGACAAAATTTTTCTGGATTGCTTCGATTTTGTTATTGTGCTAGGATTCTAGATGGGTGAGCGAATTCAAGGATTGGCAGAACAATACTTTTATAAAGGATAACAGCATATCTGTAGTTTTTTAACTTGTGGGTGCTCCATTTGATAAATCCTAGTGTTTTGAATGCTTTGCTTGTGATTTTAACCACATAGGCATCAAATTTAGCACTGCTGGAGAAGAGAATCCCGAAGTCGTTAACTTGGTCACACCTTTCAATGATCACAGAATTAATAGCGTACTCTGTGTTTATTAGTTTTGTAGATCTGCAGGATGAGAAAGATTATTTTGCACTTCGAGAGGGTTAGCAGTACAGGAGAGAGAGAGAGAGAGAGAGAGAATGAATTTGATGGCGCATTGAAGCTGTTAAGAATCGTAATCTCCTTCACTGCTGAGTAGATCTTAAGATCATCTGCATAAACAGCAACTTGAACATTGGAGGTGCGGATGAAAGAAGGAAGATCATTTATGAAAACAATGAAAAGTAGAAGACCTATGGGGAGCTTCGGAGTACTCCACTTAGTAGTATAAAATGGTCAGAGTTCACTCGATTGATGATAATGTTCAAGGGACGAGGCGTAATATAGCTGCGTAGCCATGAGAGCAAAGGGTCACGGATACTATTTAGCTTAAGTTTTTTCAGAAGTTGTTCGTGCGGGACTTTATCAAATGCCTTAGATATATCTGTGTAGACTGCATCAACTTGAAGGTGGTTATCAATAACTTCAGAGGTGTATTGCCAGAAAGGAAGCAAATTTGTGACTACTGATTTTGCTAATACTCTTATCGAAGATAACTTTCGAACATCACAACGCTGTCAGCCTCGACTACTACTGTGGATGTAACTTAAAAAAAATTTTCTGTTTATACTCCAGCACGACAACCAAGTCAGTAGAGTTTACAATAAATCGTCAATACAAATATTTATCGTATTTAGTAGTCACGGGCTTGAACCCCGGTCCAACTCAAGGAACGCGTGGTATGCACTCCCGCTCCTGACCACTGGGCTACGTCAGGCTTATGCCGAGAAATAACTCTGGTTAATAGAAAACTTCCTACAATCCAGTCTAAATCTCTTTCCGTGTAGTTTAAACATATGGCCTCCAGTACAGGAATCATTAATAACCGAAAATTTCGCCTTCATTCATGTTAGTACCCCTCCTCAGAGGCGTATAGATCCCAGTGAAGTATTTATAGAACCTAAGGTTGCCATAATCTGTAGACTACGCCTCGTTGATAGCACAGTGCATATGTGCACCGTCCTCCCCACACAGACTGTAAAATGTCCGGTTCGAAACCCGTCACTGACGCAAGGAATTATGGGATTTTTTACAACGTGGTTGATTTACTCGGCCTTACGCAATGTTGCATGGTTTTTTAAATAAATAAATAAATTTTCTGTTTATACTCCGGGACGACCAAACAGTCAGAGGAGTTCACGAGATAGACAGAATACAAGAAACAGCACCGCATTCAGCAGTTACGGCCTTGAACCCCGCTCACTCAAGGCACTTGTACTTTATCCGCGTGCCTGACTATTCGGCTACTGCGGCCTTCCCATCTGTAAATCCTGGTTTTCGGTCCAGCAAACGGACAAAGCGACCACAGAACACACAATTTAGAGATATTTATACGTGTGTGTGTGTGTGTGTGTGTGTGTGTGTGTTATTATTTTTTTTTTTTTGTATAATATTGAAGATAATAATATAGAAGATAATTCAAGCAGACAATACCAAACTGGATTTAAAGAAACGCAAGGGATAATAATTTAGTTAAATACAAAATTTATGATTCTATAGCTAAAGAAACGCGTTGAAAACTAAAAAAAAAAATTAAATAAAAGCAATTCGAAAAATATAAAAGGGTTAGAGGAAATAGAAAATTACATTCATCCCTTGCGTTTCTTTAAATCCAGCTTGGTATTGTCTGCATGAATTATCTTCTATATTATTATCTTCAATATTATAAAAAATATTTTATACACATATGGTCGTAATGCATAATTGCTTTAGCAAGTGCATTGGCCCATAAGTATTAGTTACAGTTTGTTTACAATTTATTAACTTTCTTTCCATATTACTCTACGCTATATATGTATATAGTGTAGTATGGTGTAAGTCGCTGATGCGCCTGAAAACTACAACATCGGCAGTCCACGTAATACTAAATGTTTCCTTGTACGTTGTTCTCTTGCGGTCTCAGCTGACGGGTTGCCTGTATTTGGACCTTTTTAAAGAAGTTCGATGGTCCTCCATACTTGGACACTGTATCCCTACAGGCAAATGTTCGATAAATTGTCGATGAGCCACAATGGACCTTTCTTGCCTCCTATTTGCACTGCTTGGAGAAGTTTCACGTTTGATCAAACCGCAACGTCCAAATTCCTTTCTTCCTCTACTTTTTTTTTCATTCATTCCGACCAAGTGTATAAGTTATTTTGGGGTTGGTATTCCCCAAGTGTAAGACTGCATTTTGCTCCATTAAAACACAGCTGACACTTTTCTAACAATCCATGACGCTCATATGCAAATCATTCTGAAGGAGAGCTGCTAGGCGCTGACCATTAACTGCTCTACAGATCTTCTCATCTTCTGCAAATTTTGACATCACGATCTTTATTCCTTCCTTTATCATTTATGAAAGTCAGAAACAACAGTAGGCCCAGAACCGATCCTTGGGAAATCCTACTTCTAACGTTAGACCAATCTGAAGGGTAGCCATAATCACAGCTCTCTGCTTTGTTCCTAGCAGCCACCCTGATTCCAACAATTTCCAGCTTATAAAGTAGCCTCTCATGAGGAACTGAGTGAGTTGCTTTGCTAAAATCCAAATAATCAATGTTGAACTTATTTTTTTACAATCCGTTAATGAATAACTCTGTTTAAAAAAAAAAAAAAAAAAAAACCGCTAACCAGGTTAGTTAAACATGATTTTTCCTTATGTTAAAATTATCGATAACTTTAAGTTCTAAGGTTGGAATGATAATTAAAAGGAACGGAAACCTTATTTTTGGAGGTAAGTTCCGAGAATGAGGTTTTCCGTTCCTGTTATTTAACATGATTTTTCCTTAAACTGTGTAGCCTTCAAAATTTTTAATTTCTTCCTAAATGCTGTCTATTGCACCCTTTATCGTTTCCTCCATGATTTTCTCCCGCTACTGAAGTCAGATCTACAGTTAGCCAGTTCACTCTTAGAATCTCCTTTATGCGGTAATACGTTATCATTTCTCTAATCCGGAAAAATCTCTCCCGAGAGCAATAAGACACTCATAATTAACCTCAAGGGTATAATGAATTAATTTTCTCCCTCCCTTTTCATGATTACTTAAATATGCCATTAAATTAATTAATTTAAAAAAATAACTACAAAAGGCTTACTTTGCTTTAGGTTCGAAAGTTTTTTTTTTTCTAATAAACAATCATTTGTAATTTCAGTATCGCTGTTCAGCTTCACTCGCTCAGCCTCTCACTAAGGGGTTTTGTTTGTAAAGATCAATGCGAAATACCTGTTCAGTTCTTTTGCCACATCCATTACGCAAGGGCCCGATTTCATTTGTTTTCCTCTACTTCACATGCTTGCAAAACATAAATTTATTTTTGGTTTCTGGAAGGGTAAGTGAGATCAAAGCCAAATTTTAAGCATGCTAGTAATGAAGAGGCTCCGTAAAGAGCTGTCTTAAAATTCCTAATTGCATTGACGGTCGATTGTCTTTACTATATACAGAAATTGTCAACTTCAGAAAACAAAAGTGAGAAGGCACTTTGTATTCCATGTAGTCATTGAAATACAGTGTTAATCCCGTTAATTGAACATTTCTCCCCCCCCACCCCACCCCATGTTCGCGCCATTTTGTATATTTTCAATAAAATTATAGAGTGGATTTTTTTTTTTTCGGAAAATGCATGTGCAATGTGTGTGTTTCATATTTTATAACTATAATAATTTTAATAAAAACACTGAACTTAACCCATTTTTCAAACTGTTTACAAAAGGGTTAAATGATCCTACGCAAACTTTATTATCCGATGGATTCATTTAAATATTAATTCTTATCTTAGAGATACCAATTTCTTCCAAAAAACAAAACGATACCAGACCTCTTTTGAAATGTTTTTGTTAGATGAAAACTGTTTTGAAGAAAAATTGTTAGATTAAATCAGTGCCGAAAAAAGGAGAGAGGCCCGAACAGGACACTTACCCGTGTCAAAGACAGCGGTGTAACAATCCATACAAAACTTGAGCTAGGGGCATGTTATACATGTAATTTGGAGTGGGGAGTGCGTGTTTAATATTCTACCAAGGAATTACTTCAGTCCTAGGTGAAATGCTTTTGTTGGTTGAATCAAGCTTGAGGAAAAATGATCTGTCTTCTTTTTCAAACGAGCGCATAAGAGGAAACAATGACATTACAACTTGGGATCTAAAGTTATGGTTAATAGGTTTTTCCGGAATTTGGAGCTCTGGGCCAAAATGTACTAAGCGCGTGGTGGACTTGTTTTTTTTTTTTTTTTTTTTCTATTCCTCTTTCATACGAAGGAGTTGATTTAAAAAAAAAAAAAAAAAAAAAATCAATTACATGACATCTGAGTTAAAATTAGAACAATCTGGGAAAGGTGGAATAGCTCCAGAAATTGAAGATTGGGATGCAGTAGTAGATCTTGTGCCGGTTTTCGTAGAGCCAATTAAATAACACATTCCTAATTATATGAAATTAGGGGGATTATATTTTCCTTTTATATGTTTTTGTTACCAGTTGGATTTTTAAATTGGCCGGTTACTGCAATCGTTTTAATCTTCACAGAACAACAACCTATGCTTTGTAACTTATTGCTCTATATCACTCTCATGAACGGGGAGAGCTCGTTGTGAAAGCAAAGTTTGGTCTATGTTTAGCATTAAGACCATTGTTTTAACTGCAGTTTTTAAATCTTGCTTTCTGCAAAATCACATGAAAGGACAAGACTCTCCTAATTTCAATAAGTCAAATATCTGTAGCCAAATGCTTGAAATGAAAGCACTTCACCTATGCAGACTGTGTGTATTCAACGTTTACATTCGTATATAACGAGGTAACATCTAGTGAGAATAAATTGTCATTGTCGCCAAGTCTACAGTCTTTGAGATTATTAAATAATGTATCGTAGTTCTTAATCCCAGATTGTATTACCTCTCTAAAGGGTTTTATAATGCTATATACATGTGTGGCTAAGGATGAAAATGCCGAGTTCCTGTAGGAAACAATAGGTCGAATAGGAAATCCAGTCTTGTGTAATTTTACCTGACCTAAAAGTGCGGCAATTTGTATGTTCTGGCCTTTAATTCCTTTAAATGGGCCATAATAATGTAGTCGTTTATTCGATACGTGGTTATATACGAATGTAAACGTTGAATATCCATTAGATATTATTTGGGATATGTTAAATAAAAACTCGATACCGATTAATTATGCGAAGCTATCTATTATGGAAATTTTTCACTTAATTAAACTGTTAGTTGAGGCCAATTATATCACCTTTCGAGACAAGGTGTACAAACAAATTTTTGGATTACCAATGGGTTTTAGCCTGAGCGGCTTGATGTCAGAGATCTATCTCTCAACGATGAGCGTATATATTTGACACCTTTTTCGACCCCGTATCACATACTATGGGAGGTATTTAGACGATGTTCAAGTTATTACTGATAGTAGTACTATCCAAGAAATTTTACATTCGTTTAATAATATTCATTCTAGACTTAAATTTACATTGGAAAGGGAGGATACGGATACAAACAATAGTAATATCAAAAAATATTTTATTTCTGTCCCATATGTTGAACAGTGGCACAAACAGCTTATTAGATTCTTTAAAGATACCGAATTTAAATTTGTGGCCAGGCCAATACGGAAATTACACACTATACTGAACAATCGCTCCGTTCTTTCCGTGTTCGCAACACAAACTAATGATCTGATATACAACATTTCTTGCGGTGATTGTGACTCGTCTTACCAAGGTTCGACGCGATTTTCTCTGAATATTCGTGTAAATCTCAACATGAAGTCTCAGTTCGTGCTTCTCGTTCAGCAGCGTCAGAATTAGCCTTTCATGACATTAACGAAAAACATACTTTTTTATTTAACGAGGCCAAAATACTTGATGTTCAACGTAATTATACGCGTCTATTAATTGCAGAAACCGTAGAAATTAAATTACACGAGAGTTCTGTTAATGTTCGGCGGCCATATTTGATCTCCGATGCGTGGACATTTACGCGCGTGCGCGAAGACAAATAATCACTATTTAAGTTTCAGGTTCAACCCTATTCGGTAATTTTCATTCCTGTGATCACGACATACGGTCGAAAAGCGTTGTCAGCTTCAGGAAGGAAAATCATTTTGAATATTTTCGTTAGATTCCTTTTAATTGTGTTAAATTGATTTGAATTGTGTTAAATTGGTTTTTAATTATTTATTTTTTACTCTAATGTAAGTTTTCGATTTCTTCGTTTTAATTTCTGGAGAGTATCATACGGAAGCGTTTTCGTACTATATTGAGGTAAACTCCTCTTATTTTACAAAAAGACTATAGATCTGTAAATGTCTATCCTATTCACAAAGGGAGATTAAAGGGCGAAGTGAGTAATTTAAACCTGTAATTTTAAATTCTGTTCCGGAGAAAATAATGGTTAAAGAAACACTTAAACGGCAATCACAACATGGAGTGCTAAGAGAAAATCATTTTCTGAATAATGATTAGTTATCAATTACTGTGATACAGAGGAACTGAATGCAAAAAAAATAATTTAAAATAAATAATTTTGACATTACAAACGTAGATTTCAGACAGCCTTTGATACTATTGTATTCCATAATGAAAACTATTTGTACTGCTGTATAAATTGCAGTGAGTTTCTGCTATGGATAAAGGGATGGTCGAGATAGTGGTTATTAATGGCCACTCTCTTCAAGAACTAATGTTATTAGTGCATCACTCTAGAGTAGGTTCTTGGCGCTTTACTGCATCCAATATTTATTAACGATATTGAAATTAAAGTGTACGTTTGATGATAATACAAAGGTTGGTAGGGTGGTTAATAAAATCTGATAAATTAGGTATATGGGCTGACAAATGGCACTTGAAATTTAACAGTGATAAATGCAAGGCACTAACTGAATTTGGGTAGCAATAATCCTAGAATAGCGTTCACGTTCGGATGTATCACACTCAAGATACGTCGAGAATGAAAAAGATCTGTGGATCTGTACAGTCCGAAATTAAGTTCTCTGAGCAGTGCAGACATGCTGCTGAGACAGCTCATCGGCCTCTGTAAATGATATACAGAAATTACTATCAAGTCCAGCAGGAGAATGAATTTTTTTTCTCTTATTGTAGACGGCAGTGGTTAGGCCGTATCAGAAGTAGCTCATGCAGATCTGGAAGCTAGATTTTCGGAAGGATTTTTATTTGTTGGAACAGGTGCAGAGAAGAGCAGCAAGATTAGTCAGGAGGCAAAATGATTCTTTTGCCAAAAAAGATTTGAGTTCAGAAATAAATTGCAGTGCCTGGAAACTAGGCATCTGCGAGGAGACTAATTTTAAAGCATGCCTGCCCTGCAGGACGATATGTATGCAGGCATACCATCTGCACAAGGCTTCGTGATCGTTAGTTATGCATACGACTACTAAATGTTATGCATCGAAAAACTCTGCTATCTGTGTTATTTTGACCCTTGTACACCAAATAGCACATTTCAGTGGGCTACCGTGCTCTTTACTGATTTTTCGAGATACAGTAACTGCACCTTCGGGGATTCAATGCCGTTATTTCGATTTTTCCGTTATCTAGACAGTTTTATTTTTTATATATTTAATACAGAAATAATGAGGCTAAATAAGAAATAGGGAGCTTAATAATGCAATTTTATTAACTGCGCATAAAAAAACAAATATGTTGACGATCCAATGTTATTTTCTGCCATTAACATACTCCCACCTACACCCCGTTCTATTTTCTTTATTATATCAAGTTTAGTTATATTAAGCTCGGTAGCACAGTGGTATCGTCACCCTCCTCCCCACACCATGTGGAAAAGGCCCGGATTTGAATCCTGTCGATGACGCGAAGAATTTTATGGCCTTTTTTTTCACTCCGTGGCTGAGTTAGTCGATCTGAGGCATAGATAGCAAGGTTTTTCGTCCAGCAAATCGAGCAGAGAACACGCGCAATTTGCAGACATGGGTATATGAATTAACTTTCAGGATGACCCTAATGTTAATAGTTTAGATTATATCAAGTTTGTCACTAAGCTTCTTGTTCTTCTCTGTATGAGATTTATTAAGTTTAGGAGCCATAGTGAAGGGTTTTAAATATAAAATAATAATAATCCATGATATCAGTACAGAATTCATTTTCAAAATGACGAACGTAAACAAATACAGTAATCACATAACTTGCTGTTTCTTTTTTTTTTTCGACACTGCAAGACATCTGTGTTGTATGTAAATATTTGATCTGAATGTGCCGTTATTTCGACAGTCTATTGTAGTATTCCAGTTTCCTGCTTGCTAACATGGCGGGAAGAGATACGTTTAGAGGCAGTGGTTTAATGGTGTTGTCGGAATTACTATCAATGGCCATACAGATCTCCATGTTTTCCTCAACGGTGCCTCCATAGCTAGGTGGGCAGGAGCAGCAGTGCCTAGCACATGCTTCTTGATTAGACTGGGGTTCGAGCCCCTGAGCCACCATTTAATACGGAGGATGTGGAAAGGTCAGGGAATGACCACCGCATATCCCCGGAGCAATATGGCCTTAGTTGCTAATTCTCCTAAAAAAAAAAAAAAAAAAACAATAACAGTTTTCCTCAACGGTGGGAGGGTTGTTGTTCATATTAAGAGTGAGAATATAGCCCACATGGAATAGCCAGCCAAATCTCCAGATTTAAATCTAATATAGGATTCTCTAGCGGGAGGTTTTTCATATTGTGATATAAGGCATATACCACCAACAAAGATAAATTTGTTGAAGTATGTTTCCATGGAATATCAGTACGTAGTTTTTGGGGGCTCTTGAAATGATATACATCTCTTATTTCAAATTAAAAGTGTGTCCAATCTTTTTGTCACTATTGAGATAAATTAAAAGGTTTTTGGTTTTTTTTTACGTTTTTGTGCTTTGTTTCTTAGCTTTTAATCACCATCGTACATGATTCCCATACATTTAGTAAGATATAGTAATAATACTTAATACTTTGTTTTCTCTTATACAGTATTTACTACTTCATCACAGAATGAATGATTTTAGCATTCAGTGAAACTAGTTTCTTCTGCATTGGCTGAGAAACAGTCTAGGATGATCGAACTACTTGATGACGAAGTCTGTCTGTGAAGTGAGTATCTGATCGACAGTACAGTACTGGGAAGCCTCTGTTAGTTATGCTTAAGTAGCATAGGAACAGATCATTTTAGCTTCAGATTTATTTCAAGCTTAAAACATAATGAGAGGAAC
The DNA here is from genome assembly GCF_048544385.1 of Mastigoproctus giganteus. Taxonomy (NCBI): domain Eukaryota; kingdom Metazoa; phylum Arthropoda; class Arachnida; order Uropygi; family Thelyphonidae; genus Mastigoproctus; species Mastigoproctus giganteus. Next base: position 179,408,008 of record NC_143578.1, on the reverse strand, counting down.
TGGAGTAGGATCAGTAAGCATGATCCTACTCCATTTATTCTGAACAGTTTCTTTGTCTGATCTAACTTACAATCTTCGATAAAAAAATAATAATAATAATAATAAACGCAGCCGCAAATATTGAAATGAATGCAGTAATTAATTGGAAGAGACTGCTACGTGGTTATTCATCTTAGAGGAATCAATGAATTATGCAACATTAATAATACACCACGTGAAAGACTTTTTTTTTTTGAAAATGTTGTAATTAAATTGAATACACCTCAGTGAAACAATTTGACAATGTTTCGAGAAGCCACTGCTTTTCTTTGTCAGGGCCTCAAGGTTAAAATAAATAATATCAGGGTTTAAATAATAGCTGAAAGAAGTTAATTACGACCCCACTCTGTAGGCCTAAAGAGAAGAATATTGACTTCTCTTAACATCTCCAAATTGTTTTAAGTGCTTCTATTGCGATCTATTCAGTTCAATTCAATTGCAACATATTCAATCAAACAGCTTATAATTCACGTGATATATTAATGTTTCTTAATTCCAATAAGAATGCAGTAATCTAAATGAGCAAATGTCTTTCAACTTCGAAATTTGTTCCTATATTTATGATAAGGGATTTCTAGCAGTTCTATACCTTTTTTTGAATGTGGTCTTAAAATTGTTTGTCTGTAATTTTAATTTTTTCTTCAAATGTAAAATAGTTTTTCGGCGTATCCACCTTCTTCCAGCAATTTTCCTATTGATTATACGAGTAAGAATCTTATTTCTGAAGGATACTGCATATATTGTTCTTGATTTATTCATATACTCGTTCATCCACGTCTGTGTTAATGTTGATTCATTATCAACTGCATACCTTTCATGTTATTATTATATGCATGGTCATTCTTCCGCACGCATGTATATTTGATTTTTCATATTGTAGAGTTTATGGCTGCTTTCCAAGACACCACTACCAGCCACTTCAAAATTTCTTCATTATTCATCATGTTTCTAGATGAATACAGGTGTATCTTGAATCCAAGGGTCCTCGGACATGATTGAAGTGCCTTTTGGCTGTAGCCTTTGCGCGCTTCTTGTTCGACGTGTGTGATAAATATCTCCATGAAAGCATAAATGTGTGCGCTCAGATATATTTTCATCTTTGCGAATTGTACAACAAAAGTTTCCTTCTTTGTATGATACCGTGAAATGCAGCGAAAAAGATTTCAGTATAGAGCGTCAGTGATTGTTATGAAGTTATCATTGTTTATATGAAAAACAGGAAAGAATCTTTTAATGTTGTACATGATGTACGTAATAAATATTACCTATAAAAATAGCAGCAGGATGAGAGTTTGCATTGGCCTAAACTAAACTATTATAACTCCAGATCCGAAACTGCGGGAAGACCTAAAGATTAGTGTAGAGTGGTAGGGGTGTAATTCTGAAATCTTAATAGAATTTCTGTTTACTGCGAGTTCAATGTGAGTTTGAACTTCTTTTAATCTGAAACTTTTTGGCAGTTATAATTATCTTCACTGCGGACAGGATTTTGCCCATTGTGGCGAAATTATTCTCAGAAATGGATTTCCCATATGTGATTGAATACAGTGTGATAACTTAGATTTTCGAATTCGAATCAAATTCATTAAAACAGATACTCTTTGTATAATCATAACTTGCAACGTACAGTATTCCCTGAAAATCTTAGTTTACCCGGAAACTAGTACCTCAGTTTGGCAACAGTACTGATGATATACGAGCTGCGTACCTTATACAGTATTTGGAAGTGGGATGGGATTGGGGTGGCGAGGAAATGAATTTGCCTTCTGTGTGTCCATTTCTTAAAATTTTTATAAGTGCATACTTCATATTTTCAACAATTTTTAATTTAAAAAATTCGATTTCAAATTTCTTCAGCCGTTCCTCTCATTATGTGATAGTTATCAAAAAAAAAATGAAAATAAATAAATAAAATAAAATAATGAAGATTAATCGATTTCTAAACGTAGTCTGAAATAAAAACTCTGTTGCTTTGTTAAAAAAAAAAAAAAAAAATCTCAATAATATTTTTCTTAAATTTAAGTCATCGAAATGTATGCAGTCTCCTTTCCGAATAAACATATATGGGTTTTGTTCGAAAATTTTCCAAGCGAAGCAGCAAAATTTAAGCAGACCATATTAAAACATGTTAATACAAGCTCTTCTTTTACATGTTTTTAATATACATAGTCGTAGTTTTTATTTTTTTCGCGGTTTATATTTTTGGTTTCTTTTAGTACCAGCGTTGACCCTTGATTGCGTTTTCTAAGTTGATAAAATCCCCCTTGAGATTTTATAAACTTAAATGTTTTTAATATGCTGGATTTCATCTATATGTTATGACATTAGCGGTGCTCCCTAATTTAGTGTTTTGAAAAAAAAAAAAAAAAAATAGGCGCGTGTTGATGTTTATGAATTGCATGTGTTCACAATCAGGTTTGCATGTTTTGCGGAAGGATAACTCTACATTCGCCCGAGACCACCTAGTTACAAGTCGTTGTCATCATCCAGATCTGTTATATACACGGCGAGTTATTGGTCACTGTGGTGATAAAAATCAGTTGTTCTGGATTATCATATTTTTATTCGCTATTTTCTTGTATGTTATCCTGTTTGTTAAACTTTTAGCGCTACGCAGAGTAAGCGCTGTTTTGTAATGTCTGCAGATACCATCTCTCCCCCTTCCTCTGGGTCTGTTACACGTATACCGTTACTGCTATATATTTTTGATTGCATGGCTACTTTTACTTTTGCTTGTATCTATATAGCATTGAAAAATTGCCTTGTATAATTTACAATGTAAAGATTGCCAAAATCGCATATTGGGCAAACTGGTAGAATATTATTCAAGAGAATTCTTCTTCAAGAGGAGTGTTTCCATTTTCAGTGGGTTTCCTCAGCATACAAGTTATTTTTTGGTAGGAATTTTTTCCCGCAATAAAGTGCGGTTCAAGGTGTCTTGGTCGGTTAAGCCTCGGGCTGTCATGTACTCCATCCATCCATTGCCTCCTAAGTCTTCCTCTTCTTCCAGGAGGTATCCATTCCAGGATAGCCTTTGGATATATGGTTTCTTGCATCCGTTTTACATATCTGTACCATGTTAAACGCATTTCTTTGATAGTGTCAATAATATTCTTTTTCGCTTCCATTTTCTCTCTTATGTCTTCACTCAGTTTTCTGTTCCACTCGCCTATTCAACGTCCAGGTTTCCGCTCCATTCAATAGAAGACTTTGTCCAATCGTTTGAAATATAAGTTTCTTTGTTCTATTCAAGATATTTCTGCTCCATAGAACAAAATTTAACATGCCGATAACATTTCTGCCGTCTGCAATTCTCTTATTGATCTCTGCTTGGGATGATCCATCACTTTTTAAGATTGATCCCAAATATTTGAATTTATCGACTTGTTTGATTTTAAAACCTGCAATATTTAGAATGCGTCCTGATCCTGAAGACAAGAGAATTAAAGAACATAAATATAACATAACCCACGGCCTAGTAACAAAATCGGATCCTGGTTTGCACATGGGGTGCGAGGATCAGTAATGGAATTTTAAGAACACCTCTGTTCTAACCACTGACAGTTAAGGAAACGCAGACTGTAAAAAGAACCCTTTATTTATTATTAGCATAATCAACAATATTAACCGAAACACAGGCATGCAGATAGACATTAACTATATGCATATTTTCAAAAAAAGAGTATTAGAACAAATAAAATAGAAACCATAATAATTATACCTTGATAAAAGAACCCCCATTTCCCTTCTAACGTAATCTTGAATTTACATTCACAATTAAGACGCTTTGGATTTTAGGAAAGATTTTGACACTGTTGCGCATGGAAGACTACTGCACAAATTGGAGCAGTATGATATTAAGGGTAAGTTGTTACAATAGATAAAAGGTTGGTTGAATGGGAGAAGACAGAGTGGTAATCAATGGACGCTGCTTTTGGTGGACGAAAGTTATTAGTGGAGCCCCACAGTTCGGTTGTATGCCCATTGTTGTTTTGTATATTTATCAGTGATATTGATGAAGGTATATCAGGCTTAATTTCCAAGTATTATTATTGCCAATTTATTTCTCTGTTGAAGAGACATCTCTGGGACAGCCATTGGCTAGAAGGGTGAGAGTTACATTCTAAGGTGGGAAGCGGACCCATGAGCAAAAGGTTACAAAGAAATACAGAATTTTGGAATACATGAGTAATTATGATTTTATAATAGAATATTTACATTTTTGGCATCTTTGAACATCAACCCTGCCAATCTTTGTATGCAGATGATACAAAGGTTGGCAGGGTTATTAATGACAGTAATGGCAGTGTGCTACTGCAACAGGATCTAGAAAATTTGGGCAGATGGGCTGAGAAAGTGGTAACTCAAGTTTAATATTGATAAATGCAAAATACTGCATATGGTTAGAAATAACCCCAGAGAAATGTATCAACTGTGCGATACTGCACTTAGGGTGGTAGAAAATGAAAAACATCTGGGAGTAATTGTGCAGTCACATATGAAGTTTTCTGAGCAATGCAGACAGGCTGCCAGAACAGGTCAGGTCATGGGGTATTGTCATGAGATTCAGGAATTTTGCTAGTAGGGAAAAGGTGATTATCCCTATGTATAAGCCAATGGTCAGGCTACGCCTGAGTACTGAGTACAGGTCTGGAGACCTCATTTTAGGTGGAATGTAGAGTTGCTTTAGCGTGTACAGAGAAGGGCAACGAGATTGGTGAGGGGAACGAAGGGGTCCTCTTACCAAGAAAGGCTTAATTTCTGAAAATTGCAGCAGCTGGAGACTGTACACCTCAATTGTAGCGGCTGGAGACATTATACACCTCAATCAGATCACCTGTGAGGTGATCAGATTGAGGTGTATAATGCCTAGAATGAGTTGAGCACGCTTAATTCTGATGGAATTCTTCCACTTGCTGAGATTACGAACCTGAGGGGCCATAAATTCAAATTGAGGAAAGACAGTTATAGACCATATGTGCGGAAATTTGCCTTTAGCCAAGCGGGTGGTTAATTGCTGGAACAAACTTCCGTCTGTCGTTGTGGAAGTTGATAACTTAAATAAATTCAAGAAGAAACTGGACAAACATTTTTAGAGGGAATGGATGTGTGAAATTGATTTATTTTTATTATTATTTTATTTATTTATTTATTTTTTTGTTTGACTTATGCTACATAAGCTCAGACTTCTCTCTCTGAATATCCTCACCCTCAGGCACAAACTATCATTGACCCCAGAAGACCTTAGCCTGATGCGGTTACACATCAGTTTTGATTCAGAAGTTCTTAGTTTGAGAGTAAAGTATAGAACATGTAATTAATTGTAAACCACTGCCTTGGCATGTGATGCTGATGGTTGGTTGATTGGTTTTATTGGCGCAAAAGATGCTGATGGTTTCATAAGAATAGCATTACAGGAATGTAAGTATTCATGGCTATCTACTTAAGTTTAATTTTAATCTTTTAACTAAATTATTAACTGCTTTAAAAAAAAAAATGTGTTCGATACCATGCAATATAAAACAGGTGGGCAGATATGTAGGGATATTGCATGTGTGTACAGTTCAGTACGAGAATGGTTAGGACGAATGATTAAATGACTTTGAAAACGGCGTGGTAAACTGGTAAAGGTAAACTGCAGCCATTATCAACCCACTACAGGATGGAAACCCCTCAACAATTCATGCTGAGGGAATTGGACCATAATCTGCCACGCTGGTCCAGTGCGCGTCGGCAGTTCGACCGTATTTAGCACTCAGGGGCTTGAACCCCGGTCTACTCAAAGAGCGTGTGCTAGGAACGGCGTGGTATTCTGTTCCAAATGCGCCGGTATGAGAATCTCGGAAACTAATCGTACTGGTCTTTCATGTACGACTGCGTCTCCTGTGTATCGAGATTTGTCCGGTAACAACACACAATCGGTCCATGCACTCACTTTTTTCGTCATATTATGATCCTTCCATCAGCTTCAAAAGCAGGAACCGGTATTGGTCAAATCAAGTAACATTTTTCCAATACTCCACTGCCCAGTGTTAAGTGTTCTGGTGACAACGATGCAGGGTGATGACAATATAATGGTGTTAGGACTGCTTTCATGGTGCCAATCGGGCTGCTTGATATTATGGATGCCACATGTTATCTGGATATTTTTTTTTTTTTGAACCGAGCATATCCCTTGATGACTTCTGTGTATCTACGAATGGGTTCTTCCAACAGGATAATGCTTGTGATGTATTATACAGAAATGAGAGTGAATTTAGCCTATTGCGCTGGCCTGCCAATATATAAATCATTTTGAATACCTGTGCGATGAGGGGGAACGTGCTCTTCGGAGTATAAACCTGAACCCATCCAATATTGAACAACTGGAAAGCAGTTAAATCAACGTATATCCGTATCCCTGTGGCAGGCTTTCGACACCTCGTTGAACCTATGCTACGATGAATTCGGGCTCTTCAGAGGGCTTAAGGAGGATCTACTTGCTATTATGTAAGTGTACATATGTGGCTACTCGGTGTACAAAACTCTTCATACAGTATCACCATTGTCTGGTATTAAGGAATAATACCTTTCTACCTGCTTGCAAAAGTTTGCTAAATCATTGATGGTTTACATTACATGATAAACTTCATATTTATATTGTAATTCCTAAATATTTTTCTTCTTGAATCACCTTTAATGGCTTTTCCCCAGTCTCATCCCTGGTGAACAGAAAAGTAAGTCCCTTTGCTGCTTGCCAGGTGCAGGACCTTGCAATAAACATTAGCTGTCATTTTTTAGAACGTATTTTTAACCTCTTCAAATTATTTTGAAGCAGCATCGCTTGTTTTTGGTCATTTAACAAACCATATCAACATTTATAGCTTCCTCATAATTTCCTCATCAGTAATGTTGATATCAGTAGATACCACAGGTTATCTGGAAATTGTTTTGAATCGGGCGAATCCCTACATGACTTCTGTGTATCCGTCTGCCAATGTGTTCTTCCAACAGGATAATGCTCTAGAATTTATACAGAACTGAGAGTGAATTTAGCCTATTGCGGTGGCCTGTCCATATCTAAATCACTTGAATACCTGTGCGATGAGGTGGAACATGCTCTTCGGAATAGAAACCTGAAACCATCCAATATTCAACAATTGTGGGAAGCAGTTAAATCAACATGAAGAACAAGAGGAACTCATTTTACCATTCTCATAATACAATTCTACCATTCTGAAGAATTGTATTGTGATCACCGCTCCTGTATCTATCTGTAGTTTCTATTTTCTCCAGTTTATGCAATACTTTTCCCGTTGGGAGCTGTATGTAAAGCTTTACTGAAGTCTGTTTATAATATCAGAGTTGTTTTTACATCTAATTTTTTAAACTCTTCTTAGTAATTAATGAGAAGGTCAGGCAAACCTTGATTTCACAAACTTATGCTGTGATTTCAGGATTTTGTTCTTATCGAGATGGTCCTTAACACCCGACATCATGATCTTGTTCATTGCTGGCGCAGGACTCACTGGTGTGTAGTTAGCCATCGTCTCTTTCTCTCCTCCTTTGTGGAATAAATATTAACGCTTCTCCAGTTCAAGAATGTTATCCCGAAGTCTTATTATTTGTTATCTCATTAACGTTACTAACAGTATATATTATTATAACTGGGTATATAACAATGGGATAGGAAGGGGAAAAAATAATTATGGTGAGCAGCGGGAACGCTTTCTTTTCGCTTCCTCAGAACACAGAGGAATTCGTAAACACTTATCGAGTTACAGCACAGGGGTTTCGTTATCCACATGACAATCGTAAATGGGGGAAAAAGGCTTTATTTCATTTAGGAATTCGCATTAGGAATTAGCGGTTCAAGGATTAATACCTATGAACAACATAACATGTTGAGGTACATTGCCTTATCCGTTCAACTAAGAAATGAAGGTAGGTCATCAAAACACTTAACCTAATTATACGGCATACTTTCATAGTTGTTTGAATATGTAGTGCTACAAACCAGGTTTTGATGTGGTATTATCAGTTGGCCTAATTGCCTCCTGTGAAATAGCTTTTTATTTTTATTTTAGTTTAATAGTTCATACAAGATGTTGCTAAAATGTCCGTGGAAATCACTTTATACGAGGGGAGGATTGAAAAGTTTTTTAGTCGAATATAGATTCGCAAAGATATTGCCAATCTGTGCTGTGATTCTTTTGTGTATTCACAGGAAATTACCCATTTGGAACTCTTCTCCTTTATAGAGGGAGTGGAAGGTGAATGGAGATGGCAACTTTTGAAAAAATCAAGCACAGGATAGTCATTGAGTACTTTCATTTAAAGGGAACGTCGTTTAAAGAAATTCATATAGACATAGCAACAAATATTAGGTGAATATTTTTCTTCATAGGCCACGGACTCGGTGGGGTTGCAGAATTTAAGCGTGGACAGTGTTAAGATGTGGGAGACCTGTTAACGTGTCGACACCCGCAAATGTAGATGCTATTCATGACTTGTTCATGCAAGGCCGCAGAATAACATTGAAGCATATCGATATAAAGATAACATCGTGCCATGAGCAAGCTCACAATATTGTGGTTTGTGTTGGGAATGAAGATTTCTTCGAGGAAGGTCCCTAGAGCAAGCACTGCATGCAAATCAGAAGCGGAAAAGAGTGAGTTGAAGCTAACGAAGCTCGGTTTTGGGGGTGGTATGTCACTATGGACGAAACATGGGTGCACCACACCTCAACCCAGAAATTAAAGAACAGTGGAAACATCCTTCTTATCCCCCCCCCCTCCTAAAAATTGACTCCAGAAGTCGGCTGTGAAAATCATGGCATCCTTCTTGTGGGATCCAGGAGTGATCACAGATTTCCTAGAACGAGGTGCCACTATCAATTGCGAGTATTATTCTAACCTACTGAGGTATTTTCGCGAATAATTGAAGTTCAGGGGGGCGCAGGAAATTGGTCAAAGGAGTCATCTTGTATTAAGAAATGTATCGGCGCACACAGCGTTTCTGACTGTGGAAACACTGCATGACTGTTGGTTCAAGCATACAAGGATTCTTATAGAGATCTTCGAAGGAGATACCACAAAGAAATAGCTAATGCTAAAATAGATTGTTGGCAAGGATTTGTCAAACAGGTTGGAAATTCAGAACCGTGGGGATTAGTTTACAAAATCTCCAGAAACAAATTAATCTGTGGAGAAGTTTACAATACAGTAAGAATAAACGGAGCAGAATCTGAGGACTGGAACTCCACGGTACATGCTATAGTGTCAAGTCTGTTCCCTAAAGATATTCCAGAGTTGGATACATTGGAGCAAGGCAAGATACGTCTTGAAAACAGTATGTACACGGGTTCAACTGATATTGAGTATTTCAATCTGTTGGAGTTGGGTTCTGCCATAGCTGGACTAAACAGCAAAAAATGCCCCGGAATTGACCTTGTGGAGAATCTTGTTATCGTCAAGTTTTTCAACTTTTATCCACAAGTACTGCTAAATCTCTTGAACAAATGCCTCCTGGAAGGATACTTTCCAAATCAGTGGAAATTGGCATTGCTCAAGATTCTTCACAAGACAGGGAAAAATATATCCGATCCCCGTGCTTACAGACCAATTTCCTTACTTGCTAATATTGCTAATAAAGAAAAGACTTCAACTAAGAACTCAAATCCAAAATCGAGTATAAATCTGACAGCTGAGCAGTTAATATAAATGTTGGTATCCCAGACTACTTTCTGGGAAAGTTATATGAACGTCTTCTGGCTCCTAGAATACTAAAGAAATTTGAGGAAAACCAACTATGCTCAAACTGTCAGTTTGGCTTCAAAAAAGGGAGGTCCACCGACGATGCTATTCTTACGGTGATGAACTTTATCCAGAATTCATCTTCTAAATATGTTTTGGCAATTTTTGTGGACTTTGAGGGCGCTTTCGACTCCCTCTGGTGGGAGAGTGCCCTCAGGTCTTTAAGGCTGGCTAAATGTGATAATTATGTGTACCGGGTACTGAGATCATACTTTAATGAGAGATACATCATGGTCAAGGCAAAGCATCTGTCTTACAAGGCCCAGGTTTCGAGAGGATGCCCCCAGGGGTCGGTGTTGGGGCCTCTCCTCTGGAATGCCGTACTAGATCAGTGGCTCACGAAATCACACGAGGATTCTCTAAAGGTGGCCTACGCCGATGATCTCGTGATTGCCATAGAAGGAAGGTTACGTAAGGTATTAGAGGACAAAATTCAACCCACCTTAGATGATTTGGTGGCATGGGCTGACATCAACAAGCTCAAGATATCTCAGAGTAAAACGAATTTCATGACATTTAAAAACCACTTTAATTACGGAAGACCACCAAGAATTCGACTGAATGGTTTACAGATACCTTATGTTCCTCAAAACAAATATCTTGGCATAATTCTTGATGATAAATTAACCTTTCTCCCTCATGTCACCAAACTGAAGGAAAAAATTAGAAATTTTACTGCTTCGGTCATAAGAATCTCCAAAAGAGACTGGGGTTTGAATAAAAAGACCTTGAAACTATATTATAAAGCAATATTTCTGCCTATAGTTTCGTATGGAGCAGGTATTTGGCACCAGAACGTCGTTAAGGTGAAAATTAAAAACAAGTTACTATCAATTCAAAGGACAATGCTTCTGGCATTAAACAATGCCCCTCGTACAGTATCAAACAATGCCCTCCAAATTCTTGGAGGAGAACTGCCTTTAGATTTATTTATCTTATACCGTGGCATGATTTATAAACATAAGAAAGGACTGCAGGTATCTATTATGGGAATTACAACCAACCCAGTTAGTAACTTAAAGACAGAACGGAAAAGATTATGGAGTGAAATGATTAGTATTTGGCAAAGTAGATGGAATGAGTCTGTGCACGGCGAAGTCACAAAGAAGTATATTGAAAATGTTGAGTTTGCTTCTACTCAACGTTCTGTTTCGTGGTTTGCACCAAGCATGTTTACGACGTATTTATTAACAGGCCATGGATCTCTGAGGGCCAAACTTTTCGACAGAGGTTTGGAGCCGGATCCTTTTTGCACCTGTGGTCAAATGGAGGACTGGATCCATGTTTTACTGTTTTGTCCGCAATATACAGACCATCGAGTATTGCTACTTAATCAGGTTCCAGGTCTAGCTGAGGACAACGTGAAAATACTAGTTGAGAACAAAACAAACTTTGAGACTTTCCAGACCTTTGCAGAATCGGTCTTTAAGAAAAGACTTCAACTAAGAACTCAAATCCAAAATCGAGTATAAATCTGACAGCTGAGCAGTTAATATAAATGTTGGTATCCCATTAAATATAAATAGGATGACTTGTCAGATATGTAAATTGAATTGTATTACTAGGATTTAGAGTCAAAATTTTATTATCTTTTGTACATATGTAAATATTTACTTAGTTTGTTTTTTTTTTGCTGGTTTCCAGGTTTGGGCAACCTGGGGACGGGATTGCTGGCACCCACCGGTATTGCACTATCTCCGGTGGGTGTGGGATTTGTGCCCATGGCACTAAAGGTAATAGTAGACCCAGGCTTGGCTGCTTGTGCCTGGGGGCAGGCACCGGCTGCCTGGGTGTTGGCTGCTCCCTGGTGGCAAGGTGGACACACACAAGCGATAAAAAGCTTGCTGAGTTTCTGCACCACCACAGACGTGCAAGGTGGAGATGGGCTAAGGCCTAGGAGCCACCCTTGATACAGGTAAAACACACACACACACACACACACACACACACACACACACACACACACACACACACACACACACACACACACACGTGTTCATATATAATATAGTATATATATAGGTATAATGAGAATGATAATGCTAATGTATATAAAATTGTATATATATATATATTCTCTGTAAGTTCTTGTATATAAAATGTAAAGAATTGTGTGTACAAATAAATGGAAAAAAAAAAAAAAAAAATGTTGGTTCGAGCTATTACAGCATCCACCCTACTCAGCAGATTTGGCTCCATCAGACTACTTTCTATTTCTGAATCTTAAAAGGGACTTGAAAGGACAGAAATGTGATGGTGACAATGCTGTGATGAATGCATTCAATAACTGTTTTGAGAAACTTTTTTGAAATTTTTTTGAGCCGGTTACGAGAACTAGTGGATCGTACTAGAAAGTGTGACTCAAAGGAGTGGGAGGATTATGATGAAAAATAAATGGCTTTTCACAACTTTTTAGCATTCCTTCCGTGAGAGGCTAGAAACTTTTCAGCATTCCCTCGTGTATATGTTAAAATTGGATTTAAGTATTTACTTTTTCTTCAAAGTAGTGATTTTCCACTGTGTATCTCTGCATAAGGCCATTTTCTGCTGCCACAATTGGAAACATTTGTGGAGCTTATTTTACATTTCAGTGCCTTCGACGTACGGTGCTGTATTACCTTCAAAGATCCAAAATGTGTTTCTTTCAGAGAAGTTTCGATATTTGGAAATAGGTTAGAAAAATCAGGAGACAAATCGAGATGCAGGGAGGATGTTCATATGATGTATACCCCCGCCCTTCAGGCACTGTTTTTTCACAGGTCTTCACTTAAGAATTGATGATTAATATTTGACAAACATACTTTTTATCCAACCCCAGTTATGCTATCATCCCACACTGTTTTTTCAACATATTCATTAGTTTTCACTGTTGTTGGGCAACAGGATCGAAAATCTTCATGGACTTTTTTTTTTTTTTTTTTTTTTTTTTTTGTCCCAGAAAATCGTTAGTGCGGTCGATAAGTGGTCCCTTCATTTCTTGCAATAATTCGTTACTTTTAATTAGAGGTTTCTCCAGTTTAATCGGAAATTTCAGTTCATACGCTGTTCCATAAATTTCCAGATATTGTTTTTGAAGTAAATCCCACCTTAATTTTGGAGGTACATAGTAATTGTAAACTCTACTGACTTGCTTGTCGTGCCGGAGTATAAACATAAAAATTTAAATAGATAAATATCAGCTTATGGCGGCTGCTTTAACGATAGAGAGAGAAACTTGCAATTCGCACCTGCAACTTTGTCGTATACAGTATAAGTAAATAAATAGAAGACAGTGATGCTAAACATTGCTATCAGCAACAGCGAGATACTGAAAATTAGTGGTCAAAAATATGAATGCCTCTTCAACCTATGGAATACAATGTAATCTCTTCTTAGTCAAATGTTTTCAGGACATAAAAGATCGTGGAGGCAGTTATAAAGTTATACTTTCGGGGAACTTTCATGATATACAGAAAGAAGCTAAAACGGTAACTACCATTTTTTGCTCCAATTTTATGGACTTAAAAGTATTGCAAATCTTGATTATGAAGTACAACCTAATTTAATGACAGGTACCTAGGAGATGAACTTTTGTCCGTTACAACTGCCTAATGTATAAAATGAATGACACATTGCAACCTAAGTAACTTTATCTTTTTCTTCCAGTCACATAGATCCCCAAGGAGCTGTTGTGGCCACCAACAAATTCCTCCAACTGCATCGATCGTGTGCTATACGAGCAGTATCGCAAAGTGTCATGCCCAGAAGTTCACTGATCCCATCCTTCCACCTAGTTGCAGGTCTTCCTCTGCACCTCTTCCCCTCGGCTTTTCCTTCCATTATATTCTTCAACAGAAAGTTTTCCATTCTTACTTACTATATGGCCAAAAAACTTGTTTTCTTTTGTTGATGTTATGAAGAAGAATTTTAGGCCTGCCAATATTATTCAATACCCACTCATTTGTTCTTCGATCTAAGTACGAAATATGCAGTATTCTCCTGTAACACCACATTTCAAATGCCTCAATTTTCTTCCTGTCAAATCTTTTCAGATTCCATCCTTCACATCCATAAGTGGCAACCGGAAAAAATTAACGAATCAATGATTCTCAGTTTCGTCTTTAGGGGCAGATCATGATCTCTCCATAATTTTATCAGATCAGCTACCAACGTTTTAGCAATTGCATAAAGTTTTAAAATAAACTAACAAAGGGGAGTTTCACTAAACATTCCTTCTTGGTGTAAGGAAACTAGTCTTTCTGTAGCAGAAGACAAACCTTAGAGGTGATAGTTGCAGTTGGAGATCGCGCACGACTCTGAATTGCATGATGAATAATTGTTCAGGAATACTGCTGTTCTATTATCATTTGCTGGTTCCCGTCCTCACGGAAAGATATTACCAAGTGAAACTGAAAGAAGAACAAACCCAGAATACTTCCAATACTCTCTGGAGTGCCACAGTGTAGTTTCTTGGAGCCAGTATTGTATACCCCAGCGTTTCCCAAACTGTGTTCCGCGGATCACTAGTGAGATGTGAACAAGTGTTCCGTGAAAAATCTTAATTAATAAAATAAATGAATTTTGCATATTTGTAGCTTACACCACTTTTGTACCATTATAATTTTTAACTTTTTTTTTTTTTCCGGTTATTGATATACTGGCATAGACTAATAATCAAATAGACCGCGCACGGAACACTTTATTAGTATGCGTAGAGGTAATAAGATATACGCATACTTCCATTCGTATGGGATTTAGCCTGGAGTACACGGATTGAAGGAGAGGAGAAGCGAACCGATATCATAACAAAACTCACTTCCTTGTATAATTTTTTTTTGATAATTATCAGTATTTCGAAATATTATTATTAAAATAAATGTCCATGTTTGAAAAAGGAACTTTAAAACTAGAAGCAAGTACTTCTTGTAGTGCAACTGTGGTCGATGAAAACGAACACGATATTGTCACACTTCAAAGTTGAGGATGAACAATCGCAGCCTTTTGTTCCCCAAAAATCCGAAGTGAAAAAACAGGAACCAACTAATAAAAGACCAAAACGCAAGTATGATGACAGTTATTTGAATTTCGGCTTTATATGTGTTGGAAATAATGATGCTCGTGATTCACAGTGCATTTTATGTAATAAATTCTTTTTGCTCCCGCTAAACTTGTGTTGCGCAAATATATTGTGAGATAAAGTGTTCCATAACTAAAAAAGTTTGGGATACAGGAAAATACCAGAAACTTTTTTTTTTTCTGGTATACCCTGTACACCGCTGACCTCCCAGTTAACGATAACACCCTGGTAGCAATATTTGATGATGACACAGCAGAACTTGTAACCGATGAAAATCCAATAATTGCAATACAAAGGTTACAAGAACAGCTTAACCAGACAAGCTTGGCAAAAAAATAAATAAATAAATGGTGCATGAAAATCAATGAGACAAAATCTATTCATTTTGCATTCACAATGAGACAGGAAACATGCCCACCAGTGAAATTAAATGGCCACATCATACCGCAAGAAGGCAATGCTAAGTATCTTGACATGCATCTGGACAGATGCTTAAATTGGAGAAAGCAGATTTGTACAAAGAGGAAACAACGTGGGCTAAAGGCAAGTTGTATTGTCTAATTGGAAGGGATTCCAACGTTAATATTGGTAAACAAGCTACTTATATGAAACGTCATATTGAAACCCATGTGGACCTATCACATCCAGCTTTGGGGTACCGCCATCACCTCAAGCATAGAAATGCTACAATGCTTTCAATAAAAGATGCTGAGAACCATTACCAACTAGCCCTGATATGTCACCAATAAAATGATACATAAAGACCTGAACATGCCAACGGTAAAAGAAGAAATACGCAATTACAGTGAGAAATACCAACAACGACTAGAAGTGCATCCAAATTACCTGGAGATGAACCTGTTTGATAACAGCGAAGTTCCCAGAAGACTAAAACGCTAACATCCGCTGGACTTCAGTGTAGTGCTTAATGTTTTAATTAAACTAATCTATTCGGGCTGAATGTAGTCGTCAGTGATTAAGTAAGCTCAATAGAAGTGTCGTCACTGGACGTCTCATTCATTCATTCATTCAAGACAATCCTACTGACATTTGTCATACCATAAGATTTACTTAATGTTCGTTATCTCGAACAGATTGTAAATGAGCATTATAGTAAAAAAAAAATATATAAAGAAATGAAACAGTCGTCTGCTTGAACGATGATAAGGAGAATGAAATTCCATTTAAGCAGCTTGATTGTTATTATCATGAATATTTAGTTGAGAAGAAGTCTTTATTTTTCAGGTGCTTGTTGCTTATATTAATTGGTGTAATATGGACGGCCTCCGTAGCCGAGTGGTCAGGAACGGGAGTGCAGGAAAAAAAAAGGAGGGGAGGGGGGCTCACGCTCTTTGAATAGACCAGGGTTCAAACCCCTGACTGCTAAATATGGTCGATCTGTTAACCCGCACTGGACCAGCGTGGCAGATTATGGTCCATTTCCCTCAACATGAATTGTTGAGGAAGCTTCCATCCTGCAGTGGATTTGATAATGGCTGCAGCTTACTTAGCTTAGTGTAGTTTGCAGGATTATTCCCCCAAGCGGTCCTACTGCAAAAAGATGCAATTTAGAATTCATACTCTGAGATCCGTTTAGTTTTTTTGTCGAGGGAATTGGAGTTTGTCTTCTATCGTATTTTCATGTTATGCATAAATATGCAACTTTTAGACAGCCCGGAATAAAAATTTTACAATCATACGGTTTGCTTTAAACTTAAGAGGTTTATTGAGCTTTGTGTTATTGTGATACTGGTAACTGTAATTCTCCGATAAATCTTCCCACCGATAACTAGACATGACGACAACGTTTCTTTTATTTACAGTGATGTTAATTTATGGACTGACTGATTTTTAAAATTTAAATAAATTCCTTTTCAGATTTCTAACATTCCACCTTATCTTGTAAGCTGTGAGTCACCTAATTTTATTAGGTAGCTGTGCATTAAATTAATGAGAGATATGATGATCACAATATCTTGGACAATCACAAGAACCTGCACATGGCCGTAATATAATTGTCATTGGAGGTGCTGCAGTTATTTTCCAAAACTATATGACTAAAAAGAAAAGAGGCCTGCTCTTCACGTCTTCACGACTTGAATTCTTTGGGACCTTTTAATAGAGATTGTTATGGAAAATAAAGTCGCGTGTCAAAAAGTATTCAGCAGGAATTCCGCAAATCGGCGTAAAATTTTACCCCCCCCCCCGCAGGCAAGCTTAAAATAGTAACGGCTGTTCGCTCCAACTACAAATTCATGATAAACAGCATTTTTGGAATAATTTGTCTCGAAGAAAGTGGTTTTAGATCCTAAAATAAACGTACTGGGTATTTTTTGAAATTGGAATGTGACTGGAAGTTTATGAAGTAGTAAAAAAGTGATCGCCAGCCCTATATTTGTTTTTCTCCGAGTTGTCGAGGTTATATCAAATTCGTAAACATAAACTCTGAATTAGCAGGTTGTTCCTTCAAGACTGAAAATTCGATTCGTGTGTGTGCGCGCGCGCGCATCTTTCTGAGCGCAATTTTAATTTAGAGATTTGCCGATTGTTTACACCGCATATTTTACACGAAAGTTTTAAAATTGTGGAGGTGCGATTTGGGATCAAAATCTTCATTTAAACTGGCTCTCAATGTGATGAAGTTGAATAGTCATGATTAATACTAATAATCGACGCTTCAGTTTTATGAGAAATTAATTTTTATGTTTTTGAAAAGCGGACCTCTTTTCTTTCTGGTAAGTTCTCAATTAAGCATATAGTATTTGTTTTCTGTTCCACATCGGTGGTGGTGTTGGTTTCTAAACAGAACCTTTACCTTCACGAAGTGCATTCTTTTCAGGATTGTAATATGTAATACCAAATTCAGAGCAATGTAGGAAAACAAATTTTTATAAAATTTGATCCCATGAAATTAACTGATGTTTCTGTCCTCTGGTGACTGATTTATGTTCTCACATCAGGCTCGTATGACATATACAGAATCATGCAGTGTTAAATTGTTTGAAGAATGGACTGTTTTGTGCCCCCCCCCCCCCCCTTTTCTCCTTCCATTTAGCAAAATTGATAAATTATTTCGACAAGGTCACTACACCCTGGGAATGGCTGCCTGGGAATAGTCCGTAATATCCGGGATATACTGACTTATAAATTTTCTCTTTGCTATCCGTTTTCACCATTTACGAGGATTTACGAGAGAATGGGGCCTAGTAAGCCAATTTCCATTTTGCATTAGGCGTTCACAACGTTACTTCCAAAAACGGGTGCTCCAGCTGTAGTATATTTCGAGTTTATTGCTTGAGTGTAACACAAATCAAAGTTAAATGCTTTTTTCTTTTCTTCTTCCTCTCTTGTTCTGTCGCAGTGATTCTTAGCTCTGTTTCTGTTTAGTCATCTCTATATGTGTAGCAGCTGACATAAAATCGTTAGGTAGCCAGACTTTGAAGAATTTTATTTCTTTACGTAATGTTTGTGCTGTCTAATTTGCTTTGCTTACATAAATGCCAAAAATCCACCAGGTTTGTTAGCAGGTGCCAACATTTTTTTTACAAGTGCTCTTTAGATTTCGGAAAAAATTTCTAAAAAAAATCGTTGTTACTTCATTTTTGCTGTAATCTTATCTTCTACGTCTGTTTATATATACGTTTATTCAGTTTCATCAACTTTTGGATCTGAATTCCAGGAAACGTTGGTTTTGTAAGTCAAAATCGTCAACAGAAAGAGTTAAGTGCAATCTTCTCTGATTTTTAGAATCTGTTTTTCGTGCTGAAATCTATTATAAATTGTTTGTAATAATACATAGAAAAGGCAGCACTTGCGGAATGAGTTTGACGTACTTTGAAGAGAGCCTGGAAAACGTATATACTCAGGAGCTAAAACATTATGACCACCTACCTAATTGCATGTTGGACCGCCTTTTGCCATGATAACCGTAAGCCCTACGGAACCACACCGCTGCACTGTACGTGGCCATAGGTACGAATAGTATTGTAGTAAATATGTAGAATTTCTCTTCAGCCCCCATTCCTGTCTTGAAATTTTTATTAACATCACCGTGAATTTTTTGACTTTGGTAACAAGATGATCGATGTGAAAAATAAAGCTTAATTTGTCATCAATAAACAAGGCCGAGATTCTTAATTTGGAACCTGTGAACCATTGATTTTAACTTTTGGTGGTCTTGCATAATTTAATTTGTTCTTGAATATAATCATATTGGTTTTAGTAGGTGAAAATTTTAGTTTGAGTAAAGGTCCATTCATACAGATCGGTGAACTATTTCTGCCTTATTGTATGGTGCACAGCTGGACCCACCAGAGATCATTATTGTGAGGTCGTCTGCGTAGGCTATGGTACGGGGGAAGAATACTCGTATAAGTATTGTCAAAGTGACGCAAGGGTCCCAAGTAGACCCTTGGGGCAACCTCGAATAACCACTCTGGGCACAATCTGATGTTTTGATACTATAAGATTCTGTTCTGAAAATAACTACTTTATCATCTAATCCGTACGCCTGTTAGTCGCACGGATTTGATGATAAAGCTCAAGATAACAGCCTGCATTCCTAAGTCGATGTAGGGCGCACTCCAACCAGAGAGAGCATCAAATGCGCCCTCGAAATCGACAAAGGTGGTGGTTTCTCGTCGCACTTTTAGTTTGATGTCTCGATATGTGTTACTAAATCAACGAGTGGGTCCTCAAAAGGACGTCCAGGCCTAAATTCGTACTGTCTTCTGTATGGATTTAGTATGTATGGACGAAATGGTCTTGTAATTACTGATAACTGACTTAGCCTCCCAGAAATGCATGTCATCCTGGTGTAGCAACAGACAAATTAGACATTAGCATAGTTACACAAAATGATTTGGAGTGATAAATCACACTATATGAGATGGACGCACCTGGGTATAGGGTATACCCAAAGGACGGTTTCACACAGATTGTTTAGTACACCGCCAGTGCAGTTTGGTGTAATGGTATGAGTCTATTTTGTCTGTCTGTCATGATATTTTGAATAATTCTGCCTTACTTGCACTGTGAGAATTGTTTTTCGAGAGACTGCATTTGTATCAGCTGACAACGCTCCTTGTCGGATGATACAAATACAGTCATTCTCCTAAAATCAGTCAGTACGACTGATTTTAGGAGAATAATTTGCTAAACCAGCCATTTCCAGCACAGAGTCCAGATCGCATTCAGTTGAACATCTTGAGGAGCAGCAGTTGAAAGTTAGAACAAGACATCTTATTTCAAGCAGAAAACTAACCACAGCTCGGAGAAAAAAAAATGTAGCAAATGTTAAGAGCTTGTAGAAAGGGTCCTGCAAAAGGTTCTTCATGTCATTTTAAGATCATGGAAGTCATATTCGGTATTAAAATTCTTTTTTTCTAAGTTTTTTTTTTTTTCCCTCTTAATTTAGTGCCCTAATGTACGTTATGGATTGTGAACTACTTGATTTCCAACCTTTGAACGCGCAAAATTCGCCACCATTAAAATATAATGATTATAACTAAGGAAAGGATTCCCTTACCCCACGCTTTTCACTTCTGCCTGTTAGGCGTACAGTATTGCGGAAATTTCAGTATTTACCTTTGTATTTATGTATAATTCAATATTTATAGGCGCCAAACTATGAGCGCATACAAGAAAGCAATATAAAATGAACGGAACCGTGTTGTTATATTACTTTGCTTCAGAAGTTTGGGTATTTATTTTAAAATGAATTAACGAAGTTATTGATAAACATTTAAAATTTTAAAACTGGGCTTGGATTACAACTTCCAGTATGCTGTTATTAATTCCTTACTTTCCAGTAAAATCTGGAAATTTTTTTTGTTTGTTTTAGATTTATCAACTAAAAATTGACACAAATTCACTGATTATATAAATAAAAAAGAAAAAAAAAACTTAAAACAGCAAGAAATTTCTTTACAGTAGAGTGACGCTGTAATAGAATAGTTAAAGGGAAAACATCCTTCCTTAAAAAGTAACTGAAAGAAATATGACCGTATACGGAATAAGTAATTTGATAAGGCCATACGTTCTGTGTACTTTGAGATCTTAATTTTTGAATTAAACAAGTAGATACCAGTAGGCTTAGTTGTTTGATCCGATAAGTAAGTGGTGTTGCACTCCTCTAAGTGGTCGATAGGGTAATTCTGCCACAGCAACGAAAAGAGTATGTGTGTCGGATATATAAATATAAAGGTCAATCGATCAGCTCTAAATTAAGAACACGCTAATTTCGTGTAGTAGCTAGCACCTTAGGAAGCCATTTCGCTTTGTATAATCACTGTGTGTGTGTGTGTGTGTGTGTGTGTGTGTGTGTGTGTGTGTGTGTGTGTGTGTGTGTGTGTGTGTGTGTGTTGGCCTGCTGAGCTGAGATGGCCCAGTGGGTGTGATCTGCCATTATTCACAAGAAGCAGGGTATAATACATGCAGTATTAATTGCAAAGTTGCTATTTCGAGGTCAAAAGTTGATATATTACTAAGAACAGATTACAGTTAAGCTTATGGAACATATTTCTAGTAATACATGTATAGACCAACCATTTCAGCAATTTGGTACTATAGCAATATCCTGAAAGAGGCCTCTGAGGTAGGGAAAACTCATATCTAGGAAATAAACTCATACACCGACCATTGAACAAAATTTTGTTCAGTGGTCGGTGTATGAGTTTATTTCCTAGATATTGTACTATAGGCATTTTTGACTCAAGTTTTGGGAATATTGTATTACGCTTGTCAGTTTATTTTTTTTTTTTTATGAACAAAATACGTCCTAGTTGCAATGAACTTCACGAAGCAGTCGATTATACTCGACAGTAATTTGAAGCTTGTTCTTTCTTTAACGGAAGATAAATCTTAATGAAGTTAACCGTAATGGTTACAGCGGAACTCAGTTTTGGCATGGCAAATGATTTTTGTAATATAAGCAAAATACTTTTTCCTATGATGTGCAAGATTTCCAGAATTTGAGATGTTAAGATAGGCCTATATATAACTGTTAAATATCCCCCCACACACACGGCTTCGTTCATGTATTATGGTTATTTCTTCAGCCAGCTTTGAATTAGCATTAGCAGAGACATATAATACAAGAAAACAAGCTACAGCATCATCCAAAAAAAAAAAAAAAAAAAAAAAATCTCATTTCACACATCCATTCGCTCTAAAAGTTTGTCCAGTTCATCCTTGAATTTATTTAAGCTATCAACTTCCACAACGACGGATGGAAGTTTGTTCCAGCAATCAACAACCTGCTAGCTAAAGGCAAATTTCAGCGCATCTGTTATACAACTGTCTTTCCTCAATTTAAATTTATATTCCCTCAGGTTTGTAATCTGAGCAAGCGGAAGAATCCCATCAGAATTGAGTGTGCTCAACCCATTCAAGGCCTTACACACCTCAATCAGATCACCTCGCAGGTGTCTAGTCTCCAGCCGCTGCAATTTTCAGAAATTAAGCCTTTCTTGGTAAGAGGACTCCTTCGTTCCCCTCGCCAAACTTGTTGCCCTTCTCTGTACACGCTCAAACAACTCCACAGCCTTCCTAAAATGAGGCCTCCAGATCTGTACGCAGTAGTTAAGGCGCTTCCTGACCATTGCTTTATACAAAGGGATAATCACCTCCTCATCCGTACTAGCGAGATTCCTGTATATCATTGACAAGGGCACATGACCTGCTCTGGCAGCCTGTCTGCACTGCTCAGAAAACTTTATATCTGACTGCACAATACCTGTGTGTAGTACAGTTGGTACCTTTCTCTGGGGTTACTTGTACCCATATGCAGTACTTTGCATTTGTCAATGTTAAACTTCAGTTGCTTGCATTACAATTGCACTTGCTTTGAAAATGCGTTTCCATGATAGTGTTCTATGGAAACCCTTTCATTACACTGACTACTTATTCAGTAATACTCTACTTAAAGAAACTGAGAGAAAGGAGAAGGTGGATTCTTAACGACATGCAAAATTCCAATATTTAATGTTTCCAAGAGATGTTTATAGTAGTCCCATTATTTACCAAACTCCTAGTAAGAACTTTGAAGGCGTTTCATTTTCTTATTTTTTCTAGCATGCAGAACTCCATTTGGTACTAGTTAGGTTTACTGCTAATATTACATGCAAAATTCCAATATTTAATGTTTCCAAGAGATGTTTATAGTAGTCCCATTATTTACCAAACTCCTAGTAAGAACTGTGAAGGCGTTTCGTTTTCTTATTTTTTCTAGCATGCAGAACTCCATTTGGTACTAGTTAGGTTTACTGCTAATATTTGGTATTAGTTTTCTGATTGATGGACCAACAGAAGTACCTTTCTCCATTTTAGTATCACGTTTCTTGGAAGCTTTTGTTTTTATGTATAATCCTAGTGTTTTATGTGAAGTTCTGGCAACTAGACGGTCTGCTGAATATAGAATCTACTTTCTTTCATCCCTAAACTCTGAATGAAGTGTCCATCCGATATCTGAAGTAGCATGATAATATTTGGCACGAATCTGCCTGGTCACAGATGAAACAGTCGTAGCACTTCATAAATTCAGACTGAATATGAAGTAGATACCAAATACTACAACTGTACTAATTAAGGCATAAATGAAAGTACATGATTTTTATACAGTGGCGCCACCGTAGCCAGGTGGGAAGGAGCAGCAGTGCGTAGCATACGCATCTTGATTAGACCAGCGTTCGAGCCCGTCACCACCAAATACGGAGGATGCGGAAAGGTCAGGGAATGACCACCGCATATCCCGGAGCAATATGGCTTTAGTTGCTAATGCTCCTAAAAAAAAAAAAATAAAAAAAAAAAAAAAATAACAAATAACATGATTTTTATGACTTGTCAACAGGAGGTCCACAACTGATGAATATTGACGTTATAAACCGTTTTACTGGGGTTATTCCAAAATTTTTGTAACGAAAAACGTCATGCGAAAAGCGTTACGAAAATTTATTCCAGTTTAATTTATCTTCTGCTGGGCTAAATTTTGCACAGAGCTTCACCTTGGCTCTATATTAGAGACAAAACTTTCAAACCTCAGAAAATTGCAGTACTTTTTCCAGGATAGTGGAAAATATGAACATGTGATCAAGGAAATTTTCTCACCTAATAAATGGGATAATGTGGACGTATCGTTGGAAAGCTAAGGAATTAAGAAACAGAAATATTAAGCTCGAGTTCCAATCCCAAATTCCAGACCAAACCTAGCGAGAGTGCATCAACTAATGAGTACCTTTTCTTCAAGCAATTTTTGAGATTAGTTACAAGATAAGTTAAGATAATGGAGGCATCTGAAGAATCCGTATGCAGTACTTGGAAATAGCTCTCTCACGATGGAACCCCTGAATTTTAGACAAAAGAATTACATTTTTGGTGATGCTGTTTGTATAAAACGATATTGCCAATTCAGTTGACTAGCGACTAATGGATAATAGTGTCGTTTCTGATGTGAACGTAAGACCAAGCCGTCATGGCAAAAAAATTAGACCTTGTCATTGGAGGGAACAAAGAATCCCCATGAGAGAAACTGAAAACTTTAATCTGAAGTTCTTACAGATTGGATTCCTACGGTACAACTTTAGGTTCTACAGCTAGAGTACAGTTTAAGATTAAACTTAATCGCCTTTGTACTGCAACGCAAAGGTGATTAAGGTGTTTCTTAGCTGTAGGAAACAAATGTTTTGAATACAATAACATTGAAAACAGTATGAGAAGTATATACAGCATCCTAGTAAAAGTTATAAAAAATATATATTTATTCAAGGAAATTAATGACATGTTAGGCCTTAATGACTGTGTAATATGTCATGGAAGACCTTTTTACTAAAACTAATAACTGACATAGTCGATTTCAGCTTGTGCTTAGTACTACACATCTCATTCCTTTATTCTTGTTTACATATTTTTGGTTGTTGTCGAATAATTACAAAATCAGGGGTATTGTCGAATAACTTTTTGCGTGTGCATAGTGTGTGTTGGTGCTTAAAAAAGATTTGGAAAGCGCTACCGTAAGGTCTGCTTGGTTGTCGTAGGGTTTTAGGCCCATCAGTAACTTAGGCCCTATTACACCGTATATAATTAAATTGCGTGTGTTCCATGGTTGATTTGCTGCACGAAAAACTCCTAGATTTTGCGAGAAAAAAACAAAACAAGACATGCTATCCTCGTCTGAGATTGACTAATTCTCCGCGTCATTGACGAGATTCGAACTCTGTTCTTAACTACCCGTGGTAGGGAGGACGAGATTATACCAACTTCGCTACCACGAGGGCCTAAAGTCTGATGGCGAAATGAGGTAAGCCGCTGTGTCAAGCTCCATCGGCTCCTCACTTTCGCCCTCATGGATAACACATTTGGTATAATCCGTTGCCACACTGGGGAGGCAATTTGATTAATTTTAGTGTAAATTCTGGTGAGAAATATGTGTTAGCATTATTTATAGATTTCGAAGGAGCATTTGATACTGTATGGTATCAAAGTGTTCTTTTTTCATTAAGAGGATTAAATTGTCCCGATTTGTTATATCCAAATTATTAAAAGTTATTTAATGGATAGGCAGATTATTATAAGATCCCAACATCTAACATTTAATAGAATTATTGATCGCGGTTGTCCACAGGGATCTGTGTTGGGTCCTATTTTATGGAATCTGGTCTTAAACCAGTGGTTAAGTAGAACAGTCCCTAATTGTTATAAGGTGGCTTATGCTGATGATTTGGTTTTGTGCGTGACAGGAATATCTAGAGCAGTATTAGAAAGTAGAATGGAGGTTATTGTTCAGGATTCGACTGATTGGGCTACATTAAATAAACTAAAAATGTCATCTACTAAAACTGTCATGATGTTATTAAAAGGAAAATTATACTACAACAGACCACCTCGATTATTAGTAAACAGTAAACAAATTCCTCTTGTTTCCCAGGTAAAATATGTAGGGGTTATTTTGAATGATAAGTTATTATTTTCACAACATTTAAATTATTTAAGTAGGAAAATAAAAAATTACACTGCTTCTATAGTTAAGGTTACCAGAAAAGATTGGGGATTAAGTAAACGCATTTTGTATCTATATTATAAAGCTATTTTTATTCCGATTGTGTCGTATGCTGCATCAATTTGGTATGTTCGTACTGTCAATGTAAAATTTTAAACAAAAACTATTATCAATACAAAGAATAATGTTAACTATTTTGCGTGTTTGTAAGACCGTTTCGACTAATGCTCTACAGGTGATTGCGGGGGTATTGCCTTTGGATTTAGCAGTCGTGTATAGAGCTTTTTGTTATTTTATATGTAAAGGAATACAAACTACATTTATGGGGATTACTAATGAAGTTTCTTCTGCAAACAGAAGAAATAAATTTTGGTGAAATTAATTAAATTATGGCAGGACCGTTGGGATTCCAGTAGTACTGGTAGAGTAACTTATTTATTTATACCTAGGGTCGAATTTAATTTTAATAACGAATTGCATTGCTGGTTTTATCCAAGTATGGAATGCTCATATTTGATTACGGGGCATGGTTCCTTAAAAAGCAAGTTGCATCAGTTTGGTTTAGTGGAAGATCCTTATTGTGTTTGTGGAAGGTTGGAAACATGGGATCATATCTTATATGAATGCAATTTGTGTGATGAATTTAAATTAGACTTATTTAATTTGGTACCTAATTTTATTAGGGGTTCTGAATTAATTTGGCTGTCTAATGAAAGGAATTTTGTAGAATTTCAACGGTTTTGCAGGTTGACATTTAATAAAAGGAGGAGTATACATGTGGTTACAAATACTGACTAAAGACCTGTACTTTTTTTTTTTTTTTTTTTCCCTCTCCTCCGGATGGATAGGCATTCTGTCTTGGAGGCGGGGAGAAAACCTTTTTTCTTTTCTTATTTATTTATTTATTTTTTTATTTTTTTTATTTTTTGCAGGCTTTGAGGCGGGATTGTTGCACTCACTAGTAAGAAGTATTCTCCTAGTTGGTGCATGTTTTTTTTTTTGCTGGCTCTTGGGTAAGGTGTAAGGTGTGTTTAGTGTCAGACGGCACCAGGGGTTTCCCCCATCTCCGCGTAGTTTTCATTGTGGGTGTACCAGTTCACTGGAAATGCCAGAGATTTAAGTGTATGGATATTGTACATGTGTAGTGCCGTGTACCGTTGTTCATCTGGTCGTTTAGCCGCTGGATCCCTGCTGAGGCCCAACGTTGCCCCACCTTTTCCCCGTGGAGGCAGACCAGTAACTCAGTAGGCTTAAGTTACTCTGGCAGATCCTGCCACCTAATTTCCTAAGATTTCAGTGGCTAGGACCTAAAAAAAAAAAAATTTTTTATTGTATTTATATTGCATGCATATATGCGTGCATACAAGCACATATATACACACATGCACATATGTACAGCATACATGTGCCAACGTCAATCGTGGGGTTGACGTCACTTGAGCTGGGTGCATATATGCGTGCATACAAGTACATATATGTACACACAACGTGCATACACATACCAACGTCAATCGTGGGGTTGACGTCGCTTGAGTTGGGCCAGAACGTGGGTGAAGATATTTTGGATGTATTTAAATTTAGGTGTGTGGGGCTTCACTAGCGTGAAGATAGAGAGGGGGGGGAGAAAGACAGAAGTGTGGAACCAATAGGGAAGACAGCCCCAAGGTTCAGTGTGCTATGCCCCACCAGAGTAGAAATGAGGGGGGGGAGCGACGAGAGAATCGTCTCCTCAAGGGAGTAGGATTTAAAGGTGAAGGGGGCTAGGCTGCCGTGAGGCTTTGGGAGCTAGGCTGCAGTTTGTTGTCTCTATTCTTGTCCACTTGATTCAGATTGGGACACTCATGAGGCAATCCCTGTCCTTTTATATTTTTTTCCCCGTTGATTCTCTTTTCTTCTTCTTCCCTTTTCTTTATTCCTTTCTTTTCCATTCATTTTCTTTTCTTCCACAGTTTTCTTTTCCAGGAGTTGTCTCTATCTTATGCGATTTATGTTACTGTACTATCAGTCTCGGTGTATGGCAATTAACACCCTTCTCCTTGTGAAGAGGTCCTGTGCATACTGGGAGAGCGCGCGGTACTCCTCTTCCGTGTCAATGAAATGATGTTCAAGTCCTTTGGGGAGGTAATGGATTTTCGTGATGAGGGTGCATCTGAGGTCTTCGTATTGTGGGCAGTCGTAAAGCAGGTGGTCCCAGCTTTCGACCTCCCCGCACGTGCAATTTGGGTCTTCGACGAGGCAGAAGCTGAACAGTTTCTGGTTGAAGGGTCCATGTCCTGTGAGTAACGAGGTCAGGTGCAAGCCCGGGAAGAACCAGCCCGGTTGCCTTGGGTATATTTTGTTCAGTTCTGGAAAGAATTTTACGAGTGATCTCGCCCTTTGTCGTCTCTGTCCATCTTTGTTGCCACTCCTGAAGGAGGTAGGTCTGTAGCCGTGCTCTTTCCGTTTTTTGACTGCTTGCTGGGTTGATTGTGAAGTCCTGATGATTTGCGGCCACTCCCTTTGAGTGCAGGTAGAGCAGTCCTGCTTTCACAGCTTCTAAATCCAGGGGTAGCGCTCCAGCAAGCACCTGCAGTGCAGGTGTGCTTACCGTGCGGCAAGCTCGTGTGGTTGTCAATAGGATGGTCCTGTGTGTCATATCCAGGATTTTCTTGTTGGTTACAGTGATGTTTTGGTGTACCATACTGCAGCTGCGTAGCTTATTGCTGGGATGAAGGTTGACTTATAATATAGCATTAGGGTTCGTTTTTTTCAGTCCCCAATCCTTCCTCGTAATCCTAGCCACTAGGGCTGAGTATCTTCTTATTTTCATTCTTATGTGTTTCAGGTGAGGTATGAAGGATAGGTTATTATCTAAGATAACTCCTAAGTACTTCATTTGCTTGGTGAGTTTGATGATTAGGCCATTTATTTTTATTTGGGGCGGACGCTGTACCTGAAGAGTTCCTTTCAGCAAGATGGATATGGTTTTCGTCGGTGCAATTTTTAGCTGGTTTTTTGTGGCCCAGTATTGTAATTTCTGCATTGCCTGATTACCGATGTTTTCCAGGTGGACTCTGGAATCTGCCTCAATAGTAACAATGAGATCGTCCGCAAAGGCCTGGGCCTCAGCCAGCCTCAAGTCCTGGCACAGGAAATCGTCCAAGACCATGTTCCAAATGAGAGGACCCAAGACAGACCCCTGCAGACATCCCCTATGTATGTTTCTTGTGATTTTTTGATAATTTGTATTTATTTCCACTCTTCTGTTTGAAAGGTAGTCTTCCATTGCTTTGTATAAGTTGATTGGTACTGCAGCTTCTCTCAGTCTGTTCAGGACGCTCGGCCACCAAAGTGAGTCGAACGCCCCTGCAAAATCGACTGAAATGACCAATAGATATTTTTTCCTGCACTCTTGTGCTTTCCTAAGCAGATCTCCAAGGGCATCCACCGTAGAGGATCCTGGCTTAAAGCCAAACTGATTTTTAGCTGCCAGGCCTGCCCTTTCGTAGTGGTTCTGTATCCGCATGTGGAGCAGCCTCTCGTATAATTTACTGACTACTGAGAGCAGCGCGATGGGTCTGTACGATGATAGACATTCTGGGTTCTTAGTAGGGTTTTTCAGAATTAGCTTGGTGTTTGCAGTTTTCCATGCCGCAGGGAATTTCCCTGTTTCCAAACATCTGTTGTGTAGAGGGTGAGTAGGATTTGCGGGGCAGTTTTTACTATTTTCTTTCAGCATCTCCTGTTCGATCATATCAAGTCCAGGGCATTTGCGGTTTTTGATCCTTGTAGCAGCCGCGCTGAGTTCCTCATGGGTGAAGGGGGGCTCGAGCGCAGGGGTGATATATTTTTCATTTTCTTAGCAGATCCTATGTTGTTCTTGCAGAGTTAGGGTCGCGGGTTCCTTGAAAATTGTGTCAAGTATATTACCCATTGATTGCTCCCAAGTGGTTGTGTAGTCTCCTTGCGAGGTCCTGGTGGTGCTGATCACCTCCCCCCCCCTGGGCAGTTTGTTTGTAGTCACCTTGTAAACTACACCCCATGGGTCAGTTCTTCCTGTCGTGGATACTAGATGCTCCCAGGAACGCTTCTTGCTTTTCTGTATCGTGTCCGTATAGTGATTTCTGGCTTCTCGATAGCGCTGTCTTAAAGCCTCCACTTCATGTGCGGGCCAAGTCCTACGGGCTCTCTGGAAATCTTTCCTAGCTTTTTGCATCTGGCGTCGAAGCACAGCTATTTCTGGGGTCCACCAAGGAACAGCACCAGGTTTTGGGTTTTTTCTTTTGATTGTTCGATCGCTAATAGTAGTAGTAGTAGTAGTGGCACTTGATGCAAGAAAGCAGTGTAGGAGCTTATGCAGCATCAGCCAAAAAAAAAAAAAAAAAAAAATCACACCATACCCTCCAATTGCCTGTCCAGTTCCTCCTTAAATTTATTTACCCTATCAACTTCCACAACGACAGATGGAAGTTTGTTCCAGCAATTAACCACCCGCTGGCTAAAGGCAAATTTCCGCACATCTATTCTACATCTATCCTTTCTTAATTTGAACTTATGTCCCCGTAGGTTCGTATTCTGAACAAGTGGGAGGATCCCATCAGAATTCAGCGTGCTCAACCCATTCAAGGCTTTATAGACCTCAATCAGATCACCGCGCAGGTGCCTAGTCTCCAGCCACTGCAATTTGCAGAACTTAAGCCTCTCTTGGTAAGAGGATCCCTTCATTCCCCTCACCAATCGTGTTGCTCTTCTCTGTACACGCTCAAGCAAATCTACATCCTTCCTAAAATGAGGCCTCCAGACCTGTACGCAGTACTCAAGGCGTGGCCTGACCATTGCCTTATACAGAGGGACAATCACCTCCTTTTCCCTGCTAGCAAAATTCCTATATATCATTGACAAAACCCCATGACCTGCCCTAGCAGCCTGTCTACATTGCTCAGAAAACTTCATATCTGACTGCACAATTACTCCCAGGTCTTTTTCATTTTCTACCACCTTAAGTGTAGTACCACACAGTTGGTACGTTTCTCTGGGGTTACTTCTACCCATATGCAGTACTTTGCATTTGTCAAGGTTAAACTTCAGTTGCCACTTCTTAGCCCATCTGCCCAAATTATCTAGATCCTGTTGCAGTAGCACACTGCCATTACTGTCATTAACAACCCTGCCAACCTTCGTGTCATCTGCAAACTTCGACATTAAGCCTGATATACCTTCATCAATATCATTGATAAATATACAAAACAACAGTGGCCCCAACACCGAACCCTGTGGGACTCCACTAATAACATTAGTCCACGAAGAGCAGCACCCATTGATTACCACCCTCTGTCTTCTCCCACTTAACCATCCTTTTAACCATTGTAGCAACTTACCCTTAATACCATTCTGCTCCAGTTTGTACAGTAGTCTTCCATGCGCAACAGTGTCAAAAGCTTTCCTGAAATCCAAGTATATGATATCAAAATTATTTTTTGCATCCAGTTCCTTTGTGACCACATCATAATAACCAATCAAATTTGTCAGACAAGACTTTCCCTTAACAAACCCATGCTGTGTCTGAATTATTGCTGCAGTCTTGTCTAGATGATCCTGCAATGCATCTTTAACCAGTGACTCCATTATTTTACCCGGAACAGAAGTTAAACTAACTGGTCTGTAATTATTCGTGTCACCCTTCGAACCTCCTTTGTGAATTGGGGATACATTTGCACATCTCCAGTCCGTGGGAACCTCCCCTGAATCCAAGGATGCTCTCATAATTATGGCTAAGGGTTTGCTTAGTTGCTTTGCCGCCTCCTTTAATATAACTGGATAGATCCCATCCGCCCCAGGTGCCTTTCTTATGTTTAACTTCAACAATTTCTCCTCCACTTTGCTCTCAGTTATTACAAAATCATTAAGCACACTGCTACAATTTGATAACCTTCTTCCATTTTCAAACTGTAATGATTCCTCACGTGTGAATGTAGATGCAAAATACTCATTCAGTTTGTTTGCTATCTGAGCAGGATCATCAACAGTCGAACCATCGATGTCAAGTGGACCAATCATATTCAGCCCCTTCCTTTTAGAGTTTATATAAGTAAAGAAATCCTTGCTGTTTTTCTTAGCATCTTTTGCCAAAGATTTTTCGTAATCCGCCTTTGCCTGCCGAACCTCCTTTGTGACCTGATTACAGACTAGCTTATATCTGCTACAGGCTTCTGCGTCGCCTGATAATTTATATGCATCCCATGCATTTTTCTTCTCTGTCACGAGTCTCATTAGTTCATTTGATAACCATTTAGGCCTAAACCTTGAACAATATTTCTTCATCGGTATGAAAAGTCTAGTAGCTTCCACGATTAATTCCTTGAATGCTTCCCACTTAGAATTTACTGTTTGTAACATCGTCAGTCGATCCCACTGTACAGAATTTAAAAACTGTCTGAGACCACTGTACTCCCCTTTACGGAAGCAAAAACCCTTTCCTTTACCCCTGACGGTAGTTACCTCTTTGAGTAAATCCCACTTCAGCACACTGTGATCACTGCCACCTAGTGGTTCCTTTATCTGCAAATTCTTAATACACGAATGATCACTGCTGATAACCAGATCAAGAGTATTACTTTCTCTGGTTGCCTCTCGAACATGCTGCTGCAGAAAACAATCATCCAATAAATCCACAAAAGTCTGACTAGTGTGTGAGTGACCAACCCACAAGTTCCAGTCAATATCTGGGAAGTTAAAATCCCCCATTATAAGACATTCTGATTTACTGGCCCACTCTATTTCTCTGTACAATTGTTCATTGTACTCATTCGAGTCATTAGGCCTATAACACACTCCTACTCTTATTTTTGCTTTTGCAGTGCTTATGTCACACCAAACTGACTCAACAGTGCACTGTCCATCTATATCAACTGGATGCACTTCTTTTGATTTTATGTTTTTCTTAATTAACAGCATAACACCTCCTCCATTTCTGTCCTGTCTATCCTTTCTGTACACATTGTACTCCCCAAATTCCAGTTCTGCATTCCTTATATCTTTGTGACACCACGTCTCTGCTATCCCAACAATATCCGCCTTTGATGTCTTGACCAACACTTCAAATTCATCAAATTTATTTACTATACTTCTAGCATTGGTATACATGCAAGCATACATGCTCCTATGCCTATTCCTTGTTACCCTAACACATCCCATATACCCAACTATTCCAGGATGACTGCCATCCGTCCCTGAAACCCCCAACACCCCTCGCTCCAGGTCGCTTCTTATTCTAATAGAAGTTGTGCAAGAATCACCTTCACCTCTGCCTTTGTATTAGGCCTAATACAAACCTAATACATACCTAATACAAACCTTAATGGTTTGTATTAGGTCTGTGGTCCCCCTCAGCAGGTCATCCGGGTCATTCTGTGGGTTTATACTGGCTGGGTTGCTTTCTATGGCTGTGATGAGCAGGTTTTTGTATGACATCCAGTCTGCTTTGGCAACTGCATATCTGTTTTTCTGTTGGTTTGTTAGTGTTACTGTTGTCAGTTGTCTGATTATTTTAAAGGTGATTGCACGGTGGTCTGAGGTAGTCCATGCCTCCTCCACCCTCCAGTCAGTCACAAATCCCGCCAAGTTCCTAGTGGCTAGGGATACATATATCGTAGCCTCCCAGAGGGTGTTGCAAAAGGTTGGCAAGTGGTGAGGTTGATTTAGCACTGTCAGCTGTGATCCTGCCAAGTAATCCTCAAGGAGTTGACCATTTTGGGTTCCACGCCTGCCAGGGGTAGTACTGTGCCATGTCGGGGATCGACAGTTCACGTCAGCTCCTATGATGATTTTTTGGTTTGGTAGGATGTCCTGCAGGCATTGAAGATAGTCGATTGCAAAATCTATCTGTTGTCCTGGTCTACAATAGAGTGCCACAACGTACAGGTTCCCTAAAGCTGTATTTAGCTGGGCACAGGCGGCCCACTCCGTGCAGAACTGCGTGATTTTAGTCACTGTGATATTGCTGTTCCTTACCAGGACAGCAGCCCATGGGGGTGTCTTCAACTGTGTGTATCACTTTGTAGGTGAGTGGGTAGCCTACAACCCGTTTCCCTTGCGAGTATGGCTCCCGTAATATGATGACATCCGCGTTTTCCTCTTCAGCTTTAACCCGGATCTGGTCGGCTACTGCTCTACCCCTCTGCGCATTTATTTGAATTATTTTTAGTATATTTGTGTTGTAAGCTTTAATTTTCGTCCCCATAGTCAATCCTACTTTGGTATAAACTCTTGGCTCGTTGGTACGTGGGACACATGGGGTCTCTCAGTGAATGCTTGTACTCTAACTTTAAGTTTTTACAGTTTACGCAGGTAGGTCCCACATCTTTGTGGGGGCAGGCATTATATTCATGGCCTTTTTCTGAGCAGTGGCCGCATGTTGGGGTGGTTTGTGCACACGTATGCGTGGTGTGACCGAACTTGCAGCAGCGGTAGCACTTCGGAACGACCACACGTTCGCGATATCGGTAGCATCCCCATTCTATAAACACCCTTGTTTGGTTCTTCAGGGTTTGCCAGGCTTCGGGGTTAGTTCTACTACCTAGTTTTTGTTTATTCCATCCCTCGCTTTAATGGAGTATTTGGGCATTGCTATCTCTTGTGGATTTTTGTTAGGGATTTTACCCTGTAGGTTTCTATGGTAGAGTTCGTACGCCAATTGGTTCGGTGTGATGTCTTTATCTACGTCGTATATTATTATGGCTGGCCCTTTTCTTTTGGGTGGTTCAGCTGTTAGGCCCAAAGTGGCTATTTTTGGGTTTTGTATTATTCCTAGCATCTCTTTCTTTGTCTCGGTTTCTATTACCAGTCCTATGCTCCTCATCTTGCGTATTCCTCTGATTTGGGTTTGTTTGAGGTCTTCCTTCATGGTGCTTATTAGTTTTGCCTTAATTTCTTCACTTGTTTTTATTTCCTCCGCATTTTTGGGCTTTAGTATTAGCAGGTTTGGCGTTGGGAGGAGTGTCTTTTTCTTTGGCTGTTCATTTCTTGGCATCTGTGTCATCGTTGGTGGATTACTCAGTACACTTGCATAGGTAGGGATGCGCTGTTACATTTGTTGTGTGACCCTATATTCCTGGTAGGCCTCCAGTTTGGCTACATTTCTTTCTGCCTCACTGCGAACCTTGTGGAAGACCGTCTCCAGCTTGGTCCATATTCCTACAATATCAGCCCTAAGGGCGGCTGAGATTCTACTTGCGGAGTCTTTCAGTTTGTTTTCAAGTTCCACCCGGAGGGCCAAAACCTGGTCCAGTACCGTTCCATCCGGCAATTTGGGGTCTATGGTAGGCTGGGGCTGCTTACTTGATTCTTCACTGTTCTCTGGTTGGGGGTCCTCATTGTTTTGCTGGTCTTTCGATTCGCTTTGCGATCTTGTCTCCATTCCCGTACTCAGGGCGACATATTTTTTGTATTTCTTTTTTGAAGTTTGTTGTGGCTGTGCTCCATCGTCGTGATCATTCTTCTCTATAATTTGCAAATCATCATTTTGCTCTAGGATAGGTTGTTGCCTTCTTCGTTGGTGTTCATCTTCTGGCTGAAGTTCAGTCAATTTCTGACTATGGGTAATCAGTTTGTCTCAGGTACGGTTTATCGAGACTACTACGGATTATCGAGGTAGGATCCACACACTGAAGAACCGGCTAGAAATGTTTACAAATGTTGCCGATCGTAAGTCCGTGGCACAATTTCGGGCCTAGCAGTGGTCAATATTTTGTAGTGGGAAAGTGAATGCTGTGAAAAGCAGGTGGTCGCTGCAAGGCAATTACTGCCAGAGGCGTAGAGTGCGCCCAAGTAGCGCTCTCTAAAGAGAAGCTTAAGCGGCAAGTGGCCTTCAGCTATGACTGTGAGTGTGGCCCGAGACGTTGATATGCGCCTAGCAAGTGGTGGCGGTGGCGAAGCTAGTGCCGAAGGCTGTAGATGGCAACCAGGAGCTCTCGCTAATAGCTGCATAAGCATTAACACACATGGGGGTCACCCTCCCCACGCAGTAATGCAGATCACCGTAGTCACATCCTCCAGTTCAAGAACAATGGGTGAAGCAGTATGTGTGTCGTCGCAGGCCGTCCCAGTGTAGCACGGCGCAGTAAAAAATAGTTCTCTACACTAAGTACATGTTCAAAGCACACGATTTTACACAATTCGGCAGTTTACGGTACAGTTTGGTGGAGCGGTCTTTCAGCTCAGTTTTAAACACAGTTTGGGCAACTTCCCAGTCAAGTGTAAACTACCAACGTGGCTTCTGCTTTATATCAGTGCCTCTCTATGGCCCTGTTGCCAGCCACATAGTGACCATTGTAGTCTGGCAACAAAGGACACAGATAGATACGCTGGTAATTTACTAAATTCCCAATAGATAATAAAAACTAATCTCACCTACGGAATCCTCCAGATAAGTTCTTTCAGGTGGAACACTTTTTTAAACTGATTAAACATTTTAAACACTTATTTCCCACACAAATTCAGGAGCGCGAAATAACGTGTCCGGTCGTAACCCGGTCAAACTGCTTCCCCCCTGGCTCTTGGGCGTGGGCACCCCAGGAACGGGACTGCTGGCACCCACCAGTCTTGCACCCTTACTGGTGGGTGCAGGATTTAGGTGCAATATGCACCGCTAGAATTAGTAGACCCAGGCTTAACTCCTCGTGCCAGGGATGAGCACCAGGTGGTACCCATTGCACCCGTTACTTGGTGGCAGAGTAGCCTGTTTCACTTATAATACATTACACACACGTGTACACACACTTACACTAACAGGCCATTATGAGAACATGGTATTATATGATAAATTGGTGGAGATGGATGTATGTCCGGGTGCCACCCTTCGACAGTTAAATACAAACATACACTGGGGAGGACGGATTATACCAATTATACCCCACATGGTTATAATAGACCTGCGCTCAAAACCTTGTGAATGACGCGAGGACTTTTTGTGGCCTTTTTCACAATGTGATTGAGTTCGTCGGTCTCAGCAATGGTAAGATTTCTTTTTCTCTTCGTAAACTCGGTTTTTCGTCCAGCACACAGAACACTCATTTCACAGACATTATATACTGCACAATACAGTCAAAGTTGCTCATGTACCCAAAACCCCCTGACAACAACAACTCGTGACAGGCAGTATTTTATTAGCCCTACAACAAATATAACTACAAAATTTATTTTGGGCTTGATTTTAATGAAATTTGGAATGGATCGACAACATTCTATAAGAGACAAATATATAATTTATGACAATCCATTCACTGGCAGTCGAGTTAATTACATTCTGATGAATAGACAGACGGACTGACGTTGTGAAGACAATATACACCTTACACATATGAGCTAACGCGTCTGCCAATAGAAGTACCGAAAAATAGGAGATTCCCTAAAATCAAAAAAAAAGGGGGGGGGAGTATCCCATTCGCTAATTGTGATCATTAGAGAAACAAAACACGAAAATTCGATTTTTGTGATAACAATTAGTGATTTGCAATGAAAAAAAAAAAAAAAAATTCTGCACATAGGGAAACTTTTAAAACATAACTATCAACCGAAAATAAAATATTTGTACTACATAAAAATATCTAAAGTGTAAAATGTAGAACTATTTACATATTAACATTTAATTTGAATGGATGTATGAATGTATCACTATATTTTTATACGTTGCATTTTCATTCAATTGAATCCTGATATTTTAATTGTAAAAAAAATTACATTTTTATCTCCAGTTGGTCAGTGTATTTTAGAAGTCTTCATTCAACAATTTTGTTATTTTAGAAGTCTTCACTTCTAAAATACACTGGGAGATTGGGGTGTTTTAGTGTCAGACTGCTGTTAGGCAGCTATAATGCATCTGTTTTAAACTAGGGTGCAAACTTATACGGATTTTGTTGCACAAAATTAGGGTTTTCTATTAAATGGGGCGTTACAGGAAATCAGAATTCAAGCATGTGCTCTTGTTATAGACGCTGTATGGAAGAAGAGCAACATTTTGCTGCTGCTATCGTTGTAGGGTTTTAGGCGCATCACCAACTTAGGTTGCACCCTGCATGATATGTCTGTAAAAAGAGAAAAAAAATCCGTTTGGTTGGTTAGTCATTTATGAGATTCGAACTCAGATCTTTCCAACCCGTTGTGAGAAGGAACAGGTATTATTACATTTTGTTCAACGCTTTGAAGGAATATGATATGCAAATCTACAAATACGTAATAATACTTATCAAGCTAATTTCTAAAACTATAAAGACATGAAATAAACTGTGTTCATTTTTGATTATTGTTCTATTAATTTGTAGATTTGCAAAACGCATTCGTTCAAACCACTTCAGCACTTGTCGGCAGTACATCGTGTGCTCTTCCTCTTTTCAGTTTTCAACTTTGAAAAGAATTTCAAATTATGAAATAATTAGTTCTATTTTGGTCTTTCACAAAATGATGAAAAATAGGACTAAACGTCGCGTTGTGTTTTTGTGAGCAGCAGAAGCCCGTGACTACTGAATACGGTACTGTTTCTTGTAATCTGTCTATCTTGTGAACTCCTCTGACCGTTTGGTCGTCCCGGAGTATAAACAGAAAATTTATTTATTTATTTATTTTTAAACAGCAAGATACAAACATTTCCATGGCATTACACCGCTGTCAAACAAATTTCATCGCCAAAAATTAATTTTTTATATAAACACTAAGACGCCGCTATGATAGCAGTATCCCAGCATTTAGATAAATTTTGGCAATATCATTTGTTTGAAATTAGTGTAATATTAAAGCAACAAGTGTTGCTTTAATATTAAGTGGTCAGGCCCTGACCACTGGGCCTGACGTAGCCCAGTGGTCAGGAGCGAGAGTGCATAGCACGCGTTCCTTGAGTAGACCGGGATTCAAGCCCGTGACTACTAAATACGATAAATATTTGTATTGACGATTTATTGTATACTCTACTGACTTGGTTCTCGTGCCGGAGTATAAACAGAATTTATTTACCGTGAGCATTAACTATGCCGGTTAAATCCACAAAAACACCAGACAGCACGGTAAACTGTTTATCGTTATCCAGCAAAAAAATAACTATTTTGAAAGTGTAAGATCAAATTTTTTCGTCATTTCTGCCTCTCTCATTAATGTTACTTCTTTCTGCCATAATGAACAAGAGTTGGAAGCCCCCAGGATTACTAACTTAACTATCATCATCAGTGAACAATTGATTTACAAGAAATTTAATGAATAAACACTAGTGACGAAATTTTCTACTATGCACAGGGCACACCCATCTCATTCGAGAATCAAAGCGACTGTAATGAACGCTTCGGTGCATGTTCAATGAATAAATGACATCGCTTGATGGCTTGTGCGGTAAAGATTTCCTGCAGACAGAATAAGAGTTGTAGAAGACACATTTTTCATATCAAATGCCGAGTTCCTTTTCCCTTAATTTCATAAATAATTTAATGGCTTCGGCTGACATCATAAAAAATATTTACTATTATAACAGTTTCGCTGAATGTGGAAACACTCAATCAGGATTTCACTGTATATGCTATTAGAATTTTTAGGACTCTTCATACCATTATAATATAAATATGTAAATATACTATTTCATTGAAATTACAGAATCGTCGTTGACCAGTACTCTTCGCAAATATGAAAATGCTTATAATAAAAGTAACCACTCTGACTAGTAGAAACGAGTGGGTTTACTGATTGGCCTAAAGTAATCGGAAATCGGGGATAAT
This sequence comes from Mastigoproctus giganteus, assembly GCF_048544385.1. Taxonomy (NCBI): domain Eukaryota; kingdom Metazoa; phylum Arthropoda; class Arachnida; order Uropygi; family Thelyphonidae; genus Mastigoproctus; species Mastigoproctus giganteus. Next base: position 179,368,396 of record NC_143578.1, on the reverse strand, counting down.
TATTAAAACAACTATATATGAATACATCACACGCACACCACCATTTTAAGCGGTGTGTTGTTTGTAACTACGTTCACACAGTAGTAATAAACAACATAAACCTCAGATCGAAACCGCTTTCACTTACAGACTTACAAATGGATACCTTCCACGTTTGGTAACTTTTCGCGTTTTATGTTTTGGAAAGGCTGACTGGAGTTACGTACGCGAACCCAAATTTGTACATCGTAATTTAAAACCCATATTCATCCGCGCGCGCGCACACACACACACACACACACACACATGCATTTGATAACAGCTGCACTAACATGTCGGCTTCTAAAAACAGTTACAACGAAGCATAAACTGTTCTGGTTGTCTAGGGGCTGATTGCAGTAAAAAAAAAATATATATATATAAATAAATAATACAAAGTAGATATTTAGGCTGAATTGTTACAATGAAATTTGTTACAATTAGGAATTTAAGGTTTTCTCTAGATATGGCGGACAGTACTGTACGTGTACCTCCGCATTTCTTATTTATAATTTCGATGAACACATTTTCCGAACCGTCTTAAAAAATACTTCAGCTTAAGGGAAGACACGTGTGTTTAAAATAAGTAAAACGTGGTTGGCATTTCTCGAACAGTATTTCTGGGTGAGGGATCGTTAAAAATCATCCTTGACACTTGATAACATCAGTGTTGTTATCATCCACTATGTGATTGGCGTTTGGGACTTTTAAGTGCACCTCCTGGTAGCTATGCCGGAAGCAAATGCCGTAAGTCGTGGCGAGGTCATGCGTTCGTAGCGTAACGGTTACAGTAACATAAACACAAGATTTGCTGTTGATGGTGAGACGTTGGACCCTCTTCCAGTGGGCATCCCAAAGGGACACGCGTGAGAAAACTGATACAGTCGGTAGGTTGTCGTCAGTACGTCTGGAGTCTCAAGCTAATTAGTCCACCCAACAGCGAAACTTGGAGTGCTCCTCATATTTGCGGAGGTTCATCAGCGGGATGCAAGTTGGGCTACTTGCCGTCTGACAGGGACTGAAGAGAGAAGGGCTGTACGCTTTGATTAGTGCGTGGGTGGTTTAAGTACAGGAGGAAGCCGTCAGGAATTACGACTGTGATAATGTCGTCTAACTCAAAGGTCGTGTAACGAGGAAAGAGAAGTTTAATAGGCTGCTAACAAGCAATCGGAGACGCGCTGTTATCTTTAATCAAGTGAGAGGCTCATGGAGTGTGCTGTATGTTTTCTTCATGCTCGTGATTGCTATTGAAAATTAAATTGACTACAAGGGTCTTTTTAAGGCTAGGGGGGGATGCGAAACCTAGTGGGGACAAATGACCTTGAATGACTGCGTTTAAATCATTTGTGTTGGTATCAATTATCAAAGATGTGTGTTTGTGTTTTTAACCCTTATTTGGTCCGTAAAGCAAGATGCTAATTTAATTCCTATTGTTGCCTTTGTTCTTCGCTGTTCACTACATCTTACGGGAGCAATAAAAAGCACATTAATGACTGCCTCTATTGCCGTAGCTGAGTGGTGAATACAAGGTTACAGAAGTACAGTAAACCTGTACTTCTGTAACGTAACCCCCGCTATTCGCGGGGGTTATGTTCCTGAGAAATGTCGCGAATACTGAGTTATGGCTCCCATAGTAATAAAGGGGTTCCGTTCCAAAGTATGAAATATATAAGAAAAAGTAGTCTAAAATTTTGTCTATGTATGTATTATATGTACCTTCATAATATGACTATGTACATAGACAGTACATAGTGAAATGCAAGCGAAATGAAAATAAGAAACAATTTAATATTAAATGTAATACTGTATAGTACAGTATATACGCTTTGAGTGGCCCTGGTCCAAGTATGGTAATGCTCTTGCATCTCACTATTTTGTAAATTCTTCTCACCTTATGTGGTCCGGTAGTATAAACAGAAATTTTATTTATTTTATTTAAATGTTGGTGGCACTAAGATACCGTGTTATATTGATGTCTTTGACCCAATAGTTGTCCAAGATATTTGTAAAAATTTACTTTCAACGATCGATTAAACTTTATATAAAATAAATATACAGAAATAGGTTGAAATTAAATAGATTAAAACAGTTAAAAACAATACAGAATGAGTTTAAATTATAAAAGCACAGGAAAGATGCTTCCAAGGCAAAGTGCCTCTTTATTTTATTAACTTGGTAGTGAATGGCATAATGCAATTATAATTAGCACGGCTGCCATGTTATTGGGGAAGCCAGGGAACACTATGCTCAACAAAAAAATAAAATAAATAATAATAATAATAAAAATAAGGAAACTTAGGGCAAGTAACTTTCGTATCATATTTCGTAAATCTCCTGATTCTGAGAGTCATTCATTAGTAATTTATTGTATGTACCATCGCTTTAAGCGAATTGCATATTATTCCATACTTTGAAACAGTTTAATTAGTTGTGTTCTTAGGATGCCCAAAAAAGGAATGTACTATACAATTTACAAATTTAAATATTAACTGTAGCAGGTTAAATATGGGCGACTAACAGTATATTATTTTTTTATGCAATATTATTGTATATTATTCAATATTAACGCAAATAAACTGAACGCGGATTACCTTGTGATATGGTCCTCTGTTACAGTATAGCGGTTTCGCCACTTATTCCTTGTTTCGATGTTCTGGGTATGAATCCTGTCTACAGCTGGAGGAATTTCTAAAGTTCTCTTCAGTCGAGGCTGTAGTGAGCCGATCTCAGGCGGAGGGAATAGGGTTTTTTCCGTATTCCCTCCAGACTTGTTAAGCGTTTTTCAGTCAGCAAAACATGCAGTTTGATCCGTAAACACCCTTGTATAATACACAATCGCGCAATAAGTCGCTGATGTACAATGCTTGGCGTACCAACAACAGCGTTGGTACGCCAAGAATCATACTTGTGGTGAAGTGCCTCCAAATAAAAAAAAAAAAAAAAAAAAAAAGTTAAAAAGATAAGAGTAAGCAGACAAGTATGAATAAACTTGTATGCTTATTCTTGTATGTTTTTTATTGTTATACTCCTTACTTTGAACGTTTCTTAAATTTTTTTAATATTTTCTTATCATTGCCAACGAAAGTAAGGAAGCTATTAAATTGTGTCCTTTTCGTATCAGTGCCTTCGTCAACTTGATAGCAATATAGCGACATTCCTTATAAACTGTCATTACTAACCGTACAAGCATTCTCGCATGCTGCTTGCTAAGGACGTTGTAGGCTTATTCACTTTGTTTACAATTCGCTTTTACAGAAAAAAACTGACAAAAACGGTATCATAAATAAGGAATAGTAATAATGGTGGATTTATATTACTCCCCCTAAGAAATAATCGTGTGCCCCACATTTTGAGAAACTACCTTATTGCATTAATTTGTCATAAGAGATCTCTTAACAAACCATGTTGAGGCGCCTATGAAGTGCATCCTTAATTAATAGATTCCAAAATTTTATTGCCACAAAAAATAGACTTGCAGGTCTGTGGTTGCCCATATGACTCTTAGAATTTTCCCTTTTTGTATGGAAAAGATTTTCACATTTCTGATTTTCTGGAACTTCACCTGAGTCTAAGGATGTCTCCACTATTAGATTCAGTCTCCGCCATAGCTATTTCTTTCATAATAACCGACGAGATACTCGTATCGTTAGTTCTTTCTGATTTCTTCACTTTTATATTTCATAATAATATTTATTTTCCTGTGCCTTTTCATTTATCGCGAATTCATTTAAGTCGAATAATTATTAACTGAACTAAAAGTCTCCTTCCCTTTAAAAATATGATCTTGTATGAATTAAAAAAAAATGGAACCTCTTTGCCAAATACTTCATATCTAAGTTAGATTAGACTATGTTAAAGACCTGTTTCTTAACAACCTTCATATATTCTCAAGCAGCTTTGTTCTCTTTTACTAAATGAATTCTTTGGTCAATCATTTCGATATTATGCTTTGGGAGTCGGATAATTGACCAGGATACCGTAACTGATATTCAGTCGCCTCATTAAGTATGCAGAAACGGTAGCGTGTGTTTTGGCTCGTACACATTTCTAACGAGTGTTCATAGGTCGATTGTATGTTTGGCAGATTTGAAACTTCAGAAGAATTCACGGGAAAAACATATCATCCTCCCCCTTAGCTCGACCAACTACAGCCTCGATTGGAGAGAACTTTAGAAATTCTTCTGTCGTCGACGGGAATCGAACTCAACATCTTTACAAACGAGTAAGAGGAGACTGTGTATCGTGCTACTAAGCAGCCACGGAGGACCTCTATTTCGGTCTTATTACACAAAATTTACCCTGCAGAATCTAGTGATATCATATAAATAAATCCTTTTGAGGATGTAGAACCTACTTGGCTTAGGCAATAAATACCTAATTGTACCGTTTGGAAAGAATTAAGAGTTCAAATTTTCTGAAACTTTTTTGCTGTTTATCGTCCAGTACTCGGGATCAGAAGCAGTAAGATTGCACCTTTTGACATCTAAACTGATTCTGGTCTATAGAAACGCACTTTTTTTTTTTAAAGAAATAAATGAATAAGTTATATTATTATTGGTTTAACATTCTTCATAATAGAAGATGTAACAGACAAGACACATTATGGCTGTCATTACCTCTGTATTATTCTGAACATGCCCCTAAATCCTCCAAGCATGTGTATATCCGAGCTGCTATATACTTCTAGGGTGCCGAGAACTGTGAGCAAAGGAGTGTCCTTGAATCGAGTCATTTAATAAAAAAAATCAGCGCTGCCGCCTACAAACATATTCATTACCTCTATGGTACAGAAATCTCCTACATATAACCGGAAGTGTTATGATGCATGTATGCAGGGTTATGCATTCCATGTAAAGTTGTGTCTGAGTCTGTTTATAGTCCGATTTTGATGCCGATATTAGTGTTTGTTTATTAGGTCAGATGATAGCAATTCTGAATCTAAGCATCTAGTAACACACGGAATGAGGTATGATATACGAGGGAGTATACGTACTCCAAACAGATGTTTGGATTATCTGAAACTGTCTGTTAAGCTGTACCGTCAACAATAGTACGTTTCCATCATCTCCTTACAGAGACTAAGTACTTTAGCCTGCCAGTTGTTTGGAAATGGAAACCTGCAGGCTGTTCACTCCGTTAATGAGAGACAGAATTTGATATCTGTCTCTTTAACTCTTCTGGTTTCTGTTTGTATTACGGTTGTTATAGCCTTTAGGTCAAATTTAATGGTTTATTGTTCATTATCAGGTTGGTGGAACTGAAATAGGAGCGCTCTTGGAAATGTTTCTCTCATTCCTGTGGTTGAAAATGGATCGTTGGTATGAAGTGGCAGGGCATTTTTGATAAATGAAGATCGCTTTGCTGAAGCGAAGTCATGCAAAGCATAATCGATGCAGTTGATGTTTGTGGCCTATTGGAGAGAATCTAAAGAATCTGCCTCATTCTGAAGAATTTTAACTTTGGCTGTGTATTGTTTTAATCCCCTTTTGGTAATTATTGATTAATCGATTTGCTTAGATGTTTGTTTTGGCTGCATATTTTTGAAGTAGCATTTTATAAAACTGAAGTTATTTCGCTTATGCATTTTTCTGAAATATGATTCTGTGCATTTTTCGACCGAGTTTGTCAGTCTTTTATTTGTGAACTGATGCTACCAAATAAGTTAACTCGTGCGATTCAGCTTTAACTTATCCATCAGAAACAACATTGGTTTAAAAAAAAAAAAACAAAAAAACCATTAATTAGTTTCAATAACTGCAATTCAATTCAGTTTTAATAAAATATTTTATTAAAATTCAGCATCTATCAAACTACCATTCTATCCGTAAAACTGAATAGTTTGGTCATCGAAATTCTTTGCCCATAAACCATGGCCATGCGTGATAAGATAATATATTCCATGGTGTGTGGTATTTTTATTTACGTAGTGTAATTTTTTCATTCTTTCTGGTGTGTGTGTGTGTGTGTGTGTGTGTGTGTGTGTGTGTGTGTGTGTGTGTGTCCTCCAGTGTGCGCTCATAATCTTAAATGTATTATATCTGTTCAAGTTTGTGCACTGATTGATTTGCATGGTGGGCGGGCTGAAAAACTCCTTATAATTTACAAGGGAAAGCCTTTCTTCCTCTACCTGAGCAAGTATATAGCCTCGATTGAATCAGACTAAAAATTCCTTCAGTCTCCACGGGAATCGAACCCTGACCTTCCAAAGGAGTTAAACGGTGACGTATCGTGCCTTATCTGCAATAAATTGTGTTACCGCTGCCCCAAAAGACACACGTTATTATTAAATTTTTAGTGTAGTAGAGGAAAAAATCATGCAATTTAATAAACAAAGCTGTACAGGAAATTCGAATGTTAAATTGCATTTTTCTGGGTTTAATGCTCTAACCAGATGCGATCTTTGTCGACATTAGTCTTGCATTGCCAATTGATGAAACACATCGTTACAATGCTCAGAAGAGACTCCCGAGGAGGTGGATTGTTCCAAAGGCTCGAGTCACTAAATCACTTGATTTTTGATTTAATATGAGACATTCATCATATCGCAACAAAATCACCAGATTTGATTTTCTCGAAAGACTTTTTTTGGTTTAAAAAAAAAAAAACTGCCAATAACTCTTCTTCAACTGATAAAATGGTAAAACTTTCTGAAAGAAGTCGTTGCTTTCAATTATAATTTATTTCCGAAAGAACAAAGTATTGATTGTTTCTCGGACATTTTTCCCCCCCATCAACGCGCAAATTCTTATGGTATTCTAGTTCATATGACCTTTCCGTATGTTATTTATACAAGTTCAGGAGCTAACTCGCTGTTAAAAACCGTACTTTCTCTGCATTAAGATGGGCCAGTATGGCCCTATTGCAGAGAAACTTGATTCATCCAGTCTCTCAGAGAACCAGGGCCTGCTTAAGGCACGATCCAGCGGTTCCCCCGAACAGGGTGCCAAAATTTAGGGGGCGCAAAATTCCCCGAAAATTCACTGATTTGCTGTAAATTTCAAGTCGGAGAGGGCGCACCAAAAAATCTCGCACATGGCGCTGATAGACCTGGGGCCGCTTCTGCAGAGGACTGACCTCACCACTATACTGGCACGATGGATGCTGCCGAGTACAACAATACTTACTTTTTTTTAGATTTCAGTTGTATTGGACGGAAAGAGAGATATGTAGACGCGTGTGACAATCTCACCAAAAAAGATGAGTGAAAAATGTGCTAAAATTTAAATTATTTCTGCTCAAATGTGTTTAGCATTCACCATGACTGTGTAGTTGTGAGATCAAATGACTGGGAGACTGGATGGATCTTTAAGTTTCCCTTCAGTCGGACTATACTAGCCCATCTTAGGCGGAGGAATTATGGTTTTCCCGAGGAATTTGCGCTCCGATGCGCCAAAAAATGTCCCCTGAATAATCAGTACTTTATTCTCTCGGAAATAAGTTTTATAATCGAAAGCAACAAATTCTTCAAAGTTTTACAAGTGCCTGCTAGCTATATTTTACTAAATCACAATTTCTTGCAGGAAAGCAATATGTAAATATTTACTCTAAACTAATTTTAAATTTAACTTTACAATTGTAGATTTTAAAAAATAAATGAAAAAAGAAAGAAGCACTGAAACTCCCATATGCGCGTGTTTCTCGAGCTTGCTTCAATAATGAATTAGGCATGTGCTTCGTGCGTGTTTGGCTTTTATCGGTTTATCGATAAAGTGCGCGCGTTTTTTTTTTTTTTTTTTTAATGAAGTGGATTAAGTGACCAGTTTGGTTAGTTAGCTGGGGAAAAAGAAAAAGCAAATTTAGCAATTTAAAGTCACGGAGTATTATTTTTGTCTTGTGAATATCTCTTCAAAAATAAGTTGAGCCGCGAATGAATCATTAAAGCAGGTTTGTGGCTTATTACAATTTTAATAGCATTCGTTGAAGCTAAAGAAGCAGATTCAGAGTGTAATAATTAATTATCGCCTTCAGCTTCAGAACAAATGTGGTTGGGATGGAGTAGTTAAGTTTAGATCGATTTGCCTTCTGAAGTTTTCGCATAGCTTGGACCACTAAGAAAAATTCAGTGTTCATATACTTTCTTTGTTCTTTCCTGTGCAACAACTGATTGTGTGTGTGTGAGAGAGAGAGAGAGAGAGAGAGAGAGAGAGAGAGAGAGAGAGAGAGAGAGAGAGAGAGAGAGAACACACTTGAGTTACGCATTTAATTATATTTTACTTTCAAATGCCTTCGGGGTTTTTATTGCTGGTGTTTAAACTGAAGTTATCAAATTGAACATTTCTTTCGGTTATGAAAGATGCTTCTCTCCGAAATATTTGATATTACATATTCAAGCTACTGAAGATCTCACTAAAGAATTTGACAGCACTTGGACTTTATTCGGTCGTGCAGAATCTTCTCCTGTCTCTATCTTTTTCAGATGGAAACAAACGTGTAGTGTTAAATTGGAAAACGATTAAATACGTTTTTTTTTAATATCATAATGGTCAAATGATATTAAAGAAGTAGAATTTCTTTATTACAAAAAAAAATAAATGAAAAGTCCTTGCACACCTCAATGCTTAATTTCCCCTAAAATACTTAATTTCGAAACATTGCATTTTGCACTTGATCCATTAGCTCACCTCACCATATGTTTGTCCAACTTCAAACCGTCTCTGGGAGCTCTGTTCCTTATTTAGGTGCCATCAGACCTAAATACAATATTCCAAATGTATTCTTACACGGAGAAATAATGATTCCCCCCCCCCCTTACTTGCAATGTTCCTGCAAATCATAGATATACCCCGTGCGCTCCTAGCCGCCTGCTTACACTACACGATAAATTTCATATCAGATTCGATCATGACTAGTAAGTCTTTTTCATTCAGAAATACTTTTAATTCCTGTTTCCCCTAACTTGTAAAGAACTGGATTTCTTCTCCCCACCTTAATAGATGCATTATACTTCAGCTGTCATTTCTCAAATCATATCTGTGACCAGTCTAGTCGATTTGAAACCTTGTTTTGGTCGTATCCGATGAAAACAGCCTGTTTTTGGAACCTCTGCTGCTCTTCGCATATATCTTTCGCTGTTTATTTAAAGGTAGCTGTCATTATGAAAATACCACACATATACTTCATATGAGTGTTTGAGGTGGAGTACCATATGAAGAATAGAAACAGGACAAAGTTAAACCGAACTGGCCGGGTGGCTGAACGTGACTCAGCATTGTAAGCAGAACGTGTAAACTGTTCTTAAGAGCTATGAAGGGCTTCTTTGTGTCATCCTTATCTGGCCCAACTGTGAAGCGTCACACCAAGGCAGTTTGCTTCAGAGATGCAGAAATTCTTGTATCCAGGCGTGTAATCTGCAAATTTCGTAAAAGGGGTATCTAGATGCACACGGCTATTCCCTTAACTCTTCTACACAAGAGAGCCCGGCTGAATTGGTGCCCACAGCATCGATTGGATCCAACAATAATGGGCTATTTTGCCCTTCACTTATCAGTCGAGATTTTCATCTGGAGAAAAGAGGAGCCAGATCACGAAAATAGGTGCATCTCGCTGACATCATTAAAAGATATGCATCCCCAGACATAACGGAAAGAGATGTTTGGAGGTGATGGTGTGGGCTGAAATCTCAGTCAGTGGCCGTCCAGTGTCTGTTTTTTCGAAATCGCGGCTGTAAGGCATATCGAGATAAGATCCTTACGTTGGCCGTTTTGCAAGAGCCATTGGTCCACTTTCTTTTAATGAACGATAATGCATAAACTTTTAGTGAACTCTAGATTCCGTACCTCTGTCTGGTAGAAATCTCATTGAGCTTACATCAGCTCTTACTCAAGAATAGGCCGACCGGGCTAGCCGGGTGGGTAAAGTGCCTGCCTGGCAACCCAAAGGTCGCGGGTTCGAATCCCGCCTCGGGCTTGGATAAAAGTACTGCAAAAACCTTGGGAGGTGCATTATGGCCACAGAAGCCGATGCGCCAACAACTACCAAAAAAAAAAAAAAAAAACTCAAGAATAGGAATGATGCCGCCAACGCTAAGTCTGGTTCTCCGCTTATCATTTCTGTATTGCTGATACCCACAGAAATGCATATTCCTTATTTGGGCATGTTTCCATAAATTATCAACTATCAGTTTTGGACACTCATGATCTGACTTGCATAACTTTAATTTCAATCGAAATTTTTCACTTTTTTTTTTTTAATAAAAAATTATAAAAACGTAAATAAATAAAAACAAAATGACTTTATTTATTTTTTTATAAAGTTATATACAGTTTTGTCTTTTTGTTTCTTATGTCTCGAGGATTAGTGTTATTATTATTATTATTATTATTATTATTACCTCTTAGGAGTAAGTAAGTATTGTACTGTATTATTGTTATTAATAAGAACGTTCTTGTGTATATATATTCCGGCGCGACCACCATGTCAGAAGAGTTTACAGTATTGAATAAAATCCTTAATCGAATTTAGCAGTCACAGGCTTGAACCATGGTCCACTCAAAGAGCGTGTGCTACAGCCCCTAGCTCTTAACTGCTCGGCTCCGGAAGACCTTTTGTCATCGAAGTGGATTTCACTAAGTTCATAGAATTAAATCCGATCTGAGCATTTCATTCACAGAACTTACCCCTTCTACACATTAAGGATTTATTTTAAGCTGTACTCTAGACTAGGGGTTCCCAAACTTTTTCGACCTGCGGAGCCCCCCATCAGAAAGGAAAAACATCCGGAGTCTTAATAAAAAAAAAAAAAGTCTTAATAAAAATAGAAATAGTCGGTCACTAGCACCAGATCTTTACAAATATAACACGCACATTGACAATGAAAGGTCACTCAGAAAAGGTCAAATTTAATTTTTACTTCTTTTATGCACAGCGTATTCTGATTCAATTTTACAGTTTTAGAAAAAAAATATTAAAATTCTAAAATTTCCTCGCGGATCCCCAGATAACAATGGTAGAGCCCAAAGGCTCCGCGGAGCATACTTTGAAAAAGGCTGCTCTAGGCTCATCTGAGTGTGACCGCTCGCTATTATACTCACGAACAGTCTTCATTTTTCAATGATTTTATATTTCCAAGTGTTATTTTGTAAATTCGAAGAGTGTTTCAGAAAGTTTGATCAAATTTATTTTTCAAACACGTGCAATACAATTTCGCTGCGTAATGCTTGGTTGCTTCGAACATTACAAGGAGCAATAGCAAGTATTACCATATTCTAAAATTACAACATAATTTGCAGTACAAGGTAACTTGATGTTTCGTTATCTTTTATTTGTTTGTGCGTGCACGTATTTGCTTGATTTTTAACGGGAAGTGCTGCTTCCATAGAAAAAGGTGGGAACGAATCCATAGAAAAAGGTGGGAGACTTGGTATCTGATATAAAGAAAAGTAATAACCTGTTTCACATGGTATAGGTCTAGCCGTTTCGTTTTCCTTCCTTCTTGAACCCATCATTGCCTCTTGTTTGGCTCGTTACTCGGCTTTCCTTAGGGCTTACATGGTCTAATGGATATGTCTGCAAAAAGCTCTAAAGGGGAATTTTACGAGAAATTTGAGTACATTGCTTGTGTGACACAGCCTCGGGTCTGTTGCTAGGTGACCAGGAATTAACTTTCTCCGATATCTTGTATTTACGTCATAAAAATCGAAATGATGGCAATTAAGTCGACGTCTAGATATTCCTAATAAAATGTGTAATTTATTCTTCCGACTGCGTTAGTCATAAAACATGAATGCAAATAGGCATCTCGCTGTCCTATAACTTCTCTGAAGCTATTTTAAAAGTTCACATAAGCAAACAGGACATCAAGAGAACATATCTGAAGTAGAAGGAAATATTCTCATTCTACAATTTTTGCTAGATCTGCCGTCTGAAAATCTATAAAGATGTATTTATAAATCAGGCTTTCCGTCTTGATAATTTATCATTGTGAAATTTTACACCACCTTGGCACAGTACCATACAGTGAAAGAGGGCCGTTTTTGATATACCCTGGTCAGTTTCTTGGACTTGAAACTATGGCTGGAGGAATTATACTTGAGAAATAAAGTACAGTAATTGCTATAGAGGAAATACGATAGTGGGACGTAGATGGAAGTGCATGGATATTTCAGCGGAAACAGTTTCTGCGTCATTCTGTGTGCGTGCTTCACTTTGATCAGTCTTAATAATCCTTTAAGAGTGGAAACATACTTCACTCTTGGGTTAAAGTGTTAAATATTTGATGTTTAACAGCCCCGGGGATTTCCCCCATCTTCGCGTTGTGTACTCTGTGTGAAACACAAACTCTGAAGGCTAGAGGTTTTCAAACAGTGTAAGGGGAAATTGTTATGTCGTGTAATGTTGATTCTCTGACCTTTTAGCCGTTGGGACCCCCGTTGCCCACACTTTTCTCCACGATGCAGGTCAGGCAGTAGAGGGCTCGATCACATTTTACTCTGGCAGGTTCTGCCACCCCTAGTTTCCGAAGATTTCAGTGGCTAGGGCCTAGGAAAATAAAAGATTTAGCGTTGGGGGTTAAGTTAAGCCGAATTAGAGTTTAAGTTAAGGCGTGGAGTTAATAAATTTGGACGCTAGTTAAGTTAGGTTATGTTTAAGTTAGGGACATACGCGGTAGATTTGTTAAGTAAGAGTGGGGGAAAGACTGAAGACTGGAGGGAAAGATAGAAATATGGGGTCGATAGCGAAAGCGACCCCAGAATGTCAGTGGGGACGGACCCCACCAGAGGAAAGAGGGGAGACACGGGAGGGGAGGAGACAGAAGCCAGTCTCCTTCCTCTCCCTGCCTTGGGGGTGGAGATTCAAACCAAAGTATACCAGGACATTTTAAGTACTAAGGACCATTTTAAAAATTTGCATAACTGCCGGAGCACAAAGGCTCTTCAAGCAATTTTTACTTTTCCCAGAGTATTTAAACCTGAGGCATTTGTTTCTTCAGAGTTTAGTAGTGTGCATTTAACATTTTTGTTTGACCAAACTAATTCATTCAAATCTTTGAGCAGATAGCTCGACACTTATTTATGGGTTCGAGATATGAACCTCAACCTAAAAATGGCTTACGAATCCTGGAGGAGGGGATTACATGAGACACAAAAGATTACATTCATTTGTTGCAGCGAGATTAAACAATAATATTAAAAATAAATCTAAAATACACGTATACATAAATAGAAAATAATTACTATTAACAAATATATAACCATAATAAAATTTCATTATGTTGTAAATTAGTTAACTCTTTACATAACCTGATGTTTTAGCCCTAAACTATATCGTAATCTAAATTACTGAACACCATCAGGCCTCTGTCATATGTGGATTTATACTTCGCAACTGGGTTGTCATCATTGCAACGCCAAGGTCCACCCACTGATGAAGAGCCAATAAGCTCCGAAACGGTGCCGTATGGGTGATGGTATCCGCTGAGAATAAGTAACAGAAGGATCTCCTACGGTGAAGTGTTACTTATTATAAGGTAGTGCAATATTATGGCAACTCGTTGTGAAGGTATTCACAATATGAGATAGACTTAATGATGCCAATTTATAACCACTTAAATAGTTGGCTATGTACTGAAATGATGCAATTGCACTAACTTGTACATTGGGTTATATTTCATTAACATTTCCGACTTGAAGTTGGGCTGGGAAAGTGTTTTGGAAATGAGTTTGCTGGTGACCACAGTTAGATTAGTTGAGACGTCATTTGGGTGGTAATATTGATTATAAGGCATAAGCAGGAGTAACGGCAGACGGTCTGCGACTACGTTTTCAGCACATACAGAGGGCATGTATTCAGAACCTAGTCAGATGATATGCATGAAGAATGGCTTCTTTATATACTTTACTGATGCATAGTTTTCACTGTCTATGAAAAATTGGTTTAGTAAGTCCTCCCTATTGTTTTGGGAACATCCGATGTTAAGACGCTCAAAGCGATCTAAATTGGAGCGCAATTGAACATGAACGGTGTCTAGACTTCTCTAACTCTGGGATATGGAAATGATTCAAGCAAGGCAGTGTACCTACACGTGATGTAAGACATTTTGCTAGGGTATGGTTTTATTTCTCTTAAGGAATAGCCTTAGTGTCCATCGATGTTGTTGAAAGTTTCGAAAAAATTGCAGCTCTGGGAACATAAAGATCTTGTCGTAGAAAAGTGCTGTATTTTCCCTGTTTAGTTATTCTCTCCGTGGAACAACTGCCATTTCTTGTAATTTTCTTTTTACGCTGTTTGATTAGTGCATTTTTCAAAGAGTCGATAATCTTCTTCCATAATCGATATGCTATTTTCAACATAGTAAGGGAACCCCCCCTTCTCATTTCGTTAGGAGTCAATCGAATAATAAAATAAAAATGTATATTAACTTCTTACTCTGTACGTGCATTGCTGAGAACTATTTTTGTACACAGTTTGCGAATGGTATTAATCTTTGGCAACTGTAATTTGAATTTCAAACATCCAGGTCTCTTGTTTTTAATGGCACATATCCTATCATCTTTAAGGTTTAGTACTTAAACTTGTTTAATATTAATTAAATCATTATTTAATTATAAATATCTATAATTATTGTCAATATTTCTAAATCAAACCTTGCTTTAAAGTAAGAACAAATTCTTCTTCTAAATCAAACCTTATAAACAAGCATTGCCGTATAACCCTCCGATTTACATCATCCGGTACAAAGATGAGTAGACGTACTTAAACGTGTATGCAAGATGTCTGTAAGTATGTATAAGGTTTGCAAGTTTAAAAACCCGAATACCTCAATATGTGTTTAAAAAATTATCCCCTGCTTCATAAGATCCATTGGATTCTATTGTACATTTGTTTCTGTATATCTGTCCAAGTAGTCACTGAGTGGGCTGGCCGCCTCCGCAGCCAGGTGGGAAGGAGCAGCAGTGCGTAGCACACGCTTCTTGATTAGACCGGGGTTCGAGCCCGTCACCACCAAATACGGAGGATGCGGAAAGGTCAGGGAATGACCACCGCATATCCCGGAGCAATATGGCCTTAGTTGCTAATGCTCCTAAAAACCAAATAACAAACAAACAAACTGAGTAGGCTCTGTAACTTTCCCTAAACTCGAATAATAATAACTAGGGGGCTTCGCCCCTGCTCGCCAACCCTCACGTACGCTTTTCTATGTAAAACACACGCTTGTCGAAACGCACTGATCGATATCTAATCAGGAAATGACCTAACCTATGTAATTATTTACCTGTGCATTTTTAATGACATAATTTTCCCGCCCACTTGTACCACGTAACCCGCATCCCTTTTCTTCCATTAGCTACCCCACCACGCGGCATTCTCAAGGCGGAATAGACATCACTGTAATTATTTACCTGCGTTTACCTAGGTCACTTAGGAAAAGGCAGTTTTCTTTGGATTCCATAATGCATGAGGAATATTGTTGCACCCAAAAGAGCAGGACTAAAATATTTACAAACTATGTAAATATTTAAAATATTTACAAATACTGAACTATTTCGAAATATACAAACTATATACTTCATCAGCTGACATTACAATGGAACATCAAATGATACCGGGTGTGGTCATATATTACACAGTGAACCACGTGCACGAGGTTGGTGAACATTTGTAGTGACGTAATTGTTCCGCCCTCTTCTCCCATTGGCTCGAATAAATATCGCTAGGAGGAAAACTTGTTTAATGTATAGAGAGATAATAATAAAGAAAAAAAAAAACACCTCGGCTAATTGTAGTCTCAAGTAAAAATAAGGCATATAAAATAGAGGGCAATCTACAGTCGATCATTTACATTATATTTTCGTTTACTCTTCAGTACTTATTGTGCGTATAGCGTATTTGTGTCTAACGACACCAGGGATTTCCCCATCTCCACCTTGCTTTCATTGTGGGTGTAACAGTTCACTGTAAAGGCCAGAGATTTAAAAGTGTATGGATTTTGTTTGTGTTGTGTTATGTACCGTTGTTCTTCTAGCATTTAGCTGCTGGGCCCCTAATGGATCCCAACGTTGCCCACACATAGCCCCGTGGAGGCAGAGCAGGTACCTAGTAGTCTAATATTTTACTCTGGCAAGCCCTGTCACCTAGTTTCCTGAGATTTTAGTGGCTAAAAACCACTGAGAAAGTGGTCTTAGGGGGTGAGACGCTAATGAGGTTTGTAGTCGAAAGTGATACCCGATTATTGTATGTAAATACAGAAGTTATTCGCCTTTTAGATGTAGCCACAATGCAAAATTCAGTCTTTATTAGACCTGGTAATGTTATTGAAATTACTACTCAAAAAATAAAATTTTTCAGAAACCACAGACCCTGTACAGTTTACATAATTTAAACACTTATCTGCCACATTTTTCATCAGATAAAGGAGAGAAAAACATTCTCAATTAATCATTATAAAAAAAAAAAAGGCTGTTCTTGCATGGAAGTATTGAAAAACGGTACTTTATAAATTTTGTTTTATTTACACCATACAGCTTCGTTAGCGCTGATCACGGATAATGCCATATTTAATAAATTTGCAAGTTCTCGGTAAAAAGGATGTAATGTAATTCAGTAGTACCGTTTGCATTTTTGGTACATATTTTTCTACAGGGGAGGAAAAAAAAAAAAAAAAAAAAAAAAAAAAGGCCGTTTAGTTCCGGGATATAAATTTGTAAATATCAGATTGTGAATTACAGATCAGATTTGACGAAATAAATTAAATTCAAGAAGCACTTACATAAATATTTTTCTATTGCAGATGACGACGGACATCATGAAACTGTCTTACACGACTGTATATACAAATGAAAGCCTTCTAATGATAAATCGATTTAATTATTGAACTAGAGATTTGCTTATATTGCTCCTTAATCATGGTAAAAAAAAAAATTAGGATGAATTTTCTGTCATCGCGAACAGGAATTGCCATCATTAATAGTCAGCGGCCTTCATATGGAACGGTAATTGGCATACCTACATTCATAAAAACAAGGGTTGCTGCGAATTTTACACAAATTGCATGTCTACCTGCGTGAATAACCGGGCCCGTTTCCTTCTATAAATGACTATTTTAGTTCTATTTATGACTTCCCAGTACACAAAATCCTGCATTGCCACCATACTTTTATTACTTGCAGTGTATTTTGGGTCAACACACTATTAGTCATGGTCTGATAAATGACTCTTCTCAGGAGTCAACAATCTTCTTTCGTTCTCTCTCAACAAGGGAGCCGCTGTTTCGATATCCGGACTTTATTAGACCAAGACTGATTTGTTTTGGCATTTCCCATGATGATTCCAGATACATAAGAGTACCCCACCTGTTTTGGGGATATGGAATTTTTTTGTCTTGTTTTGGTTTTAAAGAAACAATTGGATACATTTTTGATTGCTTCTTTTGATTTCTTCAAGTAGCTCTGTTTTTCAGTGTCATATTATTCTTTTTGCTTAATCTTTTGTGTAAATATTATTTGTGTGTGTGTGTCATTGACACTAATCAGAACTGACACTTACTATAGTGGTTCTCTTTGATGGTCACTTTAATCTTTCACTTCTATTTTCAACTCTTGCTGTTTCGAAAACAGTGTAAACTCTGCTTTGAAAAGCTTATTTCGAATTTTTTTAAAAAATTACTTTGTGAAGCTGTATAGTTCATTTTCTCGTGGTTTTTTTTTTTTTTTTTTTCCTTTCTTGTTTGTATTTTATTTTATTTTTTTTTTTTCGGTCTTCACATTAAAACTATTGCTAATGATGGAAGATAAAATTACTTCATTTGCTATAATATTTCTTCATGTAGGAATTCTTCTGCAGCGCTCTTGGGAGAACTGGAACTAAAACATTCCATAATTGGGCCTTTTTTTTTCTTTTTCTGAGGTCAGTTTTTTTTTTTTTTTTTTCCTTTGGGGAAAAGCCCCCCCACCACCACCACAGAATTTCTTACGCTGACGGGAAATAACTGGCGGGTAAAGTTGAAGGTTACTTAAAAACTATGACCGATTCTATGAATCTAGGCCTTTTCCACAGTTGTAGAACGGCAGTCATAACCACTGTATTAACCGAAAGAACTTCAGGTTTTAGCATTACGTATGCTTTTCTTCTTTTATTATTGTTAGCCTTATTTTAAGTTAAGCCTGGGCGGCACGTTAAAAGCTAAGTACCTACCTAGCGTTATTTTAACATTGTCTAATTAAGAGTTTATTCGATTTCGTAAAGTAATTACAAAATAACGGAAGTTGAATAAGAAAATAAAACATCAGATTTTGCTGTAAGAAAGGATTTGAAAGTACAGTAATTGTTTTAAGTACATTATACATGTCTTTTGTCAATACATTTGGAAATGTTTTTCGCTCTGAATTTAGCCAAATATATATGTAACGTTTTTTTTCTATTTTTCTTTTCGGCCGTTTGAGAAAATACACATCTTAAAGCCATCCAAAGTCCGCAGTCTACGAAGCGATAAAGAAATACCAGACTGAATAGGTCACAGAAACACGTATGCATGTAGGTTTTGGATGTTTGTTTGTGACAAATTTATCTCATTAGAATTCATGGGAGCAAAGTTTTATGTGAATCGTTTTGGCCCTTGAGATATCTCTAATGGTATTTTATTGCACAAACGTCGTAGGACAATGTTAAATATTATTACGCCTAATTTCATTGGCCTAATGGGGAAATAAAATGAATGACTTATTTCGGTCTGCATGACTGTAATGCAGCATGTATTACACAAAAATATCACAATCACCATGCTACATCGATATTTCCAGAGATCACGGCAATATTTAAGGTAGCTGTAAGATCATATCTGGTACTAGAGATTTCTTTAATTTCCGTTATGATCACCATCCTGCTTTGAAAATTTGTCAGCTTCAAAGTTGACTCCTTGCTCCACTCTAATCCGAAGGATGTGCCATGGGATTTAGGCCAAGAAATTGTTAGCCAACGGTTCTGCAACATAATTTTCCATATTATTCTTATTCACATGCCGGATCTATCTCCATGAAGTTTCATCAATGCAGCTAGTACGGAATTGACAAATTGCTAATGTAGGGGGTGGTAGGTAAGCCCTTACTTTTTCTAAACATAGTCATAATCCACCTTGTGATGAGGAGCAGCCGCACACTATAGTGCACTACCTTCAAACTTCATTGTCGAGTGATGCACTCGGGTTATAGTGCATAAATTTGCCACCAGTAAGAAAATAAGGTGCTTCTCCTAAAAATGACTGGAACTCTTGAACAATTGCTTTACACCCGAATGCTCCTCGATTACTAATGTTCTCCGAACTCTCAATCAACCATCTCACCTGAACTGTCGCTCCACTTATAGTCGAAGAACAGTGGGTGATATTTCCCCTCACCCAGCAGGCGATATCTAGTTTTTATTTGTTGTTATTTGGCACTTTATGAGGTGTAGCTCTACTAAGGAAACCAATGCTTGTACTCTTTCCAATGGATAATGAAAATACTTATCAACAGTACTTCTGTTGTTGACGCCTGGTTCCAGATTTCATTCTTTGATCACTCTCTGGTCGACTTAACCATGTTCCTTATCCGTGAGCATTTTTAGCTTATCGAATCGTTACACTCCGTTTGACCACTTTTTCACGAGGTGAGTTGCAGTTGACTTAGGAAATTTATAAACTGATTGCAAGCTGCACACCACAAGAAAATCCCAGATGTGAACTCTGAAGTTTCGCACTTCGGCTCGTGCTCTACAGTACAGATCTGTTAGTGCTTTTTTTTTTTTTTTTTTCCCTTTTTATCTAGTCTAGTCTTCGCGATAGCACGGTGGTTTTAACTACTGTTCTCCTTGCACTGAGTGGAAAAGGCTGTTGGTTTTTCTTTTTTCTGGCGCAAAAGCAGTTGAGGCAGTAATGCGCCAGGTGGAAAAGGCCCTGGTTCGAATTTACTCAGTGCAGTAAAGCGAGGAATTTTTTTTTTTTTTTTTCCTTCGCTGATTGGCTGAGTTATTCGGTCGTATGCGAGGAAGGCAAGGTTTTCCTCCAGCAAATAGGGAAACCAACCAGTGAACACATTCAATTTATAGGCATAATGCACGTGGTTGGATGAAGTTGTTCGCGAGTGACATTACCCCTCCCCAACTGTATCTTCTACTTTTCAGTCAGTTGGTGGGTCCTATTTCACTAAAGTTCTAAAGTTTCTGAATACTTTGGCAGTTTGCATTATCATGATAAAATGAGAGTTCTTCTAACACAATTCACGCTGTGTATACTAATTGCACATAAATCGTCAGTTTACTGAATAAAATAAAAACATTGAAGAGGCATTCGCCTTATAACAGTTGAGGCACGATTGACTTACACTTGATTGCCTTGATGATAACCCAGTAGATGAAAAGAAACTCTGCTATCACATATTCTTGGCACAGTTGCTAATGGAAGGGGAGAAAATCCCTTGAAAAGATTACCAATCAATCAGTACAGGTGTAAATTGTTTACATATCAGTTTATTAATTGTACCGACAAGTATTAATTGGTCTGTAATTAAAGTGAATGGCAGTTTATGCAAAACCTGGGAAAATAAGGTCCACGGACAACAAGAATCTTTTGCTTATGATAATAACCCCCAAAGAAAGGCGATAAGTAAAATTAAATCCACTTCGCGCCAGCCAGTGATGGCTTTAATATTTTTCCATGCGTTTTGTATCAATACAGTATTTATATTTTAGCCTAGTTTTCAGATGAGATGATTCAAGCATTCCAAGTACTGGTTGTTATAGAGAACAATGATTTTGAGCTGGCTGAAAAGAAGTTTTGGCAAGAAATTGTCAAGCATACAAGGAGCCGGCAGTGGATGGAATCTACCTAGTTCTTTTGAAGAAAGGTGTGGAGATATCTCTCTATTACGAGAATGAATGCGTCATTGAGTTTAGGTGAAATACCTTCTTCTTCTTCTTTGGTCCTTAGCTGGCAGCTGGGGAAGGCGGTTGGCCACGCAACCAGTATGCTGCTGTAGGTGCCGCAGGGTTTCGGACTTGCTCTGTGATGTTCTTCCATACCTTACGATCCATGGCTTCAGTCCTGGCCTGGTTAAGGTCGAGACGTCGGCTCTTCAAGTCATCTTCCACTTGCTTGGCCCACGTTTTCCTAGGCGCGGTCCGTTGGATGCTCCATTGGGTGGGTCGTTGTCTCCAAAGGAGTGTGGATGGTATTCTGTTCGTGCCCATTCTACATACGTGGCCAAACCATCTGAGCCTTCGCTTCTGGATTTGGTCGGCAATGGTTGGTTGCTGTTGGCATCTGGCGCGGATGGTATCATTAGTGATGCGGTCGCGAAGAGAGATGCCCAAGATCTGCCGCAGGCATCGCATTTGGAATACCTCAAGTTTGTTCAAATCTAACTTGAGACAAATCCATGTTTCCGATCCGTAAAGAAGAATGTGCAGGATCAAAGTCCGGAAGAGTCGGATTTTAGTCTTTGTGGAAATGTTGGTCCTCTTCCACAGACACCATTTGAGCGAGGCGAACGCAGTGGCCGCCTGTCCAATTCTGCTGTGGATTTCCATGGTGGATGCAACTTTCTTCTCCTGGACCAGCGACCCAAGGTATTTAAAGTCCTGCACTTGCTCGATCTGGACGCCTTCGAGATAGATTAGATGGTGGCTTGCGACCCATCTGTTGTCAGGGCCTTTGTCTTACCAGCATTGATCTTCAAACCGTATGGCCGGGCAATGCGGGCAATGTCGTAGAGGATGTCCGTGGCTTCAGCGTCGTTAAGCCGACCGGGCTAGCCGAGTGGGTAAAGTACCTGCCCGGCAACCCAAGGTCGCGGGTTCGATTCCCGCCTCGGGCTTGGATCAAAGTACTGCAAAAACCTTGGGAGGTGCAATATGGCCATAGAAGCCGATGCGCCAACAACTACCAAATCAAAAAAAAAAAAAAAAAAAAAAAAAATCAGCGTCGTTACCGGCAAGGATAGCACTATCATCAGCAAACATCAGGTCAGTCACATAGTGATCCTTGTCATATTGTATGCCCTGTCTGTTTCTGAATGCTTGCCTCATAATGGCGTCGACCACGATGTTGAAAAGCAACGGGGAGGCTACATCCCCTTGGTGGACTCCAGTTTGGATGGTAAATTCCTCAGATAAATCATTCTGGATGCGCACCTGGCTGGTTAAACCGTTGTATGCAGTTTGGAGGAGTGTGATGACTTTTCGAGGTACATGTTCAACCTCTAGTAGTTTCCATAAGGCAGGCCGGTGGACACAGTCGAAAGCAGACTTAAAGTCAATGAAAACAATGACGGTTCGCTGTCCACACCGGATCCTCTCCTCCATCAGCTGACGAATGGCAAAGATTTGATCACAGCATCCTCGCCCGGGTCTAAATCCTGCCTGTTCTTCTCGACTGGTTTGCTCGCGATGTTTTTGCCGTCTTGACTGGATGATCTTCATAAAGACCTTTCCGATGATGGAAAGGAGGCTGATGCCACGGTAGTTCTTGCAGTCCCGGTTATCACCTTTCTTGTGGATCGGTACGATAATAGCTTTCCTCCATGTTAACGGAATTTGTTCAGTGCACCAGATGGTTTTGAGGAGTGAGTGTAGTCGGCGAAGCAGTACATCTCCCCCGGCTTTGATCGCTTCTGTGGTGACTTGGTCCACTCCTGGTGCCCTGCCATTCTTCAGGGATTGTATGGCTGCTTTCACTTCTTCTACTGTAGGCTCAACATCGACCATGGAGACCTCAGGGGGGTCGATCGAGAGTGCTGTTGCTGGCGGTCCCTGAGGTGGGTCGTGATTATACAAAGCTTTGAAGAATTCACTCCACCGTTGCAGGCTTTCGGATGGTGATCGCACGAAGGTCCCATCAGCATTCTTGATGTTGTCACTAGTCAATTTGGTCTTTCCACTCAGACATCTGAGGGTGCGGTAGAGAGTGCGGTACTCGTTTTTGGATGCCGCCACTTCAAGATCGTCTGCCACTTGGTTCCAGTATGCTTCTCTTTCTGCTGTCATTCTTTGTCGGACTTCTCGGTTTAGCTGCCGGTACCGTTCAAAGTCGACCAACTTTGCCTGTTTCCGTTTGTCCACGAGGTCGAGGCACTCGTCTGATATCCGTGGTTGCGTTCGACGTCGGGCAGGTGGACATAGGGGCTTGGCACATTCCAGGATGGCATCAGAGATCTGCTTTTCTTCTTCATTTATTTCCTCGGGCACAGCCAGCATCTCGAAGCGGTTGGATAGGGCGATCTGATATGCCTGTTTGTTGGCAGCATTCATTAGCTGCCTCCAGTCCAGCTTGGCTGACCGAGATGATCTTTTTGCATGCCGTAATTTGAGCTGCACCTTAGCCCGGATGAGGTAGTGATCAGATCCGCAATCAGGTCCCCTCATGGCACGAACGTCCATGAGTGATGAGCGAAATCTGGCATTGATCAAAATGTAGTCCAGGATTGCTGAGTCCTTGCCAGATGGATTTCGCCATGTAAGTTGATGTTTTTGAGGGTGCTGGAAATGGCTGTTTCCAATGATCAGGTTGTTAGATGCGGCAAAGGACAACAAATGTAAGCCGTTGTCATTGATCTTCCCATGGCCAAACTTGCCCATTGTTGTTTCCCAACCAGATCTGTCCACGCCAATATGGGCATTAAAGTCCCCTGCGAGGATGATCACTTCTGTCTGCGGAATTGAATCCAGCGTATGTTGGAGCTGGTTGTAGAAGTCATTCTTGGTCGGGTCCAGGCTAGTCTCAGTTGGCGCATAGGCGGAGATAATATGGGTCTTGATGGTGCCCTTGACAGTAAGGACTGCCAGGCGGTCCGATATTGGTTGGAAAGCGATCACACTACTGGTGGCCTGAGCATCGACCATAAAGCCCACTCCTGCTTCTCGTTTCTCACCACCAGAGTAGAATAGCATAACCGCTTCATTAGGTGCTGGTGGTTGGATGATCATCGTTCCAGACCCGGTGAGTCTTAATTCGGATAATGCCGCTATTGATATCTTGCACCTAAGTAGTTCTTTGGCAATGATTTCCTTTTGTCCAACGTGGTGCCCCGTTCGAACATTCCATTCGCCAATCTTAATTGTCCTTTTCGGCGTAGTAAGCTTATTGCTGTGGCCAGTGATCCACTTCACACCAGCACCCTGGGTCCCCAGTGCTGGCGCATCGGCTACCCCGGATGCGGTAACATTGTTATAACAGCTTGTTCTGTGGCCAGTGGTCCACTTCACACCAGTACCCTGGGTCCCCAGTGCTGGTGCATCGGCTACCCCGGATGCGGTAACATTGTTGTAAGAGCTTGTTCCGAATTTCATGCGGTTTCTTGCCTAGTTTCCCCGGTTTCCCGGTTCTGGTCATTTCGGCAGGATGACCACCCTCCTCCTTTCGCAGCCGGGCTTGGGACCGTCCATGGCGGAGTTAGGTGAAATACCTAACTCCGCCATGTCCTTCCAGTCAATAGGTGAAATACCTATTGACTGGAAGAGTGCAGAATTTTTCCCGATTCAAAAGCGAATACGGGTAACAACAGCCCAGCACGTCTGATGATTGTAGAGAAAATTTCATAGACAGAAAAATTAATGATTAAACGGTGTTGTTCGGGATCCTATAGACGGGAGCGAAATTTATAAGTGAATCACAGCACGTTTAAGAGATTTCATGCTTAACGATCTTCGTTGGTTATTATGGTGGTGCGAAATAAAAGGGTATATGTAATAATTTTGAACTGAATTATTTAGACTTAAGGCCCTTAGACTTAAGTTAAATTAGACACAATTTCGCATGCACTTCTTTTTTACAAATTAGATCGGTGAAGAATTAAGATAAGGATAAGATATTGGATATAATGGATAAAAAGTTAGTTGAGTGGTAGGAAACACAGAATAGTTAACAGTGATCACTACTCTGAGTGTACCACTGTCGTGAATTGATTCCAATGCAGTTTCTGGAATTTATTAGTGATACAGATCAGTCGTAAACTTCTACCAGTGCATCCCCTGAAGTTCAAGTTATGTTTACATACACCGATGAGCCAAAACATTATGACCAGCTAGTCGTTATGCAAATCGACGCAACTGCAGGTGAACTACGGCGCGGGTCGGGGCACTGTATAAAAAAACACCTGATACTGAGCTCCGTTAATCAGTGTCACTCTTGTTCTTCAGATGGGAAAGGCAGAGGACATAAGCGAGTTTGACAAAGGCCAAATTTGTAATGGCCAGACGACTGGGTCAGAGATATCCGAAACGGCACGGCTGGTGGGATGCTCACGGTCAGCCGTGGTTAGTACCTACCGAAAGTGGTCCGAGGAGGGGAAAAGCCACGAACCGCCGGCGAGGTGTTGGACAACCACGGCTCATCGAGGCTCTCCCTTATGGTACATGGCAACAGAAAGGCGACTGTGGCGGAACTAGCCGGTAATTGGAATGCTGGTAATGGGAGTTAATGTGTCGCAACACACAGTACATCGAACCCTGCTGAAAATGGGGCTGTATAGCCACAGGCCGCTCCGCGTGCCCATGCTAACCACGGTTCACCGGCGATAGCGCCTACAATGGCCACGCGAGCATCGAAACTGGACCTTGAGTGATTGGAAGAAGGTCGTCTGGTCTGATGAATCACGTTTCCCGTTGCATCATGTGGACGGCCGGGTACGTGTGTGTCGTTTACTTAGGGAAGTGATGGACCCTGGATGTACCGTGGGACGAAAACAAGGCGGGGGCGGCGGTGCCATTCTTTGGGCGATTTTCTGCTGGGATACCCTGGGTCCAGTCATCCCTGTGCCAGGCACTGTGACGTGAAGGAAACTGATTCATACGTCCTGCAAAGAACAGTGACTAACATAATCATTGAGTCCAGCAGTGCAACCATAAAGAAGAGACCCTCCCCAGGCATGATCCCATGGTGGACCCGGGAGCTACAGACCCTTAGGAGGAAGGTCGCAAATAGAAGGAAACAATTCCAAAGAGCCTACACGTCTTGGCCGCAGGCTGAGGTGGAGGCCTCAAGACGGCACTATAGGGATGCAAGAAACTTGTTCACAGACAAAATCCAATAGAGTAAAAAAAAATCCTGGGAGCTGCTTGTCTCCACAGCTGGAAGCACTGATCCCTAGGGGCTTATATACAGAGTAACCACCAACAAACTCCCCAGGGAAGAAGTTCTCACCACAATCCGAACTCCACAAGGAACTCTAACAACAACGTGGGAGGAATTAGTCAACCTCCTAAACATAATACTGAAGGAACCAGTACAGCCCTCCAGTGAACTCAAGCTGTGCAAAGAAAACGAAGAATACCTCACGGAACAGAGGGAACAACCATTTATAGTGGAGAGAAGCGGCTGTCCGTATCAGGCCCAAAAGATTCCCCAGAAGAGATGTTTTAACCTGAAATCATAAAGAAGGTTGCTGACCTAGTACCCCAACTTCTCTTAAGGTTGTACAATTGCTGCCTGGAGGCTGGCTATTTTCCTATGGGGTGGAGAACAGCAAATTTCAAATTAATTCTCAAAGCCCCAAGCAAAAATCCGGCACTCCCGGAATAACGTCGACCCATAGTGCTAAGAGTTTTAAGTAAGCTATATGAACGGCTCGTTCATAGACTGATACAACACTACTACTACTACTACTACTACTACTGCTCCACTGCCAACCTTGAGGCAAAAAAACCACTGTATTCAAGCCGGTTCACTACACTGTCGATGCGATGAGAAACCTACTGATATCAGTGAATGATTGCCAACAGAAGTACTTTCTCGCTATTGCAGTGGATTTTGCCTGGGCGTTCAACTCGCTTTCGTGGCCAAGCGTCCTGGGTAGGCTCAGAATGGCACAGGTCCCAAGCAACTTTCATAATAATATCAAACCTTACCTCTCACACAGAAAAATGGAAGTGAAAGTACCATACCAACAAATCAGTAGGAACATCCACAGGGGATGCCCCCAGGGTTCCGTGCTCAGCCCACTGCTTTGGAATATAGTATTTGATGACTTTCTGAACACCGGTCTTGGGAAGGTGGTAATCCAGGTATCTGCAGATGATTTAATTCTCACCGTGATGGCAGATAATAGGGTACAACTTGACTCGAGCAAATCAAGCTCTACAGCGGGGGACTACGGAGATCTTTCTAGAGATCTCGCCTGTCAAAACGACTTCCATTTTGCTTAATGGAACATTGGACATAAGGAGGCCACCGAAAATTAAAATAAATCACGCTACAATCAAATTCGCCCAACAAATGAAATACCTCGGGATCATTTTCGACAGCAAGCTCAGATTTCAACCGCATCTCGGGCAACTCGAGCCTGATTGCGTGAGCCTCAGACAGGGACTGGGGGCTGAGTAAACAAACCATGTACCTGTACTACAAGACCACTTTTATCCCAGCGATCATATACGGCACACCAAATGGTACCATATAACCAGACTGGCCACCAACAAAAAAAATACTGGACTCGACACAACGAACAATATTGCTCAAAACCACCCGAGCTTGCAATACTGTGAACACGGAGGCGCTCCAGGTTCTTACTGGATCCTTACAACTAGATCTCGAAGTGGTCATGCGGACTAGTATACTACCTGTCAAAAGGAATCTCTGTGACCTACTCGGACTTTACGATTGAACTTAAACACTATAAAAATGGAAAAAAGCTCGGCTCTTGACACACTTAAAACAGGTGGACAGACAACCAAAGAGGAAGTGACACGATGCTTCATACCTGATGTAGACAGGGTTTTCCCGAAACTACCTGTATGATTCCACCCAGGCCTATATGCCACCTACTTATTGACAGGTCACGGCCCCTTCAACGAGAAACTAACATCTCTGGGCCTCTTCCAAGTCTCCAGCAGTTCATATGGCGAACCGGAAAGCTGGACCCACCTCATGCAGGAAAGTACAAACTACGAGGACCTATGTGGAAACCTAATAACAAGATTGACCTACCTGTTGCGAGGCCAGGAGCATCATCTCTTGGACACAAGCGAAGAATATAAGAACCTCACCAGATTCGCTCAGAAACTTTTTTTTTTTTTTTTTTTTCCAGAAGGAGAACCCGTTCTGCGACCAGGAACTAAGGGCACAGTATGCCTTGTAGCAGACATGAAACTCGACAACAACCGGACTATGAGCAAATACACCAACACTGAAACCTAAATTGTCTGACCAAATCAAACAACAAACCTATTTGAATAGGCCACACCACAGGAATTATGTGCTCACTGGATGGAAAAGTACTGGACCGGTCTCCCTGATGATGGAAACAGGATCAACGGACCAGACCCCTTCGGGATGCAAAAGACGATCTATGACACTCTACCCTGGTCGGGTATATAACTCATAAACATGACTGACCCTAACCAACTTGGATGGACACATGGCCCTTGAATGACATGGGGGCACTGGTTCCGACTGCTTCGTTGGACCCGTATCTTTTCCCCACCTTGAACAGCAGATTTGCTGCCAGTGTGCCAATTGGTGACCCGAGCTAGGCACTCTTTCCTGGCTTGCTTTCCACTCCACTTCCCTGGCTGGGGGGAAGGCGCTGTCCTCTTGTCTCCTCCCCTCCTCGTCATCCCCATTTTTTTCGTTCTGGTGGGGTATGAGCATGCCCCCACTGACACCTATTGGGGTTGTCTTCTCTATTGACCCCATATTTCTGTCTCTTCCCCCCAGTCTTTAGTCTTCCTCCCCTACTTTCTGTACACAAGCGATTGCCGTAAACGTCCAAATTACTGTTTGCCAATAATTTCGGCCTTTCAAATCCTAGCGCTATTACCTCCCCCCACGCGGAAGATAAATTTTTTTTTTTTTTTTTTTTTTAAGGTCCTAGCCATTGAAATCTCAGGAAATTAGGTAGCAGGACCTGCCAGACTAAGTAATTATAATACTGGTATACCTGGCCTGCCTCCACTGGGCTGAGTGCGAGCAACGTTGGGCCTCAGCTGGGGGTCAAACGGCTAAATGGCCAGAAGAAAAACGGTACATAACACTATACGTATACAATATCCATACACTTTTAAATCTCTGGCCTTTCCAGTGAAAGTAACGCGGAGATGGGGGGGGTGAACCCCCGGTGCCACTTGACACTAAATACACTCTACTACCGAAATATCATTGCTGACCTGGTACACCCTTTCATGGCAACAGTCTTCCCCTCTGGCAGTGCCGTCTTTCAGCAATATAATGCGCCATGCCACACCGCCCGGATTGTTCGAGACTGGTTCGCGGAACATGAGGAAGACTTCCAGGTATTGCCCTGGCCTCCAAATTCCGCAGACATCAATCCCATCGAGCATCTGTAGTTTGTGCTGGAACAGCAACTCCGATCTGCGGCGTTTCAACCACGGGCCTTACACGAGTTAAAGGATCTGCTGGTTACGTGTTGGTACCAGATACCACCGACACTTTTTTGGAAATCTTGTACCCTCCGTGCCCCGCCGGGTCCGAGCTGTTTTGGCTGCACGTGAAGGACCAACATATTAGGTAGATGGTCAAAATAAAATAAATAAATTTTCTGTTTATACTCCGGGACGACCAAACTGTCAGGAGTTCACAAGATAGACAGAATACAAGAAACAGCACCGTATTCAGTAGTCATGGGCTTGAACCCAGGTCACTCAAGGCACGTGTACTTATGCACCCGCGCGCCTGACCACTAGGCTACGGCGGCCTGTTTTGGCTCAACGGTGTATCTCTTTTACCTTTTGATGGATGCATGAGAAAGATGCTCTAAGTTGTGCACTCACACTCCCTTTTGCTGCACCAATATCCGGAATCCCTGATTAATAACTACCCGTATAGATATAATTTAAAGTGTGATATTCAGATCTGAATATGATATATTTGTGATATTTAAATTCTGAATTAAACAGAACAGTTTTTAAGCGATGATCAGTTTGGTTTCCAAAATAAGGAGGAACACGAGAACCCATCTTATCGTTACGCACAATTGTAGATAGAAGAATAATCATAAATAAAACCACATAGCTTTTTATTGATCTAGAAAAGGCATTTGACAGTGTTCTCTGGGAGAAGCTTTTTAGAGTCATGAAGAAGGTTGTTGTATGGTTTTTAGGAGCATTAACAATTAAGGCCATATTGCTCCGGGGATATGCGGTGGTCATTCCCTGACCTTTCCGCATCCTCCGTATTTGGTGGTCACGGCTCGAACCCCGGTCTGATCAAGAAGCGTGTGCTACGCACTGCTGCTCCTTCCCACCTGGCTACGGAGGCGCGTCATGAAGGCCCAGTTTGATTGGCGAGATCGACGAGCCATCAAACAAATTATATGAAAATCAAACGACAAAAATTGAATTTCAAAATTATGAAGTACTGTAATAGCGTCTCTACAAAGTAATTTATGAAGTAATTGCAAACGTATGAGATGCAGTTCATACGTTTTGCAGATGATATAGCAGCACTAGCGGAATATGAAGAAGAGTTGAAAAACACAATAGAAGTAATGGAAGAAGGTGTTTTTTTTTTTTTTTTTTTTTTTAGAATACGGGTTCAAAATTAACACAAAAAAAAAATGGTTTCCGGAAAAATAAGACAAAGAAAAACAGACAAGATAGAAATAGATAATAAGTAAGTTCATTTGTTATATCTTAGAAGCAACATAAAAGAGGATGGCAAAAGCCATTTAAAAATAAAGTAGAATTGCTATAGCGAAAGAGGCACTTAGGAAAAAGAAATTATTTATTTCAAGTAACATAAACAAATAAAAGAGGAAGAGATTCGCGAAAACCTATATATGGAGTAGACTTAGTGACCAGATCCCTAGTATTCCAATGTGGGACCTCAGGGAGCGGGGGGGGGGGTGGATTTCTAAATATATTCACATACAAAATATAAATTAAATACATGCTCTTCTTTGAGCTAAACTTATAAAATAAAATATCACACTTCTTAAAAAAAATACTGTATGTGTGTGTGTGTGTGTGTGTGTGTGTATATATATATATATATATATATATATATAATTTTTTTTTTTTTTTTTTTCTTTCTCACAGAAAGGCTGAAATTCAGTATTCGGTACCCCTCGTGTTACGCTACACAACGAACAGAAAGTTGCGAGAAGGACATGAACTGAAAAAAAAATAGTTGTAATTAGAAGAAAAGAAAAAAAACTAATTAGATAGGTCACGTTTCCAATCGATTTTCATATTTGTTTAGTGAAAAAGGGTTAGAGTTGTTTCGTGAAATAATAATAATATATACTTCTTTTAATAATAAAAACAACAGAAATTAAATAATATAATTAAATATATTTTTCCGCTGAGTAAATTTTTCTCAATAATTCCTTATTATTTGCTTTTTCTTCGTAAAATTCTTCACAAGAATTAGCAAAATTGCTCTTAACTTGTAGTATTGCTTTCAGCGTTTCCGCGGAGTTGTGCTTTTGTTGACGTTCACAACAAACTCTCTCCATTGTCGGCAAACATAATAGAAATGATCTGCTTTTTGTTTGCAATTAAGTACGGAGGCTAGACAGGAACTGGTAGGAATTAGGGATCCTCAGCTAGCGACCAAGTACATTTTAATGTGTGTCCTGCCAATTGCAATGTATGCTTCGCAAATTTGGTCTTCAGCTCCAGATTCACATTATAAGTCCGTCCTTGGGATCGAGTACTGGTTCTTGCGATGGCTTAACAGAATTGCTGGCCACCCTTTTACTATCTCAAGGGCCATGCTCTACTCAAACCTTAACATCACACCCTGGATGCAGCGGACAATTAACAGGAACATACACACTCTCGCACAAATGCTCACAGGCAGAGTGGATGCTCCAGCCCTGGATAATATTCTAGTCAAACCGCGTGTCACTGCTAGACGTTGCGGGGAAGTAAATAATCCACTGCGTCCAGTCCTGAACAATCTTAGTAGCCTGCAAAGATTCTTCCCATCAAATGCAGCGAAAATATTTAACTCACTACACATAGATGCCGAAAAACTGTGTGAGGATGCAACATACCGGAAAGAGATCTTCCAGGATTCGTATAGACTTACCAAAATATGAATCGGCTGCAAAGTACCAAAGAATTTAGAGTAAAAGAGAAACTTTCTGCTTTCAGAACAATAATAATTTGTTGACTGTAAAAATATACCTTCTGTAACAGTTATGTAAATATGTAATTTATAGATGGAATTATTAGTGAATTGTAAATATATCAGTTGTATAATGTATGTACAGAATCATCAATGTGTAAATACTATATATATTAAACATAAAATGTGTATATAATATTTCGGGACGAGACTACGTGTTCAGTATATGTAACCCACTGCACGTAGTATCTCGTACCCTGATATGTACTTAGCACCCTCCTGGCACTTTGCCGTCCCGGGGTGGTTTCCTTATGGAAATAAACGGATAATAATAATGTCCAATCGGGACATTTTCCTGGACAGTTTGCAATGCGGGGCAGACGACTGAAATCCGGGACGTCTGGTCACTTACCGCTGTATTGAATGTGAAACATGGTCAATAACAGAAACACTGGAGGAGAATCGAAGCATTTGAGATGTTTTGCTGGAGAACATTGATGAAAATCAACTGGAGAAACAAAAAAAAAAAAAAAAAAAAAAACGAATGAAGAAGTCCTCAGAGTAGCTGAGGTACAAATTACAATCAAGAAAACCATAATAAAGAGGAATATGCGATTCCTAGGACATCTCTGGAGACGCAACAATTGAATAGCAAATATACTAGGACAGCTGGAAGGGAAAGAAGCAGAGGACGACCAAGAATCACACCACTTGATGACGTGCTCAGACTCTCAATAATGAACTACAGGGAAGCTAAACAAAACGTCCAAATTCAGGTTCAGTGGAGAAAAAAAAGATCTCTATGGCGACAGAGCTTGGCCTTTAGAATGATGATGAAGATTTAAATCTGCGGATGTAACGTATGAGTTGGATAGTTAACATCATCACGCAAGGAATATTTCTCAAAAAAAAAAAAAAAAAATTTAAGTATTCAGCTAGTCAGAGAAGTGGCATCCACAATTCAAGCAGGTAAATGCAAGTTTTGCATTTTGGTTAGCAATTATAGGTTGTTTGCTCATCCAGGTAATAGCGAACTGAAAGTAGTAGTGAGCGAAAAGAAATTAAGGATAATATTTCAAACCAATTTGAAGCCTTTCAGCACTGGAGATAGATAGCCCCAGGATAGCCCCAATAATACATAGAAACTTCTCCAGTAGGGAAGAGAATTGATTGAACACTCATTACAAAGCATTGAGTAAAGTTAATTTTGATTATTGTATACAGATTTAAAGCCGCATCGTACAAAGAACGTAGTCTCTTGAAAGAGTGCAAATGAGAGCAACATAAAGGAGTGCTTTGATAGATGTAAGATTTATAGGCCTCAATAAGCTGAATTTTGGGGTCTCTCACTCATTCAAGTGACTAGGAGCAGTGGACATACTCTTCAACTTAGTAACAGTAGAGTAATTGGATGTTAGAAAATTTGTTTTCAGCCAGAAAGTGATTGGCTAGGGGAACAGCAACATAACGCTTTTTGAGATGGAACTTCTGACTAGAGGTTGCTTCATTTATTTTTATTTTACGTTTTCTTTTTTTTTTTTCCTTGCTGACGTTTCCAGTGATCTTCTGCTTGCATCTTCCCTGCACACAGCTCCACGAGCTAGGTCTGGTTGCTATGTACTTGTACACAGAGGTAAAAGTGTTAGATAAGCAAGTAAGTTTAAATATCAGCTTTGCTTATTAACCATTTTCAGTAGAAAGCAGCATGTCATTTTCTTCGCATGTTAAACCGAATTACAGCGAAAAGTTCTTCTTTTACGAATAAACTGTATATGTGTTGTTGATATACATGCGGTCTTTTTCTTTTCCGTGATAGTTTATCCATGAGATCTTGTTTCTGTCACGAGGTTCAGCAGAGAACTGAAACGTAGCTAACTGTATTAAGTGTAGTAGATTAGGATTGTATATTATGATGTGCCAAAAATTGCCCGCAAAAAAAAAAAAAACATGGGTGTCCTAATTTCTTTTCTTGCGTGAATTGACTTTTCACCTTGCATATCTTTAACATCTTTATTTGTTCTTGGCCTGTGCACAGTTGGTGTTTGAGCACCATTGTTAGATTACATACAATATGTATACTTTTTTCTGCCTTTTTGATATTTGTTTCTTTCCGAACTTCTTTGTTTTAGTGTTTTCTGTTCATAATTATTCACTGTTAATTTTAAAATGGTTGATCAAGTGTAAAATATTTGCGTGGAACACGATATCTAGGATTTTTTATTGCATTCAGTTTTGTAACTTAAGTTTTGGTCTTCTGTTCAGTTTGATAGATATTATATAGGTCTGGAACATCTATTCTTTTGGCGATAAAGTGTCTTCTTATTAGAAGTTAAACGAAATACGCCGCTTCACTACGTGACTAAGTTTTATGATGTTTTTTGAACTGTTATCACATTAATCGATACTTAAAATACAGTTGGCTCTGTTTCAATTCTCTGCTGAACCCCTTTTTCATAGAGGTTAGAAAAGAAAAATCAGTTACAAAACAATTGCAGTAATATGGCATACAGATGCTCAGTGAGCATACATTAGCAGTGGTAAATTTAAAGGAACTAAAAATGATCTGAAGAGCTGAACATTGAGTCTTAAGAATAGAGAACGTAATGTTAATTCATAACCCTCCCCTGAAGCATTATAAACTAAATTACATTTTTAACTTTGTTATTACTTCACTCAGTTATTTGAAGTTACTTCTCTCTATATTTGAAGTAATAACTCTTGTGTTATTACTTCAAATGTACGCTCACTGAGCATCTTTATCCCCACATTGCTGTAATTGATTTTTCTTCTTCTAAACCCCCCCCCCAGTCTCGAAGGCGGGATTCGTTTCAAGAGTCAGAAGACCATTGAAACGTAGCCAACTGATTTAAGCATAGATTTTATAATAACACTTCAGTAAATAACTTAAACTTACTCACGTGGTGTAACAGTATACTTTTTTCGTTTAACTTCTGATAATGACTGACCATGTATTTGTCTCTTTTACAGGCAATATTTTCTTAAATGTGATAATGTGAGAAACGTTTTCTCTGGTAAAATTTTGGAAAAAATTTGAAAAATCGTGGAAAATTTTTATTCTGATTATTGCTGGCCGTGTATGCAATCAATTACAGTCTAAGAATTTATTGTAATTGATTGCAGACACGGTTCATTATGGTATTATTGCGATTTTTTTTATCTTGTCATCCATTTCTCTATAGGAGAATGAATCCAAACTTTTCTACTGTTCTCATTAGTATGTATCAGCCTCATTCCACAGAGTAGGAACAACATAATCACGTATCACTATTTATTAGCCGATAATAAAACATTCTGGTTCTAAGTATTGGCTGTTACGTTTGAATCACTTTAATCAGTTTGACTTGCACTCATTTGGACAGTTTGTCTAAACAACAGTTGTAATAATCTTAAAAAATAAGAAGAAAAACAACAAAAAAAAACCTCGTTGCACTCTGAACAGCGCCATATGATGTACCCAGCGCATTAACATGGCCAACCCTTTTAACAATGTCAACTTGGAGTATGAGAAGCTTTGAGCCTACATACAAATAAATTTTCAGTTTATACTCAGAGATGGCCGCATAGAGAAAGTGCAGTTTACTTGATAGAATACAAGAAGAGCACCTTATTTAGTAATCACGTGGTCTACAACCACAGAAAATTCAGAAGGCGTATACTACAGCACTGATTTTCCATCAGTGCTATCAGCTAAATTTAAGGGAAATTAACAGGTGGCTCAAGGTACTAGTTCCCCCTCTGTTCACTTACTCCATAGCGTGAGTATGGAGCTAGTAGACTTAGTGAACTCGCTTCCATTCTGTAACCAGGAATTCATTCTGCCATTTTGAGTATGCTAGAAAACTGTTGCTCTCATCTCATGGAATCCATGCAGAGGTGAATTGGAATGTGGAAAGAGTCCCACACAATATTGCGGTATTATTCTTATTAAATTGCCTGATGGTTTATCGATTCACAGGCATTGCTTCGGGCTTCTCTAAAGCCGACAAAAGGCAAAATTTTAGGAACTTGCGACGAAGACAAGAGGAACGTATTAGCTGCGCGTGTGTGTGTGCGCGCGCAAAGGTAAACAGACTGATTCCAGATTATAAATTATAGATTCTGGATGAGTGATGGCACATAAGATGTCTTCTCTTCAGGGAGCATCTTATATGTGCTACTGATGTGCTAGTTGTGTCCATTATTGTATTTTCATATGCTCTGAACAAAGGGGACGACGACTCGTGGAGAAAAATTATCAGTGCAGATTTGGTAAATTTTGAATAAAGAAAATACAATGTTGCATTTGGTTTGTAATCATTTAGTAAAGCATGTTTCGATGTGTAATTCATAAGAGATAGCATAACACAGATTGTCTATTGGTTATAAACTGATAATTTTGTAAACAAAAAATGAGTGACCTCTTATTCATAATGAAGTTTGAGAGTATCAATTTGCGATTAGCATTTCTCCAGCTTAATTAAGCATTACGTTCGATAAAGATACCTTTTGGTTAAAAGTTGCATCAAGTAATTCTTATCGATTCTTTTGCGCTGCTGGTATCTCCATTTCCTCCCCCCCTACTCTCATTCCGTTTTGCGAGTATAGGCGGAATGTCACTATTCTCTGTCATAAACAGAGTGCTATCATATACAAACCCACTTATCATCAAACAAAACGTCCATTATCCGATGTCTTGAAGCGCATCCACACTAAGAGCTAGCGAGCGGACCGCACTGCAACCGGGATCTAGTGGAAGCTAATGACGCGGAGGAATTTCGAGCAGAATTTCTTCCACTAGCTGCTCTAGGCTTCCTTGCTGGATTCAAGCGATGTTTGTACGAACATCACGATCAGATGAACACATAAGTTACCATGGAATTTTTCCATTTCGGTCTGCCAGTGACAGCAGTTTTTACTGTTAGCTTCTTATAGGTAAGAGAAGAAAGGGGGAGTGAGGGGTTAGAAAGCAATTAAATGAATTTATAACGATGCTCATTTCACACTTGAATCACAATAGACAATAAATTACATAACCGTGTTGCCGGAATTAAATATTGCACATTCTTTAGCTTTTATTATACAAAATTCTTTCACTATCAAAACCACAGTCTTGTGAATGGTATGTAAATAATTTTACCGTTGTTAGTTTTTTGTAATTTTCTTAAACATTTTTTCACCAGGTTAAAACGCTGTTGCTGGTAGTGCAATATATATATATATGGCGCTAAACTCTCACGCCATGTGTAAATGACTCCGTTGCTGAATACTCCCTGTCGGAACAGGAAAGCATTTTGTGGACTCTGTTCACCTCATGACCGAGTTAGGCGGCCTTGATGAGAGTTGCTTGCTTTCGTTCCACAAACTGGCTATAAAATATATATGAGTTATAAGACAATAAGTTTCTGAGATGGCCAGCAGCTCATTTATAGCGATCCTTAAGGGAACCACCCCATCCTTAGTGAGTTGAGTTTTATCGAACCAGCCAACACAGCCAATTCGATAGAATTCCTTTGTTGAGTGTGTGTGAGTGAATATAAACAAATAGGCAGTTCATTGATTGTACTCAACGTAGTAATTGGCATTATAATAACTATCCTTTCAATTTTCCGTATTTGGTTTAATATTTCTTACTTGCACTTTCTGATACAAACCTGTAACCCCGAATGAAAATAATTCTGATATGATGAGAAACGTGAAATACGCGTTATATTTCAATTTTTATTGAAATCAAGGAGGAAGTGTATTATGAAAGCGTTGCCTCATACTGCGACTGAGGTATCTGTTGCGATTTATTAAATTACAGATCCTGATATGCGTGTTTCATTTCGCGCGCTGTTGATTACAAAGTACAGTATTGCAAAACTTAATAAATATTAGGTTGTGTGGGATTTGCAGTGAAATGAAAACAATTATTTTATATATTATTAGTTAATAAATTAGTAATTAATTGATAAGAATTATTTAATTTTCACTTTTATTAATCACAGAAAGAGAAATTCTGTTAATTTAAGAAATAAAACTCGAACGCACCTAAAATGTAACAAGTTAGGTAATGTTCGCACCGTGGACTTTACACCTAACTTGTTTAAATTTACTTTTGTTACTTTTCTGTTGAACGTTATTATAAAATTTCATTAATTTATAACATACATTGAAGAAAAGAGGTAGAACATGCATTGAAGAATTAGAAAGCCCCGGGGGAAGATGAAGTTACTGCAGAGTTGTTAAAATTGGGAGGAAGAGACATAACACAAAAACTGGCAAGGCTCTTCACTAAGTGCATTAGAAAAAATGTGATGCCTAAGCAGTGGAATAATGCAATCATAGTTTTGCTGCATAAGAAAGGAGATAAATTGGAAATTATAGACCAATTGGCTTGTTATCCCACATCAACAAGTTGTTCACAAGGGTCATTACTAACAGATTAGAAAGAATACTTGATGAGAATCAACCGAAAGAACAAGCTGGCTTTAGGACAGGATTCTCAACTATGGATCAATATCACAGCTAAGGGAGAAAACAAATGAATATAAAACACCATTATGCCTGGCATTTGTGGATTATGAAAAGGCATTTGACTCCATACGGCATAAGGCAATGTTTTGGGCACTGGAAAGGCAAGGCATAGATACCCCACATATTATGATTTTGAAGAAAATATATGCGAGTGCTACCTCCTTTATTAGACTAGACAAAGACAGTAGGAAATTTAAAACTGAGGAGTTCTACAAGGAGACAATATCTCCGAAGCTGTTTACTGCTGCCCTTGAGGAAGCTTTCAGAAGATTGACTCCTTTCTGCGACCAGTCTAATGTGAACGGAGAGTACCTAAACCATTTACGATTTGCAGATGACATTGTGGTCATAAGCCACGATCCCAAAGAATTAGAGGAAAATCTTAATCAGTTATGCACAGCTAGTAAGGATTTTGGACTAACAATGAATATGGCTAAAACAAAAGTAATGATGAAGATGAACAAGTATGCCACAGAAAGGGATATGAGTATTGAAGGAGCAGTAATTGAAAAGGTGGAGTCATATACTTATCTGGGACAAGTTATTAGCTGTAATAATGATAAATGGCTGGAAGTCAAGAGAAGAATAAAGTTTGGATGGATAGCATTCAAGAAATATAGTCACATATTGAAGAGCAATATCCCAGTTTGTCTGAAACGTAAAATAATGAATCAATGTATACTCCCCACCATGACTTATGGAAGTGAAACTTGGGCACTCACCAAAAGAATGGAAGAGAAGCTGAGAGCTACACAGCGAAGAATGGAACGAATTATATTGGGAATCAGACTGTTAGATAAGAAGAGAAACACATGGATTAGGCAGCAAACTGAAGTAAAGGACATTCGTATCAAAACTAAAGAACTAAAATGGTCTTGGGCGGGACACATAGCTCGAAAACATAATGACAGATGGACTAAGAAAGTAACAGAATGGTACCCAAGAGGAGCTAAGAGAAAACCTGGAAGACAACGGTGGAGATAGATAGATGAAATTCATGAGTTTGTGGGTAGTAAATGGATGGCCATTGCACAAAACAGAAGTAACTGGAAAGTTGCTGGAGAGGCCTTCATCCTGCAGTGGATTGAAAATGGCTGATGATGATGATAAAATTTCATTTATTAAGAGACTACAAAAAATTGAATACTATCTTTAGCTAACTAAAGGAAACATAGGCCTTTCTCTGGTTAACTGCGACGTGGTCGTTGATTATAATACTATTTAAGTAGGAAGATGATTTATGGGTCGATAAAGAAATTAAAAAAAAAAAAAAAAATGGTTGCGTGCATCACGTGAACAATAGAAAAGATCTATTGTTTCACCTTGATTTTTGTAGCTTCCGGGAGGAGTCTAATAAGGTTATTTGGCAAACTTCTCAGGCGTTGTAATTATCATGGTCAGTAGTTAAATATGTCCTAAATAAATAATAAAAAAAATCGCACACCCTTGTAGCCAAATGATCTTGACAGTTGTGATGGAATGAATCGATTACGGCAGTGACGATCGTTCTTTTTGTTTTCAGTGTACTTTTTTTTTTTTTTTTTTTTTTATATATCAAGCAATGTAAAACTTCCAGATGTCCGCGCGGAAACCTGCTTGGATGAGTGGATTGCCACTCTGCACCTTTTTAGAAACGTTTTAGGTTTTGATGACGCGATTATTTGAATCCTCTTCGGTCAGTTTTGAGGTTTTAACAATCGGCTAACTCTGAACTCACCTGTCGTATCATTGCTTACCTTAATCTGATTTGCAAGCATGGATGCACTTCACGTTTCGTGGCCCGAGTCGCCTTGGCATTAACTCAAGCTTCGTATTTACAAATTAGAAACTCCTCAGTGTCTTGGCCATGTTAGAAACAGATCCTGTGGTGTGGCTCTTCATAAGAAAGGTTTAGCAATTTTTCTTTAGAGTAAGAACTTTACCGCGAATCTTATTTACACCATTCTAAAATGTAAGCAGTGTATACGCCCTCAGCTTTGCTGGCTTGCCGCCCACTGTCATTTTCCAGAGAGACACTACATTGTTGTATTGGCGTTCCTCAGGTGTGCGTGCGTGCGAACTACTTCATATACCACAATTTATCTGTTCACTTTTCAAACCGTGTTGAAAAGTTTACCAAACTAGTTATGCACGCACTTAAAAAAAAAAAAAAAAGTCCACGATGAAGTTATACGAAACTTTTTTTTTTTTTTTTTTTTTTTGTTTTTTACACTCAAAGAAGGCAACATTTCAACAACCAATTCAAACAGCTTTGTATACCTTAATCGGAAGAAATAAAGAGAACGGATTTTTCTATACGAAACGCACATTTCCCCCACAATTACTTTAGATTCCAGTTAGTGGGATTATATTCTTCTTTTGAAGATCTCGATGTTTCATCAGGTTCCTCCTTGGGCAGGAGCAGCAGTGCGTAGCACACGCTTCTTGATTAG
Organism: Mastigoproctus giganteus; assembly: GCF_048544385.1. Taxonomy (NCBI): domain Eukaryota; kingdom Metazoa; phylum Arthropoda; class Arachnida; order Uropygi; family Thelyphonidae; genus Mastigoproctus; species Mastigoproctus giganteus. The sequence goes on along the minus strand of NC_143578.1, from coordinate 179,327,440 downwards.
ACCGGGGTTCGAGCCCGTGACCACCAAATATGGAGGATGCGGAAAGGTCAAGGAATGACCACCGCATATCCCCGGAGCAATATGGCCTTAGTTGCTGATGCTCCTAAAAACCAACTAACAACATAACAACGATGTTCATCTGAATAACCTTGGCTGATTTTGTGCTAAGGCAATGAGCCGTCTCCATGTGTTTTGTTTGTAAATTCCTTACAGTTCAAGTCTGTTTTCTGGGTGGAAAACTCCGATTAGGAGGTTGGAGGGAGAAACATGCATTTCTCGACTGAGGCCGAATAGCTTGTCAACAGCTTACAGTTTGTACCTCAGTTACAGACATGAAATATTGTTTCATTTATTGAGAGAATATTTACTAGACTTTAAATAATTCAGTTGCTTCATTTACTGATGGCAATTATAGAGAATTCTTCAAACACATTAATTTAAAGCTTTCTCTCACTTACGTCGAGCTTGGTAAAGTGGCATATTCGACAACCTCTTTAGTTTATATTGTGATGACATTTAATTAACATTGGAAGCGATAATGGCGCTAATTAGAAATAATAAATTTTGATAATCATACAAATTTAATACATTTAAAATGAACTTTAGCGAAAAAAAAAGCGAAGTGACCATCCCCTTGTGTCTCAGCTTCTCCGGAGAATCAAATATTGATATCACTTTTTCAAATTCCTTCTGTAATCTAGCTATCAACGATTGGACTGTACAACCTAACTGGACAACAAGTGACTATCGAGCAATTTCTTTCTCGGCCTCCATACCTTCTCCTCCCTCAGATTCGAGTATCTGTGTGCCTGAGTACGTTCGCTTCTCAATCAATAACATTAATTGGGACATATTTGAACATTCTGTAAATGCTGATTTCTCCAAACTGACTAACTCTCATTTTGACGCCATGTCTGTGTCTGAAGCTGCGACACAGATTCAAAAAATTTTGATTAATGCATCATATAAATCATCAAGGAAAAAACGTGTCAATTCCAGAACGTGTTCCTGGTGGTCGTCAGAATTATCTTTGCTTCGGAAACAGGTCCACCACGCTCGACGCACCTATCAGCGCAATCGTCATTTATCTCAGGCTGATGTTCGCATCTTTTATAATAATTACGTTGATCTCAAGAAACGTTATGTGAAGGCAATTGCTACCAGGAAGAAGCAAACTTGGACAGAATTTGTGCACAACTCTGGTAATGCGGACCCGTGGGGGCTACTTTATAAAATTGTAAGAAATAAATTATTTACACAAGAAGTGTATGGATCGATCATATACAATGGTCTGGAGACCACTAACTGGACGGATTCTGTAAATATTATTCTAGATAATCTTTTTCTACAGGACAATGTGAGCTCCGACTCTGATTTTCACACTAATATTCGTTCTGCCAACTCTCTGTACGTTTCTTCAATCAAGACTGAGGCTTTTAGTGCCATCGAGTTGGACACAGCTGTCAAACAAGTGAAAGTTAAGAAATGCCCAGGGATGGACATGCTGGAGAGTACCTTTATAGTACTGCTCGCCAAGATTAAGCCCAGTATACTTCTACAACTTTTCAACAAATGTTTAGATGCTGGGACTTTCCCAGATCTGTGGAAGACAGCCCTTATCAAGCTGATTAGGAAACCTGACAAGCCCCCCCAGGAACCGAGGTCTTATCGGCCTATAGCTTTATTGGCCAACCTTGGTAAGCTATTAGAACGTTTAATTTCCCTGCGATTAAACAACTTGTTATTGGAACGGGGATTAATTGCGCCTAATGAATACGGATTCACTACTGGAAGGTCCTGCGAGGACGCCCTTGTAGACTTCATTTCTTCTGTTGAACACTCCAGTTTCAAGTATACTCTTGCTATCTTTATTGACTTCGAGGGTGCTTTTGATTCCCTTTGGTGGGAAAGTGCCCTCGAACGTTTACGTCATGCCGAATGTTCCCAGCAACTTTATCTTCTAATTAAGAGCTATTTCTCTAACAGATTTATCACCGCCAGATCAAAGTACAGACAAATTTTGCGTCAGGTCTATCGAGGGTGTCCTCAAGGCTCCATTTTGGGACCACTTTTCTGGAACTTTGTCCTGCAAGGTTGGATTACCCGAACTTTTGACAACGTGAAGATCATGGCATATGCGGATGATTTGACAGTCCTTGTTGGTGGAAATTCAAGGTCTTCTATTGAAATATCCGCTGAGAAAGTTCTATTTGATCTTCAACAATGGACAGTTGAAAATAAGTTAAAAATTAGTTCTACCAAGACAAAAATTATGATCCTTGGCTCTAAACTGGATGTTCGTCGACCACCAAGAGTTAAAATAAACGAAAGACAAATACCTCTAATAACGGAAATTAAACTTTTGGGAATAACTATTGACAGCAAGTTAAACTTTCTCCCTCATTTATCCAACCTGCGAATTAAGATCAGAAATTTCACCGGCGCTCTTGTCAGAGTTTCTAGAACTGAGTGGGGTCTTTCTAGAAGATGTTTAAGAATCTACTATAACTCTGTGTTTCTCCCTATGGTTACCTATGCTGCTGACGCTTGGTTCCATAGGGTGCGGACTGTACAATTTCAATCAAAATTGATGACAATCCAGCGTACAATGTTACTTTGTATTTTGAAGATTTGTCGAACAGTTTCAACACCTGCTTTACAGGTTTTAGCCGGGACGTTACCACTCGATCTCTACGTAATTTTCAGAGGCTTATGTTATCGCCTGAAACGTCAGATTCCCACTGAGATCCTTGGTATTTCTATCAACACTCAAGTCGATGTTAAAGCCGAACGACAAAGAATTTGGCAAGAGTTGATCAACTTGTGGGAGGGTAGGTGGGATGACACAACACTGGGCAGTGTAATGCATAAGTTTTTTCCTGAAGTTGACTCTCTTACGGATAAAAAATCTACAGTCTGGTTTAGCCTTGACTTGTTTACCTCCTATTTGATATCAGGCCACGGATCATTAAATAAGAAATTGTTTAAATTTCGCTTGTCTCCTACGGAACTCTGCCATTGTTGCGGTGTGGAAGATTGGCAGCACGTGTTGTACTCTTGTCCCTCATACAATGAATTTCGAGTAATTCTGCAGAATGCAATTCCCAACTTTTCATCAGGATTGGAACCTAATTTTGTATCAAATGCCACGAGTTACCGCGCTCTTCAGGATTTTGCTAAGGCAACCTTCAATAAAAGGCTCGCAATTCTTTCTGCAATGACTACACATTCGCATGTGTAGTCTTTCTGCAATGACTACACATGCGAATGTTTCAAATTCAGCTCAAGACTATTCACCTTCACTGCAATGACGTCCATTTTCTCAACAAGATCTACCGCTCTGGACTTGTGCTCTGTGTGTGTGTTGTGTTTTTTTTTTTTTTTTTTTTTTTGAAACTCTACAAGTGTCCTACAACTGAAACTGAATTTGATTCCTGTGAAAATTCCTGTGCTCCTTTGTTCGGATGGCTGTTAACTGACTGTGACTTTGTTATTGGTGATTAACTGTGACTTTGCTACTAATGACTGCAGGACTTACTGGATTTAACCTCAACTGTTTTTAAGGTTTGTTTAAGACTTCTGGGCTTGTGCAAAGTTTTGTCGGTTGAATGGGTACTGTTATCCTTAATTATTTTCTTTGAACTTGTTTTTTTTTTTTTTTTTATGTTAATATGCATAAGATTACTTTCATTGTTTACTTTGAAATTATCTGTGTGTACCTCAATCTGTTGAGGTTTTCTTTTGTACAGTACTTAATCTTTGTATATTTGTATAAGTTAACGAGGCGGAGATGAACTAACGTTCCAGGTGCCGCCCAAGACAAATAAATAAATAAAAAAAAAAAAAAAAAATTCCCCTTGTGTCTACTTAATATACATGCAAAATTTCAGGTTTCTGAGGTTCATAGCCTTCGAGCTGCAGTGCTGCCACAGTCGCACACATTTTAATTATTATACAGGGTGTTTCAAAAGCGATGGTCAACAAGTTAAAAGTGAACTGTACAGACTACAATATCCAAAAAAAGCCCAGTAAACATGGGTCCTTTAGTGAATCGTTTTCGAGATATTGCACATTTCTAGTTTGGATCCACCATTGACTTGTTTGTTTAGGTTAGGTTATGCTCATTCTCTCTTTTTCCCCTCTCTCAATGCTCTGAGACGTAGCAGGCATACTAGTGCTTGTCAAAGGATAGTCAACATGGAAAGAGGTTACAGCAACGAAGAGTATGCGGACATGCACTTCATGTATGGTAAAGCCAATTGTAGTGCACTCGAGGCTGCGCGTTTGTACGAAGAAGCAGTTCCCCGCCTAAGGCAGTCCAAATGGTGCACATTTATCAGGGTACATCAACGCCTTAGAGAACATGGAGTACGAGCAGGTAGCCATAAGCATAACACCTGATGTTGAGGAAAGGGTGTTGGAAAGAATTTTTATTAAAAAATAATTGGCGGTACCCAGAACATAAGTTCAACTCCGCCTAACAACTCAACTGAGTACCTTACATCTTTCATAAAATAAATAAATAAAACATTGTAAAAACATGAAATATATAAATTAATTAATTAAAAACAACAACAACAACAAAATTTACACTAGCAACTCATTCATATCTTAAACAATGTTAGAAAGAATAGAACAAAATCCAGGAATTTCAATAAGGAGGGTTGCTCTGCAAGAGCGTATACTGAGTCATAGCAGTGTGTGTGGCGAATTTTACATCGCCATTTACTGTACCTGTACGATATCCAGCGTGTAGAAGGTCTCAGCAATACAGACTACCCTCCCAGAGTGAACTTCTGCCAGTGGCTGCAACAACAGTGTGTCCTGAACCCCCAATTTTTAAACAATATTTTGTTCACTGACGAAGCTGGGTTTACTCGTGATGGTATTTTAAATTTTTATAGCTGTCACGTATAGTGACGAAAATCCTAATGCAATCAAGAGTCACGACATCAGCAACGTTTCTCGTTAAATTACTAGGAGACTGTCTAATTGGACCACACTTTCTGCCAAATAGGCTAACAGGAGAGTTGTACCTTCAGTTCCTGCAGAATCTTCTTCCAGACCTCCTTGACGATAATAATGTTCCACTTCAGCAACGCCAGAACATGTGGTTTATGCATAATGGTGCACCGGCACATTTTACTCGAGTTGACTCGGTATCTAACTAGAAGGTATGGTCAACGGTGGATAGGTAGAGGTGGGTCTGTAATGTGGCCTCGCAGATCACTAGACTTGAATCCTATGGATTTTTGTATCTATGGATTTTGTAAAAAGCCTGGTGTACATTTCTGACATTAACACAGTTGAGAAATTGCAGCGTCGGGTTGTAGGAGCCTTTCAGCAAATCAAGAATGCCAGAGAGCATTCGCAACTCAATACGGAGAAGACTACAAAGTTGCGTATGGATGCAAGGACAGCATTTTGAACACCTTTTGTAACATCTGTAAAATCGTGCGGTGTTGAAACCAAAAATTAAAAATGTATTACCTTATGTTTAATAAAACCACCCTTAGCAAAGGATTCAGTTTTTTTTTTTTTTTTTTTTGCTAAAATTGTGCTCCAGAGTCAGTGGCGAATCTTATCAGAAAATTTGCATTATCTCGAAAACATTCATTTGCTGTCCGATATTCACTGGGACTTTTTTGATTATTTTAATTTGTACTTTTCACCTTTAAATTATAGACCATAATTTTTGAAACACACTATATAGTAGATGTATGTAGGCCTCATACATTAAATTCATAAATGTTGCGTGTATTTCATTATATTCTGATGTTTGTGCAATTTGAACTTGAGCAAAAGTTCATAATCGAATTTATCTTGTCAAAAATTCTGTTTCGTGTGGTCGAAATCCCATAAAATATGAAAATATGTTCGTTAGCATACTAAGAGTTTATTTAATAATAAAAGGATGACATTCTGTTCAGTTTTTAATTTGATCTGTTATGTGTTTTGACTGGATTTAATTCAGCTTCTGCGATGTTATTATTAGTTTGGTCTGTTTATTCATTTTTAATTTAATATCAAGAAGTTAGTCAGTTTCCTAATTTTTTTTTTTTTTTTTTCCCTCTCTCCTCTTTCTTCTCAGTTTTCCTACTATCAACAGGCTGGTGATTATTTCCCGAATAGGAATAAGAAACGTAGCTTTCAATTAGTTTAAGAGATTGTTCTGTAGGCTGTTAGATTGCAAGTAACAACAAGTTTTGTTAGGAGCGTTACCGTTCTGTGTCACCATTTTGCAGTGGAGCGAAATGGTGACACAGACTGAATATCAAATTTTGCTCTATACTCGAAAAATCTGCAACAGAAACGTATAAACTGTTAAAAACTTTATGGCGGTGAAACGTTGAATCGTAACAGAGTATTTGAGTGGTATTAGCGGTTCGGAGATGGACGTGACGATATTCGCGATGACCCAACAAGTGGGCCACCGTCGACTTCTCGAAACGAGGGCAGAGTTGCAGAAGTTCTGGAAATTGTGGTAAGAGATCGTCGTTTGACCCTTAGAATGACGGCTGATGAGTTGGATATGAATAAGGAGACGATTCGTCAAATTCGGTATGAAGATTTAGGAAAAATGGTTTGTGCTGACAGACTGACGGATGATCAGAAGCAATGAATAATGTCATGCGAAGACTTCATCTAGACTTGTTAAGACAATTCTAATTTCCCGTGGAGTTCCAAAGTCCGAAAAGGTTTTCTTTTTTTTTTTTTTTTTTTTTTCTTTTTCCGTTTACAGAACTACAGGATCAAGACAATGATGATAATGTTTTTCGACAAACAACATGTGATTCGCAAGGAATTTGTATCTGAATGGGAAAGAGTCAATGTTGCATTTTACGTACAGGTGCTTCAAATAATTTTAAAATATTGAATATAAAAACTTTAAAAAAATAAAAACTTCAAAAATTAAAGAGAAAGGCAGTTGGTTCTTGTTGCACAACGATACCCACCCCCCCATTCCGGACTTGTGATGCCATTTCTGACGAAACATGGCATTGTACAGATCAGTCATCCACAAGGAGATTTTATGGTGTTGAGGACATAAAGAAAACCGTAACCGCCCAATTATATATGTCTGTGGGTAAAAAAGCTACCCAGATTAAGTGTGCAACAATAAATATTTTGTATATTATCTTGGGTGTGTTATTATTTGTCTAACATAAGTGTACACGTACATTTACCAACGTGTTTGTTTGTGTGTGTACACACACCTCTTTCAAATTACAGCAGAAAATTATTTTTACTGAAATAAAAAAGAGCTTAAATTAGGTCGCCCGAGTTCAGAGTCTGCATGCCGTATGGGTGAGGAATTTGTAAACAAATAAATAAATAAATTTTATTTGAAATGGTCTCCGAGACCTACAGAAGTTCCTGGATTGTGCCGAATACCTTTCTTCGGAATCCACTTTGTGAAATGTATGCTTGGACACTGAACTATATAACATAGCCCTAGCCACGTTTTTCATGGATTATATTCCATTTAATTCTTATTGATTGGTTAACAGTGCTGAAACTTTGATTTTAAAGCAGTAGTTTCAAACGGGTAGTGCCTATATCAGTGACTGTAAAAATTTGTTGAATTCACAGAATTGAGATTGTATTGGAATATTTATTTCTTATCCGCCGCTTCCTGTGAACTCAGAACGATCTGAACATTAATTCTAAATATGATATAGAAATCTGTTTGTTTGAACTCTGTTTATAAATACTCTTTCCGATAAATGTTTCTGATATTGCTTCTGCATTGCAGGGGCTTGTTGGGAGGAGTGGTGATTCAATTTAAGGGGAATGCTGTGAATATGGATTATATTTTTAAAGTTTAATATAAATTACCTACATCCTATAAACCATGATAAAATAATATTTATTATTCAGCCCTGATTACAGCTCGTTTACCGGCCTCGTTCACTTTCAAACTAGATTAAAGCTCGGAAAACGCAAATATAGACTATGTAAGAATAGTCTCAAAAAGATTTATTTGAATGAAGGAGTACTTTGTTTAGAGCTAGCCGGGTGGGTCAAGTGCCTGCCTGGCAACTCAAAGATCGCGGGTTAGAATCCCGCCTCGGGCTTGGATCAGAGTGCTACAAAACCTTCCGAGGTGCATTATGGCCACAGAAGCCGATGCGCCAACGACTAACAGAAAAAAAAAAAAAAAAAAAATTTAGAAAAAACATTCGGAAGACTTCGTTCTACGTACCATGTTCAAAATATTTCTTCCTTATAGAATACTGGCCAAGTCCGGAGAACCAATTTCAAACATGTGCTCTATAGGTTGTCACTGATTTAGACGCTTGGGTTATACCATCTAACAGCTCATTTCTTGAGCTGAAAACATTGTGTAACTGAATTGTGCAAAACACTTCAGTTTCGCGCTGTACAATTCGGCTTCACAATGTAGTCAAATGATAGAACGGCATAAAACTGAATTATGCAAAACAGTCATCCACATTTATAGGACTGTGATCCTCCACCCGCTAACGTTTAAGAAATTATTGAGAGAAAATTTAAGAAAACTTGACTGTTGTGCCGGAAAATATATTGCATTTGCACCGGCTACGACCACACTTACCGAGAAAGGATGAGTCTGCGTCAGTTAAATAAATAATAATAAATAAATCTAAAATATGCTACCTGTTGGAAAACCGTAATATAACCGTTATCATGGATACTACGACATTTCGAATGTTATCGTTTGAATATTTCTTTCAAGAAATTCGACATCGCTGTGTGATACATACAAGACTTAATTGTCCAGCAGTCTGGCCCAAGAGATATCAAGAGAGGCTCTTTGTTGGGATGTCATTTATCTGCTGTAGTTGCAGGTAATACAATTTGTATCGTTAGGGATCCATTGAACACGGCCATCACGAAGAAATTCTTTCAAATATCTTAGAAAAACCTAGCTTTTATTGCGTTAAGTCACGTTATTCCCAACACATAGAGATGTCTGTTTTCGTGACACTTGAAACTAATGGTTAGCATTTTCACTTTCAATAGTCGACGAATTCTTTCATGGGAGGGCACTTTCAGCACGCGCGCAGACACAGGGAAAAAAAAAAAAAAAAAAAACGCTGCTAACAAACTCGTGAAGTGCGCTTGTGTTGTCATAGCTTTAGTAGGCGGATCTCTCTGTGCTTGCGCTTAGGGGGATGAGGAGCTTGCAGTTGAAGGTAATGATAAATGGATGGATTATCCACTACTCTCTAAGGATTAGTGGGGTGTTCTGTCTTTTGAGGGAAGGGGAAGAAATAAGGGGGAAGGGACTCTATCTTACTTAGAAAGGAGGGGAAAATCACTTGAAATGGCAAGAGACGAGCTTTTGCTTTTACCTTGAAATATGAGGGAGGGTGGGGAGGTTTAGTTTCCTGTCGTAGCTTGTGAGCTATAGCTCTCCATCTTCGATCTGATAATTTGACGATTACGTAGCATGTACAGGAAATGTTAACAACTCACGCCATTTGGGCATAGCTTAAAATATTAAAATGGGTAAAAGTTTTTCCTTAAGGTCTTATTACTCCATGATTCGAAAGACTGGCGACATCTATCGCACTGACATCGCTTGTTAAGTGTCTCATGTTTGAATACCACCCTAACATGTGTGGAACTGTCTATTCGAATGGCAGTCGTATTAGTTTGCACTCGCAGAACTCCAACAGATAATGGTGACAGTTATTGATACAAATTTTCAACGCGACGGATAAACACTTTGTTAATCATATTAAATTTTAGTTACAATTTGAAAAAAATCTTAAGAGTTAAATATAGAGATCAAGAAGAGATCATTGCATGCTATTGCATAAATATCGTCCCATTTCCCCCTACGCATTTTTCAGAAACTTTAATGATCTGATTAACCTACTATTTATTATTATTATTATTAATATCAATTTATTTCCGAAGAACTGTCCTTTTACAGCTATGCAGCTAGAGGACATGAGTTATATACAGAGAAAAAAACATAAAATACAGACATATGCATTGCATACAGAGCCAGATACAATATACGGCTTTAAACAGCCACTGGTGAAGATACAAAAACATAAAGTTATAAGAAATACAAAATAATAATAATAATACTATTTAGGTGGACGGTGACCCTAGTCTTCCCATTCCATCATCCTTTCTTGTGATGACACATAACAGCGTAATTATCAAAATAATCCAAAGTGAGTCAGCTGCACTATAATGCTTTATATTTATTAAGTTAATTTTGATATCCTCCTTGAAATTCACTATGCTCAATAATTAGTTGCAAGTGGCGAATTTTTTTTTTTTTTTTTTTCTAAAGATTGCCTGTTATTTTTAGCGTGTTTGTGTATCTTGTCTATCCATCCGCATCTAACAACTCGATTCCACTGAACGGATTTTCATGAAAATTTTATTCCTTTAGAACAGCGGTTCCCAAACTGGGGTCCACGAAACGACCTCTGGAACTGGTCAACTTATTCGTTCTATGTACAGCAAAATTGATCATAAATAAAGTTGTTATTATTATATATTTAGGTAAAAATAAGAATAAAGTTGAGTTGTTTTAAACAAAACTTTAAATTTTCTTTTCAGGAAACCCAGTGTTTTTATATATATATATATATATATATATATATATATATATTTAAATAATGACAAAAGTTAAAATAAAATAAATAAATATTGAGCTTTCATTAGGGACAGCAACATGCACATCCTCCATATGAAGCCAAGATATATCCAATATTTTAAAATAAAATAAAATAAAACATAAGCCAGTATGGCAAAAACTGTAGAGCGAAAATTAAGATAAAAATAACCCAAAATAAAACGAACGAATGGGAAAAGGAAAGTAAAGGCAAGACATAAAAACAGTAGCCGAAAAATCCCTATATAATTTAGCACTTTAAATCCAATTAATAAAACCGATATAAAATTTAAAATAATGCTAATTACATAATAATTTAGCGTTCCCCCCCACCCCCAACAGAAAGGTACCAGTTCCGAAAGACGCGAAATATCACCAAAAAGTGTTTAATGGAACTACTAAAAGATAACAAAATCAAAATAATAGACTGACCATTATGCCCCAAATCGACAGAGGACCACGAGCCTCGTGAACATGTATCCTTTGATACATGTTCAGGTGTAGTGCCCTGATGAAATACCTGATCCATATACCAATTTTATCTTATTTATTTTTATCTAGTTTGCATCAAATTTTTTTTACCCTCATTTTTATCACTCTCATTTTGATGCTCACTACATTTATTATTTTACATTTATTAATTTCTACTTCCCTTTCAGCTTTTGTGCATATGATTGGCCTGTTAATTCTGCATAATTCTACTTTTTTTTTTCTTTTTTTTTTCTTTTTTTTTTCTTTTTTTTTTCTTTTTTTTTTCTTTTTTTTTTCTTTTTTTTTTTCTTTTTTTTTTCTTTTTTTTTTTCTTTTTTTCTTTTTTTTTTCTTTTTTTTTTCTTTTTTTTTTCTTTTTTTTTTTCTTTTTTTTTTTAGGTTCTTAATATTCTTTTTCTCTTATTTTCTTCTGTTAGGCCTGGCACCTTGTGTTAATAACTTCTCCACCATCTTTTAGTATTTTCTATTAATTATTTATATTAATTATTTTTAATTCTTATATATATAAAATTTGACATTTTGAAGAACTGTTTATTGCATACAAAAGGCACACTCCGTACACAAACCCTTCACGGCTACAAGCCAGGGGTTTACAGTAAAAGCTAATACAATGTAATAAACAAGGATGAGATGGGGGGAAAAAAACAGTATATTACTAATTTTACAAGTGTAGGATTAAAGATTGGAGAAAAAAATTACAAATTTACATATGAAAATATATACACAACAGCATGTTATCAAGTTAAATTATTTTAACTTGATAACATGCCTTTTACAGTGCTGGAATCATCACAGCAGGCGCAGAAAGTTGGACCAATATAGTGATGGATCTACGGAAGTGATGGACAGGGCCTCAGGAGCAGGTTCTAATTTCCTGTGACGTAGTCCTGAGAAGGAAGTCTGTGGAGTAAGTTCTGCCTATATTTTTTTATCGACTGCGAACTTGTAGAGGTCGCCATCCAAGGAGTGTATGAACTGCAGCATTTGCACTGGTAAGAACCGATCGGATAACTTTTAGCTGGTTTGGGGTGGCCGAAGGACTGTATTGGTCCTAAGGCTTGGTACCTTGATTCTCCATCCGCAGTTAGCCCATAAGTCTGGTTCCGAAATAATGCCAACCATTTTTAGAGCAAAGACGAGTCATCTCTCATGGATAATGGCAGAAAGACGTCTGATGTTTAGAACTGCCGCCATCTGGGTCGTCCTTTGTGCAGGGGAAAGCCGAAATTTCCATATGGCCCACTTCAGTAGCCAAAATTTTCCCGCAAAAATCCGTCTCAGATGCGTTGAGGCAGTTGAGGTCCAGACTTCTGCGTCATAAAGTGTGACCGGATAGATACGCGTCTTTATATATCTGCACCCAACAGCCTGGTCATGGACATGCATAAGTTGTTGCTGAAGTGTCCACCAGAGTCGACAGAACTTTATTTGCAGGTGATCTATGTGTGGTAGAAAGGAGAGCTTCTGGTCAAAAATAACGCCCAGATCGGTGAACAGCAGAAATCGCGGATCCTCTTAGATTGGGTTGCACCATTGTTTGGTTCCGTTTGAGGGAGAAAGTCAACTGTTTTGACTTTTCAGGATTGATGTGAAGGCCGAAACCGGAGAGTAAGGCCTCTAGGTTCTGGATTTTCTGTAGGATTAAGGCATTTGTGTAGTCAGCAGTGTCTCCAGGGTTGATAGCAGTGAACAGCTTTATACCATCAGCGAAGGTGATGATATCAGTTCGGCCCGTCACGAAAGGCAGAAGAACAGCTGAGAACAAGATATTAAATCAGAGTTACCTTGCATATGTTAGTCTTATTATAGTTACCCTTCACTAGTTAATCTGATTAGAGAATTATATGAAAAACATGATTCATTCTTCTTGGCTTATTTCTTAATTAACTCCTAACACTTATACATTCATTTTCTTTACTCCTTGAGCGCCTCCGTAGCCGTGCGTAGCACACGCTTCTTGATTAGACCGGGGTTCGAGCCCGTCACCAATACGGAGGATGCGGAAAGGTCAGGTAATGACCACCGCATATCCTGGAGCAATATGGCCTTAGTTGCCAATGCTCCTGAAAACCAAATAACCACAACAACTTTACTCCTTGATACAATACCGTTTCATATGGTTATATTAAAAATGCTGCATTCACCATTCTTTATTCTCACTACACTGTATACAATACTTGTAGACAAATCTTCAGTATCCTAATTTCCCTCCTTGAAGAAGGTTAATGTTTACAAGCGGGCACCCCTTGCAATTGATCTTTGCGAGTAGCAGTGGTTGACAAGCCATAGCCCACTATCATCATCATCATCATCAGCCATTTTCAATCCACTGCAGGATGAAGGCCTCTCCAGCAACTTTCCAGTTCCTTCTGTTTTGAGCACTGGCCATCCATTTACTACTCAAAAACTCGTGAATTTCATCTATCCATCTCCGCCTTTGTCTTCCAGGTTTTCTTCTAGCATGGTTAGTCTTAATTATGGTATTATCCCCCCTCCCTGTCGGGTAGGGTGGATAATACCATAATTAAGATCGTTTTAATCCCGATTTTAAAACAGCGGGTTCAATTACAACAGCCCGATTTTGAAAATCGGGAACTCGTTTTCCGATTTTAAAACAGTGGAGCGGGGTGGGGAGATACCTTAAGACCAACCATAGAGGGGCTACTCTGAATGATCAATCGGAAGGGGTACCTACTTGTAAATATTTAACGGGAATATTTTTTATTAAGAAAAATTTCTAAGTTACAGTACACTGTCGAAATAACGGCACATTCGAGATCAGATGTTTACATACAGCGCAGTTATCTTGCAGTGCCTAAAAAAAAAAAAAAAAACGGGAAGTCACGTGATTACTTTATTTGTTAAATTCGCCATTTTGAAAGTGAATTATGTGCTGATATCACGGATTATACTGCTATTTTACATTTTTTTAAATTAAAAACTACTCTCCTAAAATTAATAAACCTCATATAGAGAAGAAAAGAAGAATAATTAAGAACATTAAAGTTTAATGACAAACTTCATGTAATAATAGAAAATAGAACGCACGTAATAAGTAGGAGTGTATTAATACTCATTTACTGATGCAGAATATAACATTGGATCGTCAACATGTTTGGGTTTTTTATGTGGAGTTAATAAAATTTCATTCTTAATCTCTCTATTTGTTATTTAGCCTTGTTATTTCTCCATTAAATATATTAAAAATAAAATTTTCTAGATAACGGAAAAATCGAAATAACTACATCATCAGCCATTTTCAATCCACTGCAGGATGAAGGCCTCTCCAGCAACTTTCCAGTTCCTTCTGTTTGGAGCACTGGCCATCCATATTACTACCCACAAACTCATGAATTTCATCTGTCCATCTCCGCCTTTGTCTTCCAGGTGTTCTTCTAGCTCCTCTTTGATACCATTCTGTTATTTTCTTAGTCCATCTGTCATGTCTTCGAGCTATGTGTCCTGCCCAAGACCATTTTTAGTTCTTTAGTTTTGATGAGAATGTCCTTTACTTCAGTTTGTTGCCTAATCCATGTGTTTCTCTTCTTATCTAACAGTCTGATTCCCAATATGATTCGTTCCATTCTTCGCTGTGTAGTTCTCAGCTTCTCTTCCATTCTTTTGGTGAGTGCCCAAGTTTCACTTCCATAAGTCATGGTGGGGAGTATACATTGGTTCATTATTTTACGTTTCAGACAAACTGGGATATTTCTCTTCAGTATGTGACTATATTTCCTGAATACTATCCATCCAAACTTTATTCTTCTCTTGACTTCCAGCCATTTATCATTATTACAGCTAATAACTTGTCCCAGATAAGTATATGACTCCACCTTTTCAATTACTGCTCCTTCAATACTCATATCCCTTTCTGTGGCATACTTGTTCATCTTCATCATTACTTTTGTTTTAGCCATATTCATCGTTAGTCCAAAATCCTTACTAGCTGTGCATAACTGATTAAGATTTTCCTCTAATTCTTTGGGATCGTGGCTTATGACCACAATGTCAACTGCAAATCGTAAATGGTTTAGGTACTCTCCGTTCACATTGACTCCTTTCTGCGACCAGTCTAATCTTCTGAAAGCTTCCTCAAGGGCAGCAGTAAACAGCTTCGGAGATATTGTCTCCTTGTAGAACTCCTCAGTTTTAAATTTCCTACTGTCTTTGTCTAGTCTAATAAAGGAGGTAGCACTCTCATATATTTTCTTCAAAATCATAATATATGGAGTATCTATGCCTTGTCTTTCCAGTGCCCGAAACATTGCCTTATGCTGTATGGAGTCAAACGCCTTTTCATAATCCACAAATGCCAGGCATAATGGTGTTTTATATTCATTTGCTTTCTCCATTAGCTGTGATATTACGTGAAGGTGATCCATAGTTGAGAATCCTGTCCTAAAGCCAGCTTGCTCTTTCGGTTGATTCTCATCAAGTATTCTTTCTAATCTGTTAGTAATTGACCCTTATGAACAACTTGTAGATGTGAGATAACATGCTAATTGGTCTATAATTTCCAATTTCTGATTTATCTCCTTTCTTATGCAGCAAAACTAGGATTGCATTATTCCACTGCTTAGGCGTCACACCTTTTCTAATGCACTTTGTGAAGAGCCTTGCCAGTTTTTGTGTTATGTCTCTTTCCCAATTTTAACAACTCTGCAGTAACTTCATCTTCCCCTGGGGCTTTCTGATTCTTCATTTTCTTTAATGCATGTTCTACCTCATCAGGAAGAATATTGGGTATGTCGTATGTGTTTCTACTTTGCAATTCCACTTCCCCACTGCTGGCATCATTTCCCTGCTCCTTGTATTAATTCTCTATAGTATTCTTCTGCTCGCGAATCCCCAAAGGTGCCGTTATTCTGAAAGTCTACTGTACCTCTATACATAAATTGTTTTTGTTTGAAAATATTCAGTAGAATGTATTGCATATATTTCAGATGTTGGGCATTTTTTCATAAGGAAAAGTCAGATGGACACGAGATTTTCAGGGTTTGTTTCACTTGTCTCTGGAAGGGTGGTGGAGGGGGGGGGGGGAGAACCCGGGAAGGTACAAGACTTTTCCTTCTCGATTAATGAATCGGGTAGGAAAAGTCGGATCGACGCTAAATTTTTTTAAGTATTCATTCGTCGGTGTCTCGGAACTTTTAAGACTACTTACAATTCAGTAATCACTCCCCCCCCCACACACGCATATTATTATATACGAACTGTTCACTTAACTCCTGGAATGGCAGCAGAATCGTACAACCACTGAAGTTTTGGCGAATTTGACAACAGGAGAGCATGTTCAAGAATACGCTGACAGTTACATGTGATAGTTGCAAAGTAGGGTTCATTTACGTGCTGTAAGCGTGAACCTTTTTTTCTGAACTGCATAATGAGAGATTTGAAGATTGAGCAACGTTTGTTTTCCGATGTTATTTTTAACATATTATAGACTGAGATAAATGCCAGAAGTTTGCAGAGATAAAACTACAATTTTCAAGTGGCACAAGCCTCTTTAAAGAGGGTCGAGAATATGTAGTCACAGCAATAGCTCTCAAAGACGACTTATGAAGAAATGCTTTCCGAGAGAGCGCTTCTACGAGAGTGTTCATCGACGTTGCTAGTGCAGGGGTCGGCAACTTAATTTGTGACGCGATCTACTTTTTTTCTTCAAAATGTGCCGCGATCTACCATCTCAAGAATTTCATTGCACATGGTTAAAAAAGTTAATCAACACATATTGAAAAATGTCTTTAAATTTAAATACAATTCACAATTCTTATTTTAAATTCATACGTATTTAAATTTTTTTTTAATTTATGCAAAGTTTGTCTTCGTGTCATCTGCTAAGCTTTCAAAATGGGGAATATGCTGTGATGAGGGCAACTGTAAAGAATCTTCTGTATGCAAGTCCGTAAGAGTAGAGCGATTCTTCGTTTTTTTTTTTTTTTTTTTTTTTATTAAATAAGAAAAGGTCGATTTATATAAATATGTGGAACCAAAACAGGAATTTTAAAGTTCACTGCATTTTTTTTACATTTGGGTACTTTTCTCGGCAACCATATTTCCAAAAGTCTTTTTCTGATGATCTGGCTTTTAGGATTTAGGAAGATATTGTTTCGCAATGTAATAATTTCATTTTCAAGTAATATTTTCTCCATGCTAAAAATCTCAGCGATTTTTTTCTTCAATTTTTTTCGTATCTAAGTCGACATTAAATGGATAAGAAATATATTGAACAATGCCTTCAATTGTTTCGGTCATCCACAACTTCCTCAATTTCAGAAACATATTTCTCACTAGTAAATTCAAAAACGGGATATTTTTGCAAATGAACTTGCATATTTGCAAAATGAATTTTTTTTTTCTTTGAGATCCTTAGCCATTGCCAAAAATTGATATTTATATGCAGAAATATTACTAATCATGCCACCCACATTTTTATTTTTTCCTTGTATTTCCAAATTCAGATCACTTAATTTACTTGTAAAATCTGCCAAAAAAGCCAGACCACACAACCACTCCGTATCTTGTAGCTGCTAATAATCATCTCCCCTTTGATCAACAATTTTTTTTTTTTTTTTTTTTTTTAATTTCATTCAGCAAATTTCGAAATCTCTGTAGAAACTTACTCCGACTCAGCCAACTCACATCTGTGTGTAATATCAGATCTGGTTCATTTTCATCGAGTTGCATTTTGAAAAGTCTCCTTTGAAGAGATTGTCCTCTGGCGGAATTCACGATTTTGAAAGCTATGTCCATAACACTTAGAATTTAATCTTTTGCTGGCTAAAACTTATTGTTGGATGATACAGTGGTAACTCAAATCTGGGAATTCACCATCCTTTTGGCACAATGCGATGAATCCGTTAAGATGCCCCATCATTGCTTTGGCTCCATCTGCTGTTATTGATACGAGCTTAAATAGTGGCAATTTAATTTTTTCAATAAAATTTTTGAATGCGTTAAATATATCAAGATCTTTAGTTCTTCCTTTTAACGAAACCATACCCAGCAGTTCTTCTCTAGTGGCAGAATCATCGAAAAACCATACGAATAAAAACGAGCTTATAGTGTTAGGGTCGGGCGCCACCTGTGGTTTCCCACATCTGCGCCATATGTACAATGTGAAGAAATGCAGAACACTGTAAATGCCAGAAAAAGTGTAGTGTGTTGAATGTGTGGTGTTGGGTTCTGTTGTGTGTCGTGGCATTTGGCCGCGGGATCCCTGATGGAACCCCACGTTGCGCGCACACACAACTAGGAGATAGCTAGGCTGCTCATTATTCTCTGGCAGGTCTCCGTCAGGGTCGCCTGAGCTTCCTGAACGGAGACCAATTTAAAAAAAATAATAAAATATATAATGAAATAAATAAAAAATTAAAGTAAGTTAAATAATAAAAATTAAAATAAAACTAAATAATAATATAAAAATAAATAAAAGATAAGATAGTGTGGCAGTACAGGGTGTACAGAAGAAGATGGAGCATGAGAGTAGGTGAGGGCATCCCCTAAATTGACAGTTGAGCGTATGCCCCACCAGGAGAAAAGGGGAAGGGGATAACTCCAGAAGGGTAGAAAAGCCACTCAGCGAGAGTGCTGAGTGTGACTTATATTTTGCGGTGGAGTGGTCAAGACCACTGGAGAACCACTAACATGTGGAAAGTTAGCAGGTAATCCTACCCTGGATGTTCCAGGGTTAGCAAGTCAATGCTGGTAAAACGGTCAAGTACAGATTTTTTATTTCAAGTTTGAGCAAAACCCTCACAGGTTTGTATCCCTAGCTGGAGTTGGTTGTAGAGTCCTGCACCTAGCAAAGAGGTTCTGTACGTACTCTGTTAGTAATTTGTAGTGTTGTTCGTCAGAAATGAACAGGTGCTCCTGTCCTTGAGGTATGTGTTGGAGTCTGGCGTACAGTGTTCCTCGAAGATCGTCATAAATTGAGCAGTTATAAAGAAGATGGTCCCAATCTTCAATTTCTCTACATGTACAGTAAGGGGGGTTATTGTTGATTCCGAAGGTAGTCAACTTATGATTTATAGAGCCGTGTCCAGTTATAATATATGTACATAGAGGCCAGGAGAGAACCAAGGCGCGACTTTGGATAAACTAGTTTGACATCCGGGATGAATTTCTTAGTTATTAGGCCCTTGTCCGTCTCCTCCCATCTTGTCTGCCAGATTTGTAGTAGCATGACAGCTAGTTTCTTCTTTTCTTGCTTACAGTCAATGCGGGTGTCGATGGTACGTCCAAAGATGGTAGCTGGGATTCCCCGCGACAAGCAGTAGTGCAATCCTCGACGGATGACCTCCAAGTCAAGGGGGTGGACACCTGTAAGAACCTGGACGGCCGGAGAGCAGTAAGTGTTTTTAGGGTCAAGCGGCACCAGGGGTTTCCCCCGATCTCCGCGTAGTTTATGTTGTGGTGTATTACAGTACACTAAATGCCAGAGATTTAAAAGTGTATGGGTCTTGGATCGTGTAATGTCGTGTACCGTTGTTCGTCTGGCCATTTAGCCGCTGGACCCCTGTTGGGATCCAACGTTGTCCCACTTACGCCCCGTGGAGGCAGGCCAGGAACTCAGTAGACTTAGTAGAAAGGTCCTGCCGCTGAGTTTCCTGAGATTTCGGCGGCTAGGATAAAAACTTTGGGTGGCATATTCCAATGGTCATCAAGAAAATAAAATAAAGTGATTTTTTATTATTTGCGTTGACGTGAGGGTATTATCGCTTTAATTTTTTAGGCCGCATGCTGGGCATATGGCGGTTTTGATGTGTGGGAGTTTCGCTAGCGTCAAGATAGGGGGGGGGGAGACGGAAGAATGGAGTGAAAAGGCACAAGTATGGAGCCAATAGAGAAGGCGGCCTTTTCGGTGGGGCATGCCCATGCCCCAACAGAGAGGAAACAGGGGATGGCAAGAAGGGGGGAACGTGTGGCCGTCCCTTCCTCCCGGGGAGTTAGGAATTATAGGTGAACGGGGCTAGAGTGGCCACTTCAGGTCTCCAATATGGGCTTTGTCTCACGTCTGTTTCTTCATTGTCACTCATGGGGCAAGCCCCATCCTTTTGTTCCTCTTTCTTTGGTTCAGCATCCTTCTTTGATTGTGTGATAGCTTTTTTTTTTTTTTTTTTTTCCCTTCCCTATCAGGTGGGTTCTGTTATCTTAAACGGGTGGCGTTCCGTTCTCAACTTTGGGTGGCATATTCCAATGGTCATCAATCATTGGTTGATATCCCCGTCCTTAGTTTCTCGTATTCCTTGGTGTCCATATTTGGTTTCATTACTCCTGTTGGCCTTGGTGGATGGCTATTTGTAGTTTTCTTCTTGAGAATACGTCCTGGGCAAAGCGACTAAAGGCCGCAAATTCTTCTGGTGTATCCAGGAGATGGTGTTCCTGGGTGTTAGGGATGTATTTAATTCTCGTGATCATTTCACACTGATGCATAACGTGATTCCATGTTTCTAGTTCGCCGCAGTGACAGTGCGATTCTTCGATTATGCCCAAGGCATTTAATTTGGCCTTAAAAGGCCCGTGGCCGGTGAGTAGAAAAGTAGTGTTTAGGCCTGGTTTTTTTATTATTAGTTACCCTAACACATCCCATATATCCACCTGTTTCACCATGACTGCCATCAGTCCCTGAAACTCCCAACACCCCTGGCTGCTGCTTATTCTAATAGAATTATTCTTATTCTAATCACCTACACCTCTGCCTGCGGCTACTTTAACCTTTTAGTCTGTGAATTCCCCCCCCCAAGCTAGCAGTTTTCTGACCCACCTAACACTGCCTGGATAGCTTCAGCAAATATCCTTGCAACCTTTCTATTTAAGTGTATCCCATGCCTGTAGAAGCAGTCTGTCCTGTTAACAAGCACAGACCAGGCTGAAAAAAAATTTTGTCCCTTGAGCCTTGCAGATTTCCTCCACGGCCGAATTGATTGACAAGGCTCTCATCATGTACTCCCTCCTATCGTGTCTGGGCAGAATTGCAGACACTTTCAAATTTAACCCCAATTCACGACTTTTTTTGCAACATTGACCTGTACTTGTGTAAATCTGCAGATCTCTTACTCTTAATGTCATAAGTGCCAACGTGTACAACAATATCACCCTTTGTGCCCTTAAAAGATGATATATACTTTACAACGTCATAAAATTTTGCCCCTGGCAGACATACGGTGGTCCTATTCCAGATATCCTTTTTACACAAGATATTCCCCGGCTCCCTGACAATAGTCACCGACGATAACTAACTCCTGTGGGACCAGCGCATTCTGCCTTGGAGATTGCCGCTGTGTTGCCTGATGCCCAGGAGTGAGCTCTGGCGTTGAGTTGGGCAGCTGAGAGCTTGACGGGCCCCTCATTAATTTCTTCGAGGGCAGCTACCCTACACCTCAAGCTCTCATAGACGCCCATCAGAACGCTGTGTTGATGCCTAATTTCTAGACACTCTGCACCTGGCATACACAAAGACATCCTCCTTGGCTAGATCATGTTCCGTTCCAGAGAGTCGGCAAACATTTCACAAGTTGCATATTTTTTTTTTAGGCTGTGATGCGTTGGAGAATCGCCCCCCCCCCCTCAGCTCTCTCCCGAGTCACAGCACTCCTGCCACTTTGTGCCCGTTGCTTTTCTACTCTAGTCTGGGGCATGATATTTTAAATTAATAAGATAAATAAATTTAATTAATTAATTGTCAATACTACACTATCTAATAGAATCCTAAATGCAGGGATACGAATTACGCTATATAATTTTGCGTTAGAGCTACCTAATTACCACAGTTAAAAATTCGAATTCCCTGCCACTCTATGCAAAAACAATGGCTGCAAGATTCGAACGAAACAACGGTTTTACGTATATTTAGTAGTAATCTACAAAAACTCTTATCTAAATTTAAAATAAAAATAAAAATAACCAGCGTATCTAGAACTATATGGCTACTTATAAAGTTCAATATAAAATAACAATTAGGTAAATAAAATGGCAAACATTTATCACTTTTTCGGAGCCTGTGTTTCACAGCTGTAATTTTTAAAGAGAGTCATAATGACGATATACATAATGATGTCAATCTTATAACTATTTAGTAGTTAGCTGCGAGCAGATCTGATGCATTTGCACTAACTTGTAAGCACGTTAACTCACTACGCAACTTGAGGCATTTTGCCCTAAAATGCGACGTAACATAAATGATTATGTAACATCTAGCGATGACGATTGCAACAAGCAGGTGCCATGAAGAAAACTGTGGTGAGAACACCACCTTGGGGTACTCCGGCAGTTCTTGATCTTATCTCCTGGAAGGATCGTGGTTATGAATTATGGCTGTCTCGTGTAAGATGGCCTCGGGTAGCCAGAGAAGCTTGCCGTGAATTTCGAAATAGACGTCAGTGAGGTACACTACGGCAGGTATCCAAATAGTAGCGAAAGCGGCCGGCAGATCGAGATAGGTGACAACAACCTCCACACGGTATTCAAAAGATCGCAGAATCTGTGAAGTGAAGAAAGGACCGTGAAAGTAAACATGCTAGGAATAGCACAGTGGATTTCAGGTGGCTGAATCTCAACAATCTTCTGACCATCAGAGGATGGATAGATTTCTCTAATGGCTTGAGGAGACAGGATGCAGAGGAAATTGGTCTAAAAGTTGCTAATTTCTGAAGAAGAGTGGTTTTTAGG
Source organism: Mastigoproctus giganteus (assembly GCF_048544385.1). NCBI lineage: Eukaryota > Metazoa > Arthropoda > Arachnida > Uropygi > Thelyphonidae > Mastigoproctus > Mastigoproctus giganteus. The sequence continues at coordinate 179,304,655 of NC_143578.1, read as the reverse complement.
AAGAGTTCTGATAGAACAGCAATCGAAATTGGAGGTAGGGAATGTTCTAAAATCTGCTTGTAGATATTATAATAATGATATAATATCTATAACCTATTATTTACAACTATTATAGTAATGAATGAACTTAGGCTTTTGAGGGGAAATTGAGATATTCCATCATCACCCATGGTGGAAATAAAAATAAAGTTAGGTGATATACGCATTGCGTTATATTTTAGGTTCATTCGATTATCAAATAACGTGCCTTACGCCTTCTGTACCGAACTTAGGAAGTGTTTATTAAAACCTATACCTTTACCACGCGTTGCCATGATATTGCACTACCTCGAATAAGTAACTCTTCACAATCGGAGGACTATTGTTACTTATTCTCAACGGACGCCACCACCCAGATGGCACTATTTCGGAGCTGATTGGCTCCTCTTCGGTGGTTGGGCAGGCACGCTGGTGTTGCAATACGACGTTTCCAATCTTATAACTATTTAGTAGTTATCTGTGACCAGATCTGATGCATTTGCACTAACTTGTTGTTGTTGTTATTTGGTTTTTAGGAGCATTAGCAACTAAGGCCATATTGCTCCGGGAATATGTGGTGGTCATTCCCTGACCTTTCCGCATTCTCCGTATTTGATGGTGACGGGCTCGAACCCGGTCTAATCAAGAAGCGTGTGCTACGCACTGCTGCTCCTTCCCACCTGGCTACGGAGGCTCCGCACTAACTTGTAAGCATGTTAACTCACTATGCAACTTGAGGCATTTTACCCTAAAATGCGTGGTAATTCAAATTACTACACACCATCAGGCATCTATCTCTCATATTGTGGAGTTATACTTATATTGCCTTGCCATCATTGCCACACCAGAGTGCCTGCTTACCCACCGAAGAGGAGCCAATCAGCTCCGAAACTGTGCCGTTTGGGTGGTGGCATCCGCTGAGATTAAGTAACAAGTCTTCTCCTGTGGTGAAGAGTTACTTATTCGATGTAGTGCAATAACACGGTAACTCGTTGTGAAGGTATTCACAATATGAGATAATAATTAGTAGTTAGCTGCGAGTAGATATGATGAATTTGCACTAACGTGTAAGCATAATCATTTATGGTAACGATATGAAGTTACGATAATTGATGCAGAGAATAATCGTTTCAACACTCGCGCTTATTAACCAGAAGTTGGTTAATCTTGTAGAATACCCTGTGTCCCTTAAACTTATCCATGAATCCGACAATCTTCACAAATACGATTTTATGGAAACATACCCCCATCCAACATCATCTCTTGAATTTGTTGAACCCCTATAAATAACGCTTCATTTCACTGTGACCGTTGAGCCATTTTTAACTCCACGCTTCTGTTCCATCAACATGTCGAACAATTCACAAAATGTGCCATGTCGCTGGATAGCGAAAATTCAACTTACAACTACATAAGATGCTCCGGTCTTGCTCACAGTTACTTCGTTACCAATATCTTTCAATCAGTTCTGTATGTCCTAGAGATTTGTGGTTCTGCTGCCCTCACCGCAGTTACGTCTTCACTGCTGAATATTGGCTCTTGAAGTGGGCAGTATGAAAATTCACTTCCGTCAGCTGACGACCACGACCGAGATGGGACGTACCCTAGGTATTACCTAACTTCCAGAACTCATCCGGGAGAAAAGATTAGTGATCTGGGTTAAGGTATTAACTGACTTAATTACAGAACCTTGCACATGGTATATAATCCTCTCGTGGAAGATTCCCCACAGTCGTATGAGTTCGCTTCCTTCTTTGTTAGCAAACGCTAATAGACGTGGTCTCCCTGGAAGAGTTCCACCGAACCAAATGTTGTCTGACGTCCGAAACCTTGGTTATGACCTGAGGAAATTTGCCACGCACAAAAAGCTATAGGCGAACTATTCTGAATGCTTCCAGTTTGCCTGATGCGGTGGATATTGACATGTTGGAGTGCCTATGAAAACCACGGAGCCTGCTTACGCTGCTCGTTCTAGTAGATGTTCCCCCACCCCCTTTTTTTTTTTCTCTGTATGTTGGCCTGCCTTTGGTAGTCTGTGAATGGTTTGTCTCCTCTTGTTTTTGAATGTCTTGTTATTGTGGAGATCATGCGTACATAGATGTATGAACGTACTCTTATGTGTGTATGATCTTTCTGTCAACTGAAAGTGCCCTGACTACAAATCCATTATTAAAACAACGTGTAAGAAACGGTGGTCTCAACTCTGGAAAATTCAAATCATTAATAAACTGCTGCATATAATAAAAAAGAGCCACAGCTGTGGAGAAGCAGACAGGCTTCGTACTGGTCATTCCCATTAAACTCATTTGTATTTGCTTTTGAGAGAACCCTCCTCAGTGTTTCTTTTGCCCATCGCAGCTAACAATAAAGCATATTCTCATTGAATGTCCCCGACAGTCAATTATCCGAAAATCTGGCGCCTCCGTAGCCAGGTGGGAAGGAGCAGCAGTGCGTAGCACATGCTTCTTGATTAGACCGGGGTTCGAGCCCGTCACCACCAAATACGGAGGATGCGGAAAGGTCAGGGAACGACCACTGCATATCCCGGAGCAATATGGCCTTAGTTGCTAATGCTCCTAAAAACCAAATAAACAAACAAACATATCCGAAAATCCAGCTTTAGCTCCCTATCTAATTTTCAAGAACTCTTAACTTTATCACATATTCTTGTCGGTGATGCAAATCTCGGAGAACTGATTAACTATTTGAAACGCATAAATTTGTATAATTGTCCCTGATCATAATGAGATGTACAATTAGTCATAAGTAAATCATGAACAGGCATAATGTGACCCAAGAGGCCCTTATGCCAAAACCCCCAAATACGACAACAATATATTTTTAGTCATCTCGCAATGTTATTTCATGTATTTCTAATCATCTGGCATCAATTATGCTTCTTGTTGGGCCGTGACGGACATAGTACATTTTACTTCGTTATTGACTATGGTATATTTAATAAAGATTTATTTTTTTCGTTAACGCCTAATATCACTAATGAAAGAATTGCGCGCACACAATACCTAATCAGAGATTACCAGGGCTCTTCTCTTCGCTTCTCTCCCTCCTGCGAATACGTGAAAAGGAGAGAAGGAAAGAGAAGGGTGAAAAGCTTCATTTAAACTCGCATTCCTATACAGGTAGATAAAGGTGGGACAATAAACAGTGATATTTGGTTATATTAGTCTTATATTTGGTTATATACTAGAAAGCATAACTGAAAACAAACAGTAAATTTCGAATTTTATATACGATTTTTGGGATTCATGTGTGTACCATCTAGAGGGAATCATCTTACTATTCATAATGAGCTCACAAAATATCAAATTAAGTTAAATTGCTTCCTCCCCACCCTTTGATCAAACTGTTAGGGATTGTCTGTGGATTGCATGTGTTCACAAGACGCTTTTCCTGATGATTGTCGCCTGAAAATTTCAGAATAAATATCAGCAGTGACTATCTCAGATAAGGGCCATAGGGGCTATAGCTCCCCTATTAACCTTTTATGATTTAATGTAGATTTTGTTTACTGGTACATGATGATTAAAGCTTAATGATTCCCCGGAACGCTACTTTAACCTTTCTATCCCTAGACTTTTAGAAAATCTGGAACCGTTCCTGAATATGAGTAATAACTATGTAATCCTATCTAAAACTGAAGTTATCCAACGGATAGTTTCCCCCCAGACTTACTCCACATCCATAACTGTACTCTGTCTCAGCCTTCGGTATACGTTCGCACTCCACAGAGCCCATATGCTGAAAATAAAGGCATAACTATAAGTGTGTTCATCCAACTCAGCAGCACCTCTTTCTTGTGCTCGGAGCTCCAGAGATTACGTAGCTTTAATAGACCCATTTTGCAAATAGGACTCATGCGCTCAACTCTCTGAATTCGTTGGATCCTCACAGATCGCTGGATCTGTGGTCAATTGACAAGGGCTATTATGATGACATTTTGACCTACACTCAGTGATCACCCCATCTCTAATGTGCTATGTCACCGTACTCGCTGTATAAAATGCTGAACAGCTTCTTACGTTAGGCGGCTAGAGTAGTGGTCATTTGTATCTGGTCGTGCAAGTCAAAGTGATAAAGTAGCAGTTATGTGGGACCTAGTAAAGATATCACTAAGTTTCGAAATGGCATGATTGTGGGAGTCGTGCGTCGGTACTTCAATACCAGAAACATGTCTTGTGGATTAGTCGCAGCCCACTTTGGTTAAGGTGTACAAAGGATAGTGTCGAACTGGTCAAACCGCCGACAGAACTGTAAAGGATTCCGCAAGGTGGGATGTTCTTGGTGAGTGAAGGGTGCAGCGCTTTGTACGGGCTCAATCGCAAGTCACTGTGCGACAGTTTGCATCTTAATACAATATGGCGAATGCAAGAACAATATATCAAATTACGGTACTCTGCACATGTAGATGTATGGGGTTCCACAGCAGACGACCCAAGAGACACTCTCCAACTCTGATCATCGTCAGCGGCGAATATTGTGATGTGAATTGCGATTATTATTATTTACTCAATTTATTGCTTATGCTTATGCTTCACTCCTGAACAGTCTTCGGCTTTTAGGGTGCCCATATACAGATGTACAATATAACTTAGAAAGTAAACATACATAAGCATTAGTTTCTATAAAATAATACAACAAATAACATCCAATGGCCATCCAATATGAGTAAAGAAAGCACATACACTCGTATATACAGTGACACAAGCAAAAGGTAGAGAGAGACCTGTAAACATTCGCATCGTAATATTTATAACTAATATACATAATAATTTAAAACATTCTCCTCAGCAGTGGAGCGAAGTAGGATTATTAAAACAGAGATTCCATCCTGCAGGGGATAATCAGGCAACTGCTACAGCTGTGCGTTGTACTTTGTTGTACTTTTGGAAGATGTTAGCCGGGGAAAAGCTTCGAATCATGGTTAAATTCTGTAGCGAGCTTCTTGGGTAATCCACGAGTCTTTGTAAAAGATGCGGGACAGCCTAGGGTCCGCAACAAGATTGTGGACATTTGGGGGCATCAGGCCGATCGGTCAGGAATAAGTGGTTGCGTAGCTTTCGTGCCATGAACAACTGATTCCAAGTGGTGCAACCAAGGTTTGCAAACATTATAGAACACGAGATGGTGAAAGGATGGCCATCACCATCTCCCGTTCCAACCACATTAAAATCCAGTACTCGATACCCATGAATTTTTTGATGTTAGTGAGGGAAGCAGAGGACCAGATCGTTGAAGCATACATGGGAATCGGAACAAGACATGTTTGTGATTGTTTACACCAGTAATTTCCTGTTTTATCTAATCGAATAGTAGTTGGACACTGGAGGAATGGAAATGAGTTTTGTGGTCGGATGAGTTCTAATACCTGGTGCAGCATGCTGACGGACGCCATCGTGTGTGGCGCAAGCAATACGGGTCCATGGAACCGTCATACATGGTGCTCACTATCCAGGTGGTGGTGGTTGTTTAATATTGGACTTATTTTGCTGGCACTTTTCTATGGACAGCTCTAAGGAGACCACGTGTCCCTACCATGTTTCTTTTTTTTTTTTTCCCCGACGGAAACGGGATCTTCCAAGGCGAAATACGCCATGTCGTTGGGCTCGTACTGTGCGCGAGTAGTTCGAGGAACACAGTGAAGATATCACCCATCTTGCTTGGCTTCCAAATTTGTTTGACCATACAATTGAACACCTGTGGGATGTTTTGGAATGAGACGTATGGGCATGCAACCGTCATCTGTTCCTTTGTGGAAACCCTTGCAGTCAATATGGCTGTAGATGCCTAGGCTAATACGGCTTTTATTCGTGCGAATGGTGGCTCAACACTGTATTAGGTAGGTGGGCATAACTAAGTGGTCACTGAGTGTATATGTAAAGGACGGCAGTATCAGTGCCGGCTCTTAATTTTTTATTTTGGTTGTTTTACTCTCGTGATTTTTAGATTAATGTAACCGGTCGCCTTCTGACTATAATGGTGTGTGTAGTTTACCATTGTATTTCTGTTTTGTTTATTTGTATAGGCAGTCTATTGTAAGATTTCTGTTGCTATATGTTTACAGAATCATGAATATATCCAATTTAAGTTAATAAAGAATCATTATGGTTGTGAACTTCTCTTACATATATTTTGTTCGCTCTTAATCCTGACAAATACGCGCCATAAAGTTCTCATTAGCTAGTTGCTAAAAAAAAATGGAGTAGCACTTGGCAGCTGACCAGTAATTTACTCGATGTAAATTTGTTTTCCAGGGTGAAAGTATCAATGGACAGAGGTTTTTTTTTTTTATGAAAACCCCAAACACGAGGTGGTCTTGCTTGAGTTAAAACAGGGCATTTGTTTTTTAATTAAAAGTGTAGTACCTGTGTTAATTTTCAAGTGATAAAGATTAGTATTGTTAGATATTGCGAAGTTTTAGAGATCTTCAAGTACCGTGTTAATAGACTAGAAAAAGATAGCGAATGCTTAGAAAGCGGTACTCACCTTGAATTAATCTCAATAATTGAAATCTAAATTTAGTTTTCAATTATTCTTTTGCTTCTTTACTTCAATGACAACCAAGGATTGGATGTGCACGCTTCTGTTTCCTTGCACCTATTTTAACTCAGTCAACACTTACCTACTTACCCCCATTTAATTTTATTCAACTTAACAATTCAACCTAAATATTAACCACGCTGCCTAAGTAAGTCATCGCAGATTAATTCAAGGTGAGTACCGCTTTCAAAGCATTCGCTATCCTTTACTATTGTTAGACATTGATACATTTATAGGAATGTATATTGTTAATCGGGTTGCTGTGTTTAGAATTCAGCAGATAATTCGGCCATGAAGTGTAAATATATCGTATTTGTGAATTGTGTGTATTCTATGGCCGGTTTTGTTTTATAGGACGAATATCCTATTTTTGAGAGTAAAAACTGTCCAATCTGGGACCGACTAACTCGGCTACTGTGTGAAAAAAACCAGGCCTTTTCAAAATTACATAATTAAAGAACGACTCTTATCCATTTAGTTACTGGTGAAGATTTTCAACCAGAAAAATGCATGTAACGCATTGATAATGTGGCGTTATAAAAATGGTGCACGATAAGTAAAAAGGCTGAGCACTTCTGGTATAGAGTGTTTATTCCTCTAATGTATTTCTAATTTTTGGTTAAGTATATTCTGCTTATCTGATGCGTTTGCCACCTCAGTGGTTTTCCCCCATCTTACAGTGAGAGCGCTTTATCGATTTGTTACGATTTTTCATTTTTCCGCTAGATGACTCTGCTTAGAGGTGTATTGACTTGGTGCTAAAATTTAGAGGAAATGAAATTGTGTATTTGAAATTGAACGCATTTATGCTAATAGAAAATGGTCTTAGTGTTGAATATTAATGTATCATCTCAGAGTTTATGTAATTTTCCCTAGAATTTATTTTTCCCCCAGGTTTTCGGTTAACTGTAGTGATTATTAGTGGTTTTCTTGTTAAAGGAATCTCGCTACCATGTATGGTCTAAAAAATCCGAATTGACTATATTATTTGTACTGATTTGAACAGACAGGAAAAGATTTACTCTCAGTAAAAAAGCCTCTCCTGCTCCACTCTGTTATTATACCTAGTAGTATTTGTACGAATCCAACGTAAGGTCTTCTCTTGTCTCACTAACATGAATTAATAATGTGGCTGATCAGTTGGGACTTCGCACGTGATCTGAAGCTTGCTAGCTGACTTGTTCGTCGATACGATGACGTTAACATAAATTGGCTATCACGCGTACATCTTATCAACGTTAAAGATCATCGATGTCAGTTAAGTGGGCTTCCCACCAGAGGGTTGCACTAACCCGAAGATGTAACTGCGAACTTCGTTTTCCAACTCGGAAGAGGGTTACATAATTTTTCTCCTGGAAGCACTAATTTTTCATTTAAAAAGAAACATTGACCTTAGAATACAGGCAATTTACAAATGGCTCGGTGCGTACTTGCTGTGTTGCATATGCTAAACAAAATTTTGCTTGCGCGTTTTCGGAGACCATTGTTTACCCTGAATACCGAAAGTCACAGTCGGATTGTCCTGCACGATGATGGCATCCAAGATAGCATTCATGGTATCTCCCCAGTTGGTTGTTTCTTGGTTATTATTGCTAGTTAAAGAGTTTATAATATCAGCAGTGCGATTCTGTTGCGGATTACTTTGTGGACAATGCCCCAAGGGTTGGAATTCCCTTCAGAGCAAACCAGATTTTGCCATGCTGTCTGTTTTTCGTGGTAGACGGCGGTGCATTCTTGAATTGTTACTAATGAACTTATTTGTTTGGAGTGGCCACTTCTACATGTTCTTTGGAGCTGCCTGCGAGCTGTTTTCATTTCATTACTAAGTTTGGTTAGCCTGTGGTGGGACGCTCTGCTCTTTGCGTTTTTTCTTCGTTGTAATTTTTAAGGCTTGTAAAAGAAAATTTTGGACGTAGTTAGTAGTGAGTCTTGATGCATCCCCACTGCCCGGGAAGTCATTAGGCAGATTACTGAAGTTATTCCAAATGAGCCGGTCAAATTCGTCCCAGTGAGCATGTGTAGTTCCGAATATACTGTTATCATAAATGTGGCTGGTGGTGGTAGTTGTTACAGGAAAGATGTCACGTTATAAACATATGGTTATTGGTGATATGCATTTCGTGGACCTTCCAGTACTGTAGCGCGTGTTAAAGCCGGAGTAGTTAGGGTGACGTCAACATTTGTCACTTTTGCTAGAGGCAAACGTGGTGGGCATGTTTGGCTCGTTGATAATTCAGGTCTGTAAAAGCATTAAGTCCTCCATGACAAGTCCTCTTCTATCAGTATTTGGATTGTGTCAAAAGGGATGAGTGTGCATTCGCGTAAATCACCATTAGAAGATTTCCTTCCCCCAAGGAGACATTTCGTTAATTTTGCAGTGCCCAGCGTTCTATTTTGTCACTAAACGGAAAATAGGAAGTAAGGATTAGCAACCGGTGTTCCCAGTGGTGGCGCAGGCAGAGTTGAGTCGCAAAGGGAAAATATCTTACTGACGACTAAGTCCAGATTTCTAATAATTATGGACACCGTACAGCCAGTATAGAAAATGTGTATATGTAAGGGCTGCACCTAGAATGTTAGTTCAACTCCGCCTCGTAGCTCTGTGAAGAACAGAATCAATTGTAAAAGTGCTACAGATGTGTCTGGTGTGAGTGGTGTGCATATACTGTTGTTATGTTCTGGTCTCTTGGCTACCCAGAAGCATCAGACCCCTGGGGAGACGATTCCGGTTACTCATCCACACCACGGGAAGGTGTGGATGGGACAAAAGAAAGACCCTGGCAATCATATACCGTGCAATGTTCCTACCTGTTATCACCTATGGAGCCGGTGCGTGGTTCACCCGCTCGGCCATAGTAAGAAATATGAATAAATTAGAATCGATACAAAGGACAATACTTCTCACTATTACCAGAGCATGTCGCATAGTAAGCACACCTGCGCTACAGTTGCTGGCCGGAGCTTTTCCACTTTATATGGAAGTAGCCAAAAAAAAAAAAAAGGCTTATATTATAAATTTAAAAAGGGGGCAAACCAACAGAATTTCTGGGGATAGCCCTTGATATAACCAACACCTTCAATGCTGAAAGAAAAAGAATAGGCACAAAGCTCCATGAGCTATAGCAGACAAAGTGGGAGCAGGAAACCAGAGGTCTGGTTATCAAAATGTTTCTACCATGGGTGGCAATTATTAGCCCAAAGACGTAGCCCAGTGGTCAGGAGCGAGAGTGCATAGCACGCGTTCCTTGAGTGGACCGGGATTCAAGCCCGTGACTACTAAATACGATAAATATTTGTATTGACGATTTATTGTAAACTCTACTGACTTGGTTGTTGTGCCGGAGTATAAACAGAAAATTTATTTATTTATTTATTTATCTAAGTGGTATGCCCCTGGAGTTTTTGCAACATTTATATTGACAGGTCACGGCTTTCTAAAGACTCCTTTGGGTCATCAATCAGCCCTCCTTAGGGCTGATTGATGACCCAAACTGCACCTGTGGCGAGAGTGAAGACTGGGCACACACACATTCTATATGAATGTATAATTTATGACATCCCCAGAACAGAGCTAATAGCACAGATTGTCCAATTGGGGAGAAGAACTTCTGTTCATCATAGAAGAGGAAAATTATAAAGCCTTTACATCTTTCACACAGAAAGTATTCGAAATACGCAGAACTATCCAAAGAATCATTGATTATTGTTTAATTGCTACAGCAATTAAACAATAATCAATAGTTAAAATTGCCCAAGTTTCGCACCACGCCCAGACGATGACTTAAAAACTGTCAAGATAGCAGTATTTTGCGCCCTGACAGAAACATGACATGACAAAACTCCCCTGGACTACCCTGCCATGTGTAGGAATCTAGGGCTCACTTCAAATAAGTAACCATGTAGGGGAGGGAGATGTACAGGCAGCCAGGAAAGCAGATTAGCTGAAACATATCAGTAAGCTAGTAGCAAGAGGATGTAGAATGAGAATGAAAGACAGAATGAATAGGCTGGGCACTGCGTGAACTAGGAATTATGATAAAAGGGAATAAATGGCAGTTTTGGTGAAAGAAAGAGTGACCTAACATGAAAGAGTGAATGGGAATGAGTGGAAGAGTAATTGGCCGAAAGAATACAAAGTTAAAAATAACTTGCATTACTTTATATATACAAAGGGTACTAGGAAAGTTTTGCAATACAGCTTTGTTTATTTAATTTTTTCAAAGTAATTTCCTCTACATTCAATACACCTCTCCATCCTCCGAAACCAATCTTTAAACCAGTTCTGCCAAGTTTCACTAGGGAGTAAAGCACACTCGTTGTCCCAAGCCCGTAGAAGGTCCTCATCACTGGAAAACCGCCTCCCTTTTAGCTTCATTTTCACATGCGGGAACAGTGCAAAGTCGCAGGGAGCAAGGTCTGAACTGTAGGGAGGGTGCTCGAGAAGTTTCAGTCCTGTCGTGGTCAAATATTCGGTGCAGGCTTTGGCACGGTGAGCTGGAGCATTATCATGATGGAGGTACCAGGTGTCCATTCTTGACTTTGGCCGCAGGTTCTTCATAGATCCAATGACTTTAGGCAGGCATTGTTCAGTATACCACTTAGCTGTGACTGTCTTCTGCGTGTCCAAAACGACACGTTCCACAATTCCACTCGATTTGAAAAATACAGCTATCATTTTCTTCTTTACAGATCGGGATTTTCTGACAATTACGGGTGTGTAGTCATCATCAAAGACCCAAACTTTGTTTTGAGCCTTGGTCGGCAGATCGTAATAGTACAGCCAAGTCTCGTCACCTGTCACGATGTTGTTCACATACCGAGATTGTCCCTTATCAAACTTTTTTAACATCTCCCGGCACCAAGTCACACGTCGTGTCATCTGCTCTTCAGTCAGTTGATGCGGCACCCAGAGAGAACAAAGTTTCTTCACGTGCAAATGATCTTGCAGAATCTAACGAATTGCTTGGTGCATTTAGGCCCAAAGTATCCTCTATCTGTTGGTAGGTCACTCGCCTGTTTTCGTCAAGCATTTTCCACACAGCAGTAACGTTTTCCTCCGTAACTGACGTTCGTGGCCTTCCCGGCCTCTCAGAATCCTCCAGTGTGAAATTTCCCCTTTGGAATTCTCTATACCACCTGAATATCGTGTACGATGTGGACAATCATCATCTAGTGCAAGAGTCATTTCTTCTAAGCACTGGTCTATGGTTAAACCACGCACGAAATTATACCGCAAAACTGTCCTTATCTCATTTCGTGACGACGATGCCATCGCAAGCACTTTACACTCTCACTACTAATGAATAACTGAGCCCATCGACTTGGCGCGGCGGCTACTATGCACGTATGAACATGTTTCAACATGCAGCAACAAGCAGCTTCCTGTGATTCATTGTTGCGTCATATTGCAAAACTTTCCTAGTACCCTTTGTATATACTAACAAACATTTACCAACACAAACACTATCACTGCATTCTCCCCTGGCTTGCAAAAAACTTGCCGCTTGGCGCCTGCACCACAACTGAAGAATAATAGTAAGCTGAGGTGCCCAGAGCGGCCAGTGCAAAAAGCATGAGTTTAATAAAAAAAAATGAAAGCCAGAAAAACGAATGAGAGTTTAAGTGTGTGAGAAAAAGAACACAAACCATAAATGCTACAGTTAAGTACATACTAACCCTAGTTTTAATTAGTATTTAAATTTACACTACACAACATTGTATCCCCCCCCCTGGTGTGTGAGAAAAAGATGAATGAGTGTGAGTGAGAAAAGAAAAAAAAAACGTGTGTGTGTGTGTGTGTGTGTGTGTGTGTGTGTGTATATATATATATATATATATAGAATCAAATTACTAAAGCGTAGAACTGTGATGTTATATTGAAGATAATAGAAAAAGTAAATCAATCAAATAATACCATTCAGGGATTTAAGAGAACGCAAAGGATTTAAAAAAATAAAAAAATTATCGCTTTTTACCCACAATCCAGATGACTTCAACTGGGGCCAGCCACCCAGACTGAAGTTAAAAAACGACAAGAAGTTCTCTGTTTCTGTAATGATCAATATATGATAAGTAATTTGAATCTAAACCAAATATAGTAATTAAAAATGGTTTAGAAATTTTAGAATCAAAAGTAAGTGAATTATAAATGTAAGCATATATTAATCATCGTTGACCCGACAGAGAAATTTGATTGGTTAATTAATTAATTATTTATTTTTATCATATCCATCACATAGGGGGCACCACATACTACATGTCTGCCGTATCCAGGACATAATGTAGTAACGATAATAGTCGTAAAAATATGTGGTGCCCCCTATGTGATGGATATGATAAAAATAAATAATTAATTAATTAACCAATCAAATTTAAGTTAACGCAAAGAGAAATATGCAGATAGCAAGAAGAAAAACTAATGAATACGGTGCTGTTTCTTGTAATCTCTCTATCTTGTGAACTCCTCTGACCGTTTGGTCGTCCAGGAGTATAAACAGAAAATTTATTTATTTTAAAGGAGTAGGAATAATAGAACCTGAACTCCATAAAGGCGAAAAATAGTGCTATAAATAATAAATAGTTTCTCCTACGTCCTCGGATTGCCCTAATAATTTCGGAGAAATAAAAATGAAGTGTAGGACAGCTTAAAGACAATACAAGATATATGGTGTGGCTCGGGTATGCTCGATATCGCAAACCCGTTCCTATAATAGGACCCTGGCTGAATTTGCATGTTACCTCAGCGTGAACTTAAGTAAACTTAAATGAATTTAACTATGTAAAAAAAAAATAATAATAAAAATAAAAAAACAATACACTGTAATTTGCAAGCCGGTGGGTGCTAGTTTTCTACGCCGTAATACACCAAGAAAGCAAAGTGTATCCTATGTACTTATATACATGGCACTAAATATGACAATTATATTGAACCAACGGGTTCAGAAAACAAATTTTTAAAATTAATTATGCTTATCGCTTTCCTGAAATGGTATTTCAGGTAAGCGATGGGGAAATTATTATTAATCAACTTGTACAATGCTATTATGTTTGCTGAACAGTTTTTTTTTTTTTTTATTATTATTGCAAATATAAGCAATCCTCAGACATTGGGATAAAATGATATTAGCATGCACTGATTTTGATATATTAGATCTCCAGTTTGTAAGGCGGACTACACTGAAATTAAATGCGTCTCTTTTATTATATACGTTTACGTCTATATTATTATGGAATATTTCTATATGAAGATCCAGGTAATTTGCTATAGTATCAGAACTACTAGTTTTTGCTAATACTAGTTCTTCTGGATATAATTTACTGTAATCCTGGACAAAATGTGGACAATTAAACACACATAGATCATATACGTATCTGAATATAAGTAGGTTATCTTGGAATGCTCTTTCTGTATAATATAGATAAAGGTTTGCGATTATGCTTGATGCTGGACTTGGTGCCATTCACTTGCAAGTATAACGATGTTCCGTCATATACATAATTATTAAAGATGCATAAATTTATTAGAGTATCCCAATAGGTTAAATCAACCTTTATAGCATTTTTATTTTCCAAATATACTTTTAAATTAACAAGATTAATAGTAGTAAATAAACTATTAAAGTCAAATGTTTGTATTTGTTGAATATTGTTATTTTTATTGCATTTATAATCGGTAAGTTATTATAATAGTTTTATTTACGTTATTTAATATAATTTTAAGTAACCTTTCTAACGTTTTTCCTGGAATTTTAGCATAACTATCTGTACATCATGTTATGAATCTAAATGCAATAGGTGATTTATGAAATTTGGGTATGTCATATATAAACGGATATTTAAGTTATTATATTTACCCCGGGGGCTCACATCTAGTGAGTATGGGCTTGGCACACCCAGGGTCCTGAGCTGGATATCATCATTCTTCTCTTTCTTGGTGATTCCCTTCTACTTTTGACTCTCTCTCTCTCAGGGTTACTCGGGAACTTTTTTTTTTTTTTTTTTTCCTGGTGCGGCATAAGCCTCAGGCTTCCTTGCATCATATGGATGTTAATAATAATAATATACTTTAATTTTTTATGCAGTGCAATTAATTTTTTGATTATTATGTTAGAGGAAGATGCTATGTATTTATATGTATGGCTAGACTGTAGTTCATTTTTAATAATTTCTATATAATATGACTTACATATAATTGCAAGCAGCTTTGTCAACGGGAGTAATTACAAAATGTTCATGTATATCTTTGAGCTGCCTATTTATTAATTTTGTAGTATATAGATTATCCGGTATGAAGTTCAATTGATTATATTTGTTAGATATGATATTAAGCATTGTAAATAACCACATGTGGTATGCCTCTCAACCGGTATGTTATATTTGTATTGTATGCTGATCTTATGAAGTATTTTAATAAATCTAGATATAACAATTTTTTAAAGGTAGATTTATTAATAGGTAGATTAGGTCGAAATTTAAAACCAAGTGATAAAATATCTTTAAGTTCAGGATATGGGATTATATCTAAATCGCCGGTTATAATGTGATTATGGTTAGGATCCACGCATCTATGAAATGAAGGTTTGTGGCAAACACATGTATCCTGTCCGATGTTAATTTTGTGAAGATTTGTAGCTATTATTTTATAGTTACCTGCTTTAAGACCAAATGGTTTAGAATATCTAAATCTGATATTAATATGTAAGTTATTAATAGGCAGCAAGTCATTACGTAAATTAATAGTTCTATGTATATCCAAATTATCCATAATTTTATTTTGAAAATATAAGACGAGGACAGAGTTTTCTGGTTGCTTGTTAATATTCGAAATGTTACTTCTGAATTTAACAATGTCTAGTATAATGTGCATAAGGTGAGAAGATACAAAGACATAATCATTTGGTTTTTCTGCTTAGTGCTTTTAGTACACTAAGTTTAATACTGAAAAATGTGTTATGTATTTTACTAATATTTATTGGATCAGTGTCCCACATTTTGAATAAATCTATGAAATCTGCTAGATGTTCTCGGTTGCTTTTATATGTTTTGAATTTACTATATTTTCTTTTGCAATTATATTTATGAAGTTTCGCAATTTGAAACATATTATAAACACATATCTTTCATATTCGTCATATATTTTTGATTAAATCTATTATTCAGACCGTATGTATATAGTGTTTTATATTGTAACATGCTAATTTCTTCTTGCAATAATCTTTCATTCGTGTTATTAAGTACATTAAGTATTGAAATGAAAATATTACCAAAAGTGTGTTTTTGGAAATGTCTGAATTCAGTATCATGTTCAAGATTACCTGTTTTCTTACTGGACTTGTTATTATAAGTATTAATATCGGAACGATGAAGATTCATTCTAATTCATTCTAATTTTTTTTTTGGCTGATGCTGAATAAGCTTGCTTTCTTGCATCATATGCCTCTACTAATGCTAATATGTAGATTATTGCTGGTTTGATCAATAGATTTAACATTGCAAGTACGACAAGTGATCATATATATAACATTATTTATTTTACAGAATATTTGCGAATTTATATTAATTGTAGCATGATTTGGATGCATATAGGGGCAAGTAAGACGTAATTTGTTATTACAAGGTTGAAATTTAAGAAATGGTAATCGGATATTAGTGCCAGAAGCATTATATGCTAAACTGCTCTGTAAAGTGTGTGATATTTGTGTGTCAATGTATTAACATGGTTAGGATTGCTATCCAGGGCAACAATAGTATCCTCGGTCACTTTTATCCTACTCTGCCGATGTAGTATTTTATTATTAGTTTCTAAGTAGCATAATAAGAACAAAGTTTATTAAGAACAAAGTTATTGAAAATGTCGAAATATAATATAAAATAAAATATAATGTATATAATATAAAACCCAAAATGCGCACTCATAAAATCCATGAAGGTAAAATTTAAGAAAGATCAATGAAGGTAAAATAAATAAATAAAAAAAAAAAAAAAAAAAATATATATATATATATATCTAAATGTACAATTAATTGTGGAATGTTTTCGTTAAATGTGTTTGCCTATAGGTATTAGGGTGCTTACGATTCAGGTGATCAGATTAGTCCATAAAGGCTATTAAGAATTAAGATAGCCTTTATGGACTAACCTGATCCGTAAGCACCCTAATACCTATAGGCAAACACCATTTAACGAAAACATTCCACAATTAATTGTACATTTAGATAATTATAATTACAGGCACGTATTACGTCCAATTGGCTTATATACAATGCTGTTAACGATGCACTAATGATCTCTTAAAAGAAATATGTTAAAATCGAACTATATTAGCATTAAATATAAGTAATACTATGAAAATATCCAACATGTTTAACTTTATATATTTATATGAGTAATATGGAAAGAAAGAAAGTTAATAAATTGTAACAAGCTGTAACTAATACTTATGGGCCAATGCAGTTGCTAGAGCAATTATGCATTACGACCATAATGTGTATAAAATGTTTTGTATAATATTAGAGATAATAATATAGAAGGTAATTAAAGCAGGCAATACCAATCTGGATTTAAAGAAACGCGAGGGATATAAATATAAAAAAAAAAAAAAAAAAAATATATATATATATATATATATACACACACACACACACACACACATAAAACTTGTCGTTGTCTACCCACAATCTAGATGACTTCAACTGGGGCCAACCACCCAGACTGAAGGCAAAAAACGACAAGGAGTTCTCTGTTTCTGTAATGATCAGTATCTGCTAAGATATATAAAAAATCCAGAGATTAAGTAATTTGAATCTAAACCAATTAAAGGTAGTTAATTTTTTGAATCAAAAGGAAGATATTATAAATGTAAGCATATATTGAACATCGTTGACCCGACAGAGAACTTAATTTAATAATTAAAATAAGTATAAAGCATATCTACCATATCCAGGTACATAATGTAACAACTAGTCGTTATGAAATAGTAATCCCTCTAGTGAGAATATATGTGGTGACCCCTATGTGATGGATTTGTTAGAAATAAACAATTAATTAAAGTTAACGCAAAGAGAAACATGCAGATAGTAAGAATAAGAATTAATAGAACCTGAACTCCATAAAGGCGAAAATATAGTAGTATAAATAAGAAATAGTTTCTCCTACATCCTCGGATTACCCTAATAATTTCGGAGAAATAAGAACAAAGAGTGCAGGACAGATTAAAGACAATACAAGATATAAGCTGTAGCTCGGGTATGCCCCCGGGATCGCAAACCCGTTCCTATAGTAGGACCCTGAGCTGAATTTGCATGTCACTTTAGCGTGAACTTAAGTATATACAATTTGATGATAAGATAAGATAAAATAAAAAACAAAATGAATGATACGCTATAACTATTTTTTTTAATATATTTATATCCCTTGCGTGTCTTTAAATCCAGCTTGGTATTATCTGCTTGAATTACCTTCTATATTATTATCTTCAATATTATACAAAATATTTATATATATATATATATATATATATATAACTTGAAGGGGAAAAAATATACAGGAACTCCCCGACTTATGTGAGGGTTGCGTTCCACGGAACACTACTTAAGTCAGATTTTACGTAAGTCGGGTAATTTCCCCATGCTTGTGCAGCACTCGCAACTGTGCTCGCTGAATTGATTGAATCAAAAAAGAAATGTTCGACGAATGTGTAAATAGAATTATTTATTGTGTATCTATTAAATTTTTTATCTCATGCGCAAATAAAATTACAAAAGCGTGCAATTTAAAAAAAAATTCAAAATTATAAAATTACAAAAAAGAGAGGAGACAGGCATAACGTCAGTAAGTTTTACCTCTCGAGCATTGTTTCCAGTATCGACGTCTTCAGCTGATAAGTACGCCGCTGCGGAGGTTGAGGGCTGTGGAGATTTAGAAGGGGTTGGCTGCTCAACCTTACGAAAGAACATTTTAATGGATGACTGGACGGTGACTTTTTTCCTTTTCATCGTAGATTTTTTTGTAGCAAGCAAGCATATCATTCACCCCTCTGTTAACTTTTAAGAATCGTTCGCCGTCAGGATCCATCTTCTCAAACCTCGCCATTGCCGAGGCAATTTCACGAAATGCCATTGTCATCTCTCTGGTGATGAAGCATCTTGGCTTCTCATTTGGTTCATCTTGAGCTTCGTCAGCATTTTCTTCTTTCTCTATCGCTGCCTGAAAGTCAAGAAGTTCTTCATTAGATAATTCCTTCTGTTCTTCCTCTATTAACGTCTTTGGCATCAACCTCCAACTGAAGTAGCTCTGCAACCTTTAAAATCTTACCTGCAACCGCTTCATATGATTCGTCTTTTTTCAAATCCTTCGAAGCCTTTTACGTGCCTTAAGCATATTTTCTTCCAATCGCCATTTAAACAACTTTTAGTAATTTCTGTCCAGGCCTTTTATTAATGTTTAAGATGGCGTGGTAAATATTATAAGGTTTCCAAAAGTCTCAATGTAAAATTTTTCTTACCGTCTACTGCAGAGACAATGCCTGAGCAAATGTTGTGCGTAAATAGTATGCTTTTAAATTCAAAATAACACCCGGATTCCATAGGTTGGATAAGTGAAGTCTTGTTTGACGGTAGAAATATGACTCTCACGTTCGAATTGAAATCATCTAGATGCGTAGGATGTCCAGGAACATTATCTAATAGAAGCAAAATCTTGAAAGGAACGTAGTTGTATTTACAATATTTTTCAACCTCGGGAATGAAGCAGCATTTAAACCAATCCTCAAAGAGAGATATATTGTTATCCATGCTCTGTTTCGATCGGAAATGCACGGGTGCGGTGGCTTTATTGATGCCCTTAAATGCACGAGGATTTCCAGAATGGTATACAAGCAGTAGTTTTAATCTGTAATATCCCGCTGCATTAGCCCCAAGCAAGAGCGTGGCTCTATCTTTTGAAACCTGGCATTGTATTTTCCTCTTTGGCAATCCCGTATGTTCGATCCGGCATTTTTTCCAATACATAGCAGTCTCATCAACGTTAAAAATTTGCTGTATTGAATAGCCGCCTTCATCAATAATTTTTTTCCAACACATCACAAAATTTCTCTGTAACTGCAGAATCGGCACTGGCGACTTCACCTCATACTTTAACGCTGTTGAAACCAGCGCGATGCTTGAACGTATGAAAACACCCGTTGCTTGCCACGAACTTAGGTTGGGGTTCGCCGTACTTATCCTTAATATCTTCATAAATACTTGTTGCTTTTGCTTGAATGGTCATTAGACTCACTCAGGGGCCACTCGCTTCTGAATCTGGTTTTCCATCCATATTATTAATTTTCCAGCTGTTCCATCTTCGATATAGCACCGGAACACTGTTTTGTGATCACTATTGATCTAAGTGCGTTGATCCTTTGATATGTTCTTTTATACGCGCACTGTCCTTTAAAATATTATTCTATGTTGAAGCAGCGAGACCTAATTCCCGTGCAACAGATGACAAACTTTGTCCTGCTTAATCATTTTCATCTAAATTTCTAAACCAATTTTGTTTCGTTTCCTCGCACTGCCAGCACGTGCACTTTCCGTTGATTCCTTTCCCCTCACCATTATAATACGTAAATAGGAATGAAGAAAAGTTTCTGAAAATTTGTATTTTATATGATTGAAGGTTTCAGTGAAGGGGAACACATTTCACCATAATAGCGTAAAACCCCACACAATTGCAGTTATCGGTATTATCACAAATGCAATAAGATCGAGTTTACTGTCCGTTAATAATTAGATGCACGAACAGAAAACCCAATAAACCGGAAAGTGCAAATTGTTTTTGTTTTCTGGTCGTTACCTCCAGAAACGTGCTTTAGAAAAAATATCACAAAGGCTTTCAAAATTGATTCTTATAACAGGAACATGTGATAATGATGAAAGGGTAGTGCAATTTTCATTATAAATATGACCTTTTAGAGAGAGAAATAGCTTAGTAATACAGTGAAATTTTCAACCTTCAAGGACTTGGAACGAATTACAAAAGTGGGGGGAAAGTGTTATTGGGTTCACATTGCGATATTTTCACGACTCCATTTATTCCTACGGGATGCAAAATAAGTTTCCACGATTCTTTTAAGTTTGCACCGGCTGGCAAAAACGTACGTAAAGTCGAATTTCCGTAAGTCGGGGAGTTCCTGTATATATAAAACATAAGAAAAAAGTACTGTATTAAAAAAATAAATGCAAGTAGAGTGAGAATGCGAATTATTTATTTATTTTTTTATTTATTTATATATTTTGGTAGTTGTTGGCGTATAGGCTTCTGTGGCCATAATGCACCTCCCAAGGTTTTTGCAGTACTGTACTTTGATCCAAGCCCGAGTTGGGTTGCCAGGCAGGCACTTTACCCACCCAGTCGGCGGTGTGTGTGTGTCACCTCCCGAGCGCGATGAGCAGTTTGACCTGCCTACCGGATTCGACACTACTTGAACTTCACAACTATCACCGACGAAGACATTCTGCGGCTTTGCTGCGACACGCCATTGGCGATTTGAACTGGGTACTCTAACCCGGTTCCCTTTGAAACCCCATTCTCGGGCAGGGGAGGGAGGAGACAGGTCTCTGTCTCCTGTCCTCCCTACCTACCTCCCAT
This sequence comes from Mastigoproctus giganteus, assembly GCF_048544385.1. Taxonomy (NCBI): domain Eukaryota; kingdom Metazoa; phylum Arthropoda; class Arachnida; order Uropygi; family Thelyphonidae; genus Mastigoproctus; species Mastigoproctus giganteus. The sequence continues at coordinate 179,283,451 of NC_143578.1, read as the reverse complement.
ACTTCGCCTCTTGGGGCTCGTCTCCACTGACCTCTTTGGGGATGCCTACTCTATCGTCTCTATCCTTCTATCCGTTTCCCCCCTAGTCTTCAGTCCCCCCTCTCACTAAACCGACGGAGTATACCCCTTAACAATGGCGCCAAATTCTAATTAAACGTCTAAATTCTACCGCTTTCTTGTAAATATCTTTTGGCCAAATTCTAGTGTTACAACTTACACCCCTCCCCCTTTTTTTTTAAACCTTTGCCACTGAAATTAGGTGGTGGAGCCTGCCAGAGTACTTAAATAATCTACTGGAGGCCTGACCTGCCTCCTCGTGACAAGGTGTGGGCAACGGTGGGTCCCACTAGGGGCTCAACGGCTAAATTGTCAGAGAAACAACAGAACATAACGCTACACAACAAACCACTCCCCACACACTTTTTAAATCTTTTTCCTCCACATAGTTCTGTGTCACTCACAAGAATACAACGCGGAGATGGGGGAAACCCCTGGTGCCATCAGACAACTAACACACTACACTTTACCACGGATAGGTGGGTCAGTCCCAGAATTGATCTCCACATTCACCTAAGTATGGAAAAGCAAGATCTGATAAGACGAAGCAGAATTGTAGTTCGACACATACTCGTAAAACTGCTGCCTAAAAAGTAACTGCAGAACTTAATGTTTGTTGGCTGATTGTTGTAGGGTTTTAGGCGCATTAGCAACTTAGCCCATATTGCGCCTTATACAATATGTTTGAAAATCGCATGTGTCCTATTTGCTGTTTGTGGACGGAAAACTCGAGTTTCCTGGAGAAAAAAAAAAAACTATGCTACTCACTTCTATGACGGACTAACTTAGCCACGTTGTGAAAAAGGCCCATAAAAATTCCTCGCCGTATTGACTGAATATGAACTCTGGTCTTCTCCACCCGATGTGGGAAGAACTGTGATAATACCAGCTGTACTACCACGAGAGCCTTAATGTGAGTCTTAGCAATTCAGTTCCTAGGGAAACGGTTTTGCGAGAACTTCATAAAGTTGAAATTTATGGAAGAGTTCTACCTTGCCACAATGATGGTAATGCTAGAAAGAGAATGCGGTGGTGTAAGGTCACGAAGGCTGGACACTTGATAATTGGAAACGTTATATTTTCAAACAAATCGTCATTCACACTTTTTCTAATGTCGGAGTGGTTTTTGTTTTTTTGCAAATGCCAAAGGAATGCGCATCGTCCGGGACTGTCTTGTGCCAACCGTCAAATAGGAAGAAGGATCAACAGTGATTAAGGCAACAATGTTATTCTTTAGGTCCTAACACCACCCTGAACTGCCAAATTACTGCCACTGATTATTCTGAGTGACCAGGTTCATTACCCTGATATTCTGAGTGACCAGGTTCATGGTGCAAACACTGTCCCACAAACGATGCCATGTTTCAATATGTGTCCAATCTTGATCTGAGGAACATGAAACTGAGGCCAAGCATCTCCCATGATTTTCCCAGTCGCGGGACTTAAACCTTTTTCAGCCGCTGTGGGAATATTTGGAGATCATAGCGAGTCCTCCAACTTCACTCAAGGAACTTGAAACGTACCTCCATTCAGAATGGTCCAATATTTAAGGGATATGGTCCAATATCCCTTAAGACAGTTCAAGATTTATATGAAAAGGGTGTTTTTATATATATATAAGCGTATCAAATTAATTTGAAATTCATTGATCAGAAATGGCGTTGACGCATCGAATTTGTTTAGAATACTGTGACTCAACTTATGAATATTTTTTGGCAGAAAGACGCTTGTATCAATTTAATCTTGAGCTGTGGTCGTACTTTTGTTAAGTGTTTACTTTAAATTCTAACTCATTTCCTTTGTAGTCCTCTACCCTGTCTTCAGTCCCTTCATATCAGTGATTTATTGTTGGCGAAGTTAAAAGCAGAAAACAAGCCTGTGTGGTGTAGCATGGAAGGAAGCGGTCCTTACGAAAGCATGGAGATGACAGCATATCACGTAATGAGCCATGGCCGTGTTTGCTGTTACGTAATTACCAGTTCTTATTTTTGCTTGCGGATGTTGGTTAATTAATTAGTTAGCTGCACTTAAATTGAAACTGTGATGTAGCTTGGTGAAGTTAACGAGTTTCGAAAAGACAACTGCTGTGTTTTTTTTTTTTTTTTTTTAAATATTGACGTGCAGTTAGGATACTTGAGTAACTACCTTTTGTAGTATTTTTTCCAGTATTTTTAGGGAATTATTATTGAGTGAAATATCTCATTCCTTACACTTCTTTTTTTATCTGTACGATTTTAAAGTTGTTTCTACTCATCAACTTCATTTTAATTCTCTTTCTTTCTCTCTCTCTCTGCAGAAATAATATTGTTAGTCTGATGTTCATTTTATTAATTGCCATTTTGAATCGGAGTAGTTTTTCTCTCGTCTATGCTCAGGAGAGTCGCAAATGTAATGTCATTTTGCCACCAGGCGTGATTCTTGCCACTAGAGATTGCGAACACCATTAGTGCGCTGTTGTCGAAAAGGCTGACTCATTCGGGTAAATACTTGGATTACTGGTCTTTACATGCAGTGGATGTAGAGACATGAGTTTGAAGATATTACACGAGGTTCTTCTGTACTAGACTACACAGAAGTCGTGTTTATGATGACTTCGATGGTTGGGAATTGACTAAGAAAGATTTACATTTATTTCATACGTCAAAATGTCTATGAAGAATTAGTGTGGAGGAAGTAACTGTTACTAATGTCGATCAGTTGAACTATGTGAATGTGACGGAGTCAAAGATGAAACTATGATGGAGGAATGCACTTAATTTTCGTTATACTTTTTAGCTACTAATATTAATCTGCTTATTAGGATTTAATCAATTTCAGTTGCTTTCGATTCGGAGTTCTTATCCTTGACTAATTTTTTGTGCATAATTGTGTTACACATTCCCCTCTCCAAAAAAAATATAGGTATACACTTAATTCGTTTATTGTTCAAATTGATTTCCACTAACATCTATGCGCATGAATCGTTGTACAAATGTTTCTTGAACGTTTATTGAAACAAAAACACTTATCTGAGAGCATGCATTCCAATGTGTTTTTGGAATGAATGTGACCTTATGTTTTTGACTATAAACCGGACTTTAGGCATCCTCATTTGTAAAAATAGAATCATCAGGGTAGTTGAACGTGACTGAAATATGTAAATAAATATCAGGTGTTGTTGTAAATTTACGAAAAACACCGTCTATATTATTAGGGTTCATACTTTTAATGTACTTAGTATTATGTGTGCATTATCTTCACGTTCAGACAACCCAGTTTAACAGTTGTCTTGTGTTATCATACAGGGGTGATTCCAGGTAGAAAATAAAGGCGCTATTGTCTCCCCGCTCCTCTCACTTATGATCAAAATAGTGATATTTTTTTTACTGCTACATGATGATTACAGCTTAGTGATTCTCCTTTAGCCCCTAGAAAATCCGGAGGCCGTTCCCAAGTAATAAATTATCTGATTAGGGAATATGTATGCATCATAAACAAGAAATTTCCAATTTATATTAGGATTCTCATATTGTATGTTTTTTGTTTAAATTGTAACTCTAAAACACGAATCATTAATAGTCGAAGCTTGTAATTTGATTAGCAGCCACCTGGTTAAAGATGATGAATCAAAATACTTCTGCCAAAAGTAAAGACCTCTTTGTAAATTTTATTTACAGTGTAAGTGAAATTCATTTTTCACAGATATAACACATATCCTGTGTGATTAGCACTTATAATTTGAGTGGCAGCCATCTTGCTTAAAAATGGAAGAGGTGTAATAAAAACATAATATGATACTTTAGTATGTTTTTAGCAATTCTGTAAATTTTGTTTCAATCGTACTGTGAACACAAGGTTATGAGGGACGGGGCGCACACGTAAGATGTGGCGATCTCGCAAGTCCGCTTTCCATTTTTCGATAGTACAGTATATTTAAAAACAAAGTCGAATTGTTACATGCAGAGATATGGAAAATATTATCCCAACAACAACGAATATTTATTGGCTGGAGCTTTTGCCGGTTTAAAGAGCACATACCTACCATCAAGTGCTTTAAATTCCTCCGATTCCGACACACATCACATGTCTGTGCCCGACAAGACTTCACCTGTGGCCACTGTGCCGAACGCGGACACACCTACAACAATTGTCCAAACAAAAATCGAGCCCCTAACTGCGTCAACTCCAAAGCAGCAAAAATGGATCCCAATCACTCCGTCCGGCATGTCAAATGTCCAGTCTATTTAAGGGTATTGAGAACCATCCAGAACAAAATCGACTATGGCTGTACACCATAATCGCCATTCCACCAACGTCCTCAAGATTCTCCAACTGAATGCCCAAAGAGCCAGAAATGTGGTCGAACAAATTAGAATGAAAATGGATGAAGAAGAAATTGATATCATCTGTGCTCAAGAGCCCTACACCCACAAGGGACAGGTACAGGGCTACCCTCGAGCATATAGGATCATTGAGACAACCACAGATACTCCATGGGCAGCCATCATTATTAGGAATACTACAATTACAGTCACAAAGATTGACTCCTTATGCACGCCCTTTGGTGTTTGTGCACACATTATCTGCCAACAATCTCTCTGCACGTAGTCTCGTTATACTGCCGACCACGAACTGATATCGCACCATATATTGAATATCTCCAGTCAGTCAGTCATAACTCTTACCTTTCAGCAAAATCCTAGTAATGATGGACGCCAATTGTAGATCTCACATGTGGCATAGCCGGGTGGATGGCCACGTAGTTTCCCAGAATGGACAGCGATTAGAAGATTTCCTTTCATCTTCTCCATTTGAGGTCCTTAACCAACCACATCACTTTTCTACCTTCAGCAATACCCTTCGGGAAAGCAACATTGACGTTACCCTCGCCACATGGTCCATAGCACAAAAGTTCTCATCATGGATGGTTCATGAGGCCTGGACCACCTCAGACCACAGGGCCATCTCCTTCCATCTATCTAGACAACTTGATAGTACTCCTCCCATATACCACGATATCATCAGATACTCCACCAAAACAGCTGATTGGAATGCCTTCAAGGACAATATAAAATCAAAGCTACAAATGGATACATCCCAACTAAACCATCTAGATCCACAGGAGCACCTCTCCCTCTTAACAACCACAGCCAACAAGCATCTGAGGGAACTATGAAAAAACGTCATAAGCACCTAAAAGCAGTCCCTTGGTGGTGCAGGGAACTAGAATACCTAAGGCGCCAAGTCCACACTGCCCGAAAAGCCTTCCAGAGAACGAGGCACTCCTGGCCTCCTGCTGAGGTCCAGGCTCTACGGGAAGTATATAGAAGATATTGTAACGACTACACAAGCCTCATTCGGCAGAAAAAAGAAAGTGTCTTGGCAGAACCTTGTGACAACTACTGGTAACGCAGATCCTTGGGGGGGGGTCGTTTATTGCATTGTTATGAAGAAGCTGCCCAGGCGAGAGATGTTAAATGCAACCCTGACTCCCGATGGCAATCCAACACACACATGGGCTGAATCCATGAATAATATTCTAAATGCCCTACTTCAGACTGATGAGAGTCCTGTCAATGATGAACAAAAGCAAATTAAACAAGACAACCAGGCCTTCTTCAGCAATAAAATAGAACCTCCTTTCACCTCTGAGGAAATGAACAAAGCACTTGACAGAACAAAAATAAATAAATGCCCTGGTCATGATAATATTGAGGCTGAGGTCATCAAGAAAGCAGCAACACACTCCCGAACCACCTATTAGCACTGATCAACAAATGCCTTGTGAAAGGAATTTTCCCTGATTCTTGGAAACAGGCAGTGCTTCGACTCGCCCTAAAAGGTCAGGATAAAGATCCTACTCTACCCAAATCTTACCGCCCCATTGCTCTTCTCCCGGTCTTGGACAAGGTAATGGAGTGGCTGCTTCAATCCAGATTATCCACCTACTACCAGACAGTCAACTTAGACTCTCCAAAGCAGTATGGCCTTAAGCCAGGATGCTCCACTGAAGACGCTATGAACAATCTCCTCAACACAGCAAACTCAACCACAGAAAAATATCTACTGGCTATCTCCATTGACTTTGCTGGTGCCTTCGATTCCATCTGGTGGCCCAGCATTGTCAGGAGATTACATGAACTCAATATTCCACTCAACCTCTACTGCTCTCTCCAGAACTACCTCTTCAACCGCTCAGTAACATTTCAAACAAATTTTCAGAAAACCTCCCGACCAGTTGTTAGAGGGTGTCCACAGGGCTCAATTCTTGGGCCCTACTTCTGGAACTTAATATTAGATGAATTTCTTCTTATGGATCTAGGTCCTGTGGACTGCATGGCCTATGCAGATGACCTCATCCTCCTTATTAAAGCTGATTCTAGAACTCAGCTTGAGCAAATTGCCTTCCCCTGCCTTAACGATCCTCCAAAATTGGGGAACAAACGAAGACTATCCTCCTCAAAGGATCCTTGGACATAAGAAGACCACCCCAAATTAAAATCTCTGGGCAGACATTGCAACTAAAATATCTAGGAGTAACCTTCGACTCCCGATTAACATTCTTACGTTATCTTAATTACCTCTCCAACAAAATACGTCGTTATACTGCTATGATCGTAAGAATTAGCAGAGCAGACTGGGGTTTGAAGAGGAGGACTCTCATGCTACTTTACAAAACCATCTTCTTACCAGCTGTGTGCTATGGTGCAGCCATATGGTTCCCTCGTGCCATCATTGCATGTAATAAAGCAAAGCTACATACAATTCAACACAATATAAATTTTCTGTTTATACTCCGGCACGACAACCCCAAGTCAGTAGAGTTCACAATAAATCGTCAATACAAATATTTATCGTATTTTGTAGTCACGGGCTTGAACCCCAGTCCACTCAAGGAACGCGTGTTATGCACTCCCGCTCCTGACCACTCGGCTACGTCAGGCCTTTTTAAGCTCTAGTCACTCACCGTGACTAGAGCTTGCCGCACAGTCAGTAATCCTGCCCTGCAGGTTTTAGCAGGTACTCTTCCTCTGGACCTGGAGGTTATTCGTCGCGGCCTTGCATACCGCATAAAGAGAGGAATTCCCACCACCATTCTGGTTATAACACTCGATCTAGCTAATGATCCCAAAAAAGAAATGAAACAGATTTACTCTATGCTCTTCCAGCATTGGCAAAGATCTTGGGAGCAAACAGCCAAAAGTGAAACAACTAAAAGATTTCTTCCGCAAGTTATGATAACTGCACCAAAACCTCCTCCGAGGTACTCAGCAGACCTTCACGTCTCGTTCTTCCTCACTGGTCATAGATCGTTTCGGGCCAAGCTGCATGCCCTGGGTCTCACCGATTCTCCTCTCTGCACATGCGGTGACAATGAAGACTGGATTCACCTCATGTATAATTGCCCTCTTTATGATTTACCCAGAAATCTCCTAATTACGAGAACTGGAAATATACCCAGTGGGCAGGAACATCTCTACATAATTGACGAAACCAACTACAAAGCCTTCACTACTTTTGCCCAGACTGTATTTGAAATGCGTCAAATTCACCTACAGCAGACTGTTCAGTGCACCCCCATCTTATAATGAACCTAAAACTCAATTCACAGGACATATCCTGAATGGAATCAAAGAAAACACCAACAGGATATTGATCTTTATCCTGATCTAACAGGAATCTCTCAACGTTCACAAAGGAAGCTATCTTACAAACCCACCAACCCAAAAAGGACTTTTCTACAATAGACACAAGAACTCCAAGCAATCCTTGAGCTTCATGAATCCATGTTCCTCCTCTCTTCCCTTAAGAGAAGATTATCGAAGTCCTCTACCCAGTGTGGGACACTGCTCATTGCCTACCAGTCACACTTGGCTGGAGAAGATTAAATTGCTGACACTGGGCCCTTGCCCAATGTGGGACCCACTCACTTGCTGGCACCCCTTCTCTTCGAAGTGTAGGACAATATCTGATTTTCCTACTTCTGTTGGAACTCACATAAATACTCCTCTGGGAGTGGGACTGGCATTTAATCTTTCAAATGCAGGGTCATGCTTAGGCAACCTGACTTTGTGGGTCACTTGATTTCACAATCTTTTCTCTTCTTCCTGAGGTAGGGTGGGCTCCCCCAAAGGGGGAGCCCACCCTATCTCGCCCTCTTTCTTCTCCTCAATCTCTCACCCCTTCTCCTATTTCAAAAAAAAAATTTTTTTTGGCCCTCCCTGGGAAGCTCAGGCTAACCCCAGGGTTGGCCAGCCAGAGTTCTCTTCCCACTTGCCAGTGAGGGTAACAAGCAGTCTGTGGTGTTTCACAGACCCTAGGCTAAGCGGCCAGATGAACAACATAACCCGCACTAAGCAAACATGAACATACACTAACATATGCTATCTGGCCTTGACTGTACTGTCTTTTACTTCACAAGAGATTCAAATGCCGAGTTGTGCGAAAGCACCGGTTCCGCTTGTCAAAAAATACTATGTGACTAACACTGTGTTACATGCGGAAGGACATGGCGAAGACATTGTTAACAGTTTTATGCATTTCAGAACGCGCCTATAAAAAAAAAAAAAAATTATTATTTTAGGGTTTCCCGTAATTAAATACATTAACCCGTATTTGTGTCTGTAAATTGCGTATGTTCTAATGTCGATTTGCCTGTTTTGCTGGACGAAAAAACCCCAGTTACTGGGGAGAAAAACCTTGCTATCTACGCTTGAGACCGATTAACTCAGCCACGGAGTGAAAAAAGCCCATTAAAGTTCCTCGCGTCATCGACGGGATTCGAACCCAGGCCTTTTCCACCCGGTGTGGGGAGGACGGTGACGATACCACTGTGCTACTCGCGCAGACAACGCGCCTATAAAGCTCTTTCGAATACTATCGCCGGCTCAGCACAGGATATTTTGAGTTCCAAAACTAGAGCCTGGGAACTGTTAAACAATGTCTTCGCCATGTCCGTCCGCATGTAACACTTCGACTTCCGATGGACAAATTTTCGTGAAATTTTATATTTGGGTATTGTAGAAATATTTTTCGAGTCCCATCAAATTCCATTAAAATCAGATATCATTATCCCTTTCCATACGAAATCCTAGTTATCCACATATATAAATGAAAATATGTTTCAGATGTTCAGGCATAATTCTACAGGAATCGACTCCAGCTTTTAGCATATGTTCCGTTAGTGTTTGGGCTGACCTTAGGTCCAGTTCTCATTCCATAGTCCCCAGTTTCTGCTGGAGTTGCGTTACTCGAGGAACTGTAAGTGTTAGGATGTAATTTCACTTGATTTGCTTAAATGAAAATGGCCATAAGCGAAACTGCGGCGATTCTCAAGGTTAGGAATTAACTCAGATTAAACTAAGTAATGTGGCCTTAATTTTTTTTGTTTTATATACTGGTAGCAATTAATGAATCAGGCGTATGGAGAAGTGGAAAATCTTCTCGTTAGCATAATTTTTTTTTTATGCTAACGAGAAGATTTTCCACTTATTAATTAAAGCAGAGCTTCTTTTTAGAATTTAAAAGAGCATTTCCGTTACAGCTAAATGTACTTATCTTGCAAATATCAAATACGTACAAGGGATCACTTGCAAATGTTTTAACAAGTAGGTAAAAACTGAATAGATCCTTTCTAGTGTAGTGAAGGCAAATACTGTTGTCATTTTAGCCAACCATTTGTTTGCGTTTTAACTTAAAGGACACTTTCGTGTCTTATTCTGCTCTTACAGTTGCCACAGACAGGCAAAATGCAATCCGGCCGTAAATTTTTTATATTCTTTCTTTCCCATTTGTTTCCCCTTTTCGTTCACTTTCTTTCGAGTTCCTGTCAATAGCCTATCTCCGTGGGCGGTGGTGCGTAGCAAATATCTTCACTGAGTGGCGGGCTTTTGCCGTTTACGGCCCTGGTAAGAGCAGTTTCATGATTTTCTTTCATTGGATGCTTTATAATAGTCTGCGCGATACTTCCATCGTCCCATTATATCACGGTAGTCCTGATGGAAGAGCGATATGTATGGAAAAAGTCTCGACTTGAAGACATCGGCAAGCCAGGCTAATTAGGCTTGATGTGCGCAGTGTCGTGGGTGTCAGTGGGTGGGAAGATATTGTCACGTGCTCGTGGCTAATATGATAGCATGTTTCACTTTTGGCAGAAGTTAATATTCTTGGGAGCACATGATGGATTACGTTAAGATAGATTAATCATGGCAGGCCGTTAATCTGTGAATTATTACTGGGTTTAAATATGGACACGAAACGTGTCCCGTATGTGAGAAGGATTTATGTTGCCACGAAAGCGACATGTTCCTCGAAATTAATAGATAAATCATCATAATAGTCTTCTTAGAAAACAGACGACACTCGATGTAGTTTTCCTTGAAATCCAGCACAAAGTCATGAGTGCAACTCATGACTTGATGCTGGATTTCTCTGAATATGACTACAAGTTAAGGAAACTTCTGGTTTTTTTGTTCTACGAGGGAAGATCGGAAAGTAAGATCTGGTATTTTAACTTAAAACTAGATGTGGTTAACGTATAGGTTAGTGCAGTTGCATCAGCTTAATTCGTAGCCATCTACCAAAGTAGTTAAATTGGCATCGTTTTAATTATATCTCATATAGCGAATACCTTCACAACGAGTGGCCTTGGTATTGCACTACCTCGAATAAGTAACGCTTCACCAGTGGAGAAGACTGTTACCTTTTTCTCGGCGGATACCACCACCCAGACGGCACCGTTTCGAGTCTTATTGGCCACTCTTCGGTTGGCAAGCAGGTACCCTGGTGCAGCAATATGAGATATAATTAAAACGATGCCAATTTAACTATTTTTGTAGATGGCTACGAATTAAACTGATAAAATTGTACAAGATTTGAGGTAGTCATTCCACCACATAGCTTGAGGCTCTTGCCTTTAAACGCTTTATAGTCTAAACTAGATGTGGTATAAAAATTATATCTTTGAGCGGTTATAGAATGTTGTGCGACACATTAGAGAAACTGATCTCACTGGAATTGTTATAAGGAAAAGTGACCTGGGTACACTTCTTTCCTGAACCAAAACAAGCAAACAAGCAATACCCACCAAATTTGTTCAATAACTGTTTGAATCAAGGCATCTTCCCAAGAAACTGGAAGACCGTGAGACTGAATCTGATCCCAAAAAACTCCACAGCAGCCAACCATCTACAGACCGATAGCTTTCCTACCGGCGATCAGCAAACTATTTAAGAGAATGCTATACGCTCGAATTGACTCGCATTACAAGAGTGCGGAACTGCACATGTCTACCCAGTTCGGCTTTAAGTCCGAGTCTTGCACAGTAGAGACACTTCGACCTCTACTGCATGGTGTGGCCAACTCCAACAGTAATTCTACTACCTAATCATCTCCATTGATTTGGCTGGGGCGTTCAACACCATTTGGTGGCCGAGCGTCCTGGCAAGACTAAGGCGGGCCAACCTTCCCTGCAACTTATATTTTATTATCAGTCTTACCTTACCGACAGGAGTATTAGTGTCGTGGCACCCTATGGTAGGGTAAGCTGCAGGGGCTGCCCCCAGAGTTCCGTCCTGGGGCCGCTCCTGTGGAACATTGACTTGGACGAGTTCCTGGCCATGGATCATGGTGACGTAAACTAAGCTTTCGCCGACGACCTGATCTTAAAAATTGCAGCTGACAGTAGGGCACAGTTGGAGGTAAAAGCTAACCATGCCATCAAGATACTACAAGACTGGGCCCTCTTACACTGCCCAAAAATCTCGCCGACTAAGACATCTTCAATCTTACTGAAAGACACCCTTGACATGCGCAGGCCACCACAAATAAAGGTGAACAACACCACAATTAAACTCCAAAGCCAGCTTAAGTACCTGGGGGTGATATTAGATTGTAATCTTTCCTTCAAGCAGCCACATCTGGGGACAAAGATAAGGAAGTATTATGCACTGTTAGACCGTGTGGTCCGTCTTGACTGGGGAATTAAACGTCGCATACTCTCCTTATATTACAAAACAACATTCCTACCAGCTATAACTTACGCATCTGCGGTTTGATATCACAAGGCATCAACTGCCATAAATAGACGCATAATCGACTCAATCCACAGAACTATCCTGTTAACTATTACCAGAGCCTGCAGCACCACTAGCACTGTTGCCCTACAGGTATTAGCCAGAGCACTTCCCCTTGATATCATTCGCACTGAAATAACCTATTATATAACCAAAGGAATGCCTTGCACCCATTTGGACTATACAGTTGATAACAGTGCAACCCAGAAGGCTGCAGAAATACCTAAAACAAACCTGGCAAAACCGCTGGACAAACACAACAAAAGGGAATATCACCAAAAAGTTCATCCCGGACGTAGAGCGTATACCCCATTCTCTGAACCTGGCTGCAACCCTGACTTTACACTACCTACCTCCTTACGGGTCATGGGGCTTTCAATGCAAAGCTCACAGCATTGGGAATAGCGGAGGACCCGCGCTGTACTTGCGGGGAACAAGAAAGCTGGGTGCACATTATGTTTGAGTTTGTCCAGTACGAAGACCTTAGATGCAGATTAATGACTAGAGTTCGCTATCTACCGCATAGCCCCACGTCGCATACTATTAATACTAACTTGTTAAGTATCACTAATATCAACCTCGGTTTTTTTTTTTTTTTGGTCCTAGCCACTGAAATCTCAGGAAAGTAAGTGGCAAGACCCGCAAGAGTACAGATATTCTAACACCCGCCCTGCTGCCCCGTGGCTGGTATTGGTAACGTCGGGTCTCACTAGGGGCCCGGCGGCTTACAGGCCGGACGAACAATGGGTACTACATACCCCACACACTTAAATACCTGGCTTGTCCGATACCTAGAACATACGCGAAGATGGGAGAAAATCCAGGAGCCGTCAGATCCTCAACATGCCTAATAATTATCCACTAAACACCTCCAAGGGATAATCTTGGGGGAATAGTGTGGTTTGGTGAGCGACTTAGCGTATTGGAGGTTTTGAATAAATTTTAGTGTTGTTGGTTGTTTACCATTTTGCATTTGCATTGTTCTTGATTAGCTGCCTGACGTCTTGGGTGGGCGGTTGGGGGTTTATCCCCTAACCGACAGAACGGGTATAGCGGTGGTGAAGTACAGAGGTTTGAAAAGTTTTTAATTTGAGCATTTCCGTACCCTCGAGTGATATTTTTTTTTTTTTTTTTTTTTAAGCTCCCGGATCCCCTGTCCGTTTAAGTTGGACAGGGGAAGTTTTTGAATTAGTTCCCTGAATAGATTTTCGGAACTTATTTGTGAGTTCTAGTTATATTTTGTCAGTTTTGATTCTATAGAATTAGTCAAGAATTCGATATTTTGTGTTGGCTATTTGACTCCATTGTTTACTAATATTGTAAATAGTAGTGGCCTATCGACTTTTGTCTCTTCCTTTTAATTGTGTATAAAAGTTTTAAATTTTTACAAACTGATAATGCCGGTAACTATAAGAAGAACCCTGACTGGCTCTCTCTCTCCCCAACCTAACTCGGGAAGAACAGGAAAATGAGGAAATCATTGTCTCAGCAAGAATTTCAGGATTCCGTAAGCGAAGTTTCAGATGAGAAAATTGGACAAGGCATCCTGACTGTAGCTGAGCAATTGGTGTTAGAAAAAGAGATACATTCTACCCCGACTGAAGCCATCAAAAGGAAATCAAGTACTTCAAAGGACTCTGCTTCTAAAAAGAAGAAGAAAACCAACACAAAAGTATAAGCCAAAATCTAGTCAGTTGAAAGAAGGTTCTGTTAAATTAAAACAAACTGAACTGACACAGGTTGCGAAGTTGTCTTCAGTAGGAGGAAAAGATTCAAAAAAGGAGATTAAAAAAAATGTTCCTATAAAAAGGCCAAGAGAAGATCTTGATAGTTCGGATGAATTAGATGTTCTTAACTTGCTGAGTTTAGAAAAGAATAAAAGTGCCTGAAGCAGGTTAAGGCATATTCTTTTCCTAAGTGAGAATAATATATCAGGAACTACCTCGGCTCAGATTCTGGAGATTTGGGATGAACTGGAAATGGCAATTCTGGAGCTCCAAATTGACAACCAGCTATTAAGGTCTAAAGAAAAAGAAGATAGTGAAAGTCTTAAGGATTATGCAGCTGTAGCTTCTATGAAGAAGGAACTTGTGAAGCCTAAGGTAGCCATAATAACCAGTAAGAATGAAAAATATAAATCCCGTGAGGAGATGAAGACGGATCTTTTAAAGACAGGCCAGTGTTGAAGGACATCAAAGTCAAGAATCTTCGAGCTATAAGAGATAAGCGAATTATTGAGGCTGAATCTGAAAAGGATATAGAGGAGATTGTTAAATGCTCTCAATTTAAGGCACTTGGTATGAAGATCGAAAAATAAAGAAGCAGAGTCCAAAGGTTTTGATTTTTGATGTAGAACAAGAAGTGGACAAAAACTTGTTGTTGGAGCAGTTGTGGGTTAGAAACTTGAGACTATGGGTTAGATCAAAAGGTTTTTCAAGATAGTGTTTCGGTTGTTTCTGTGAATAAGGTTAAAAATAAAAATGTGAATACTGGATTTTACAGGTTTCAGGGGGGTCATTCACAGGCAGTTACTCGGCTTTGAAAGAATGTTTGTAAATTGGTCTTCTTGCACGGTGCGTGACATTGTAACAGTAACTCTATGTTACAAATGCATGGCTTTAGACCATGTATTTGTCTATGCTACTGGAACGTTAGTTCATCTCCGCCTCGTTTCACTTTTAAAATACAGGACTGTGCAGTAATGAACTGGCTGTTTGGCTACCCGGAATCATCAGTGCGGAAACGCGCCACCACCACTGGAAGGTAAACCAGGGGCTACCAACCACCAGCAGCAGCAGAAGAGAGGGACGCCAAGAGCCCAACAAAGTTAGAGCCAAAGACTCAAGCCAAAAATAGTAAAAATAAAAAGTATCTTATCCAACTATACAAAAATTAAATACTGTACACAAGATTAGTCTCAACAGATTGAGGTAAACGCAGATGATACACTGAGGTTTCAAAGTAAACAATACAAGTAATCTTGTTAAATTTTGCAAATTAATATAAATATAAAAAAAATGATATAAGGTCAGAGAAAATAATCAAGGATAATAACCCCCCCCCCCACCAAATCACTAGACTAGTACCATTCAACCGTCAAAACTTTACACAAGCATTTTAGCCCAGAAGCAGGCACAAAACTTATAAACAGCTTTTTAGGTTAAATGCGACATCCAATAAGTCCTGCAGTCACCAGTAGCAAAGTCACAGTCAGTTAACAGCCTGCCGAGCAATTTCAGGAGCTCAGGAATTTTTATCGTTAAATTGGGTTGTAGTTGTAGGACACTTGTACGGTTGAAAAAAAAAAAAATAATAATAATAACACAGCACAAGTCCAAAACTGTAGATCTTGTTGAGAAAATGGACGTCATTGCAGTGAAGGTGAAGAGTCTTGAGCTTAATTTGAAACATTCGCAGGTGCAGTCATTGCAGAAAGGATTGAAAGCCTTTTATTGAAGGTTGCCTTAGCAAAATCCTGAAGGGCGCGGTAACTCGTGGCATTTGATACAAAATGAGGTTCCAATCCTGATGAAAAGTTGGGAATTGCATTTTGCAGAGTTACTCGAAATTCATTGTATGAGGGACAAGAGTACAACACGTGTTGCCAATCTTACACAATGACAGAGTTCCGTAAGGGACGAGCGAAATTTAAACAGTTTCTGATTTAATGATTCATGTCCTGATAAATAGGAGGCAAACAAGTCAAGGCTAAACCAGACTGTAAATTTTTTTTTGTCCATAAGAGAATCAACTTCAGGAAAAAAACTTATGCGTTACACTGGCCAGTGTTGTGCCATCCCACCTACTCTGCCACAAATTGATCAACTCTTGCCTAATTATTTGTCGTTCAGCTTTAACATCGACTTGAGTGTTAATAGAAATTCCAAGGATCTAAATGGGAATCTGACGTTTCAAGCGATAACATAAGACTCTGAAAATTACGCAGAGATCGAGTGGTGACGTCCCAGCTAAAACCTGCAAAGCAGGTGTTGAAACCGTTCGACAAATCTGCAAAATACAAAGTAACATTGTACGCTGGATTGACATCAATTTTGATTGAAATTGTACAGTCCGCACCCTATGGAACCAAGCGCCAGGAGCATAGGCAACCATAGGGAGAAACACAGAGTTATAGTAGATTCTTAAAGATCCTCTAGAAAGACCTACTCAGTCTAGAAACTCTGACAAGAGCGCCAGTGAAATTTCTGATCTTAATTGGCAGATTGGACAAATGAAGGAGAAAATTTAACTTGCTGTCAATAGTTATTCCCAAAAGTTTAATTTCTGTTAATAGAAGTGTTTGTGTATTGTTTATTTTAACTTTTGGTGGTCGACGAACGTTCAATTTAGAGCCAAGGATAATAATTTTTGTCTTGGTAGAACTAATTTTTAACTTATTTTCAACTGTCCGTTGTTGAAGATCAGAAAAAACTTTCTCAGGGGATATTTCAATTAAAGATCGTGAATTGCCACTAACAAGGACTGTCAAATCATCCGCATATGCCATGATCTTCACTTTGTCAAAGGTTCGGGTAATCCAACCTTGCAAAACAAAGTTCCAGAAAAGTGGTCCCAAAATCGAGCCTTGAGGACATCCTCGAAAGACCTGACGCAAAATTTTTCTGTACTTAGATCTGGCGGTGATAAATCTGTTAGAAAAATTGCTCTTAATTAGAAGATAAAGTTGCTGGGAACATTCGGCATGCCTTTTGGCCATGGCGAATGCTGAAAAAAGCAATGCATACTGTGGTCACTGCTCAAAGGACATTCTTATAAAAATTGTCCTATTAGTTTTGAAGCGCCTAGATGTATTATTTGTTGGAGGCAGCATAATTCTAATGAGCACATGACAGTGGATAGGACCTGTCCAGAGTAAAGAGCTGAATCGAAAAAGATTCGATTATGAATAGTAATAAGCACTTTGTTAAAAATTGTTCAATTAAATGCACAAAAATCTAAGGATGTGGCTTCCCAGGTAGTTAAGGAGGTTGAGGAGAAGGCTTACGAAGTAGTGCTTTTGCAAGAACCTTACTCTTACCTAAGAAAAGTAAGGGGATATTGGAGTTCATATAGGATCCTTGAGTGTGGCGAAGAACGGTATTCTGCCATTGATTCTCAACCCAGATTTGGGAGTGGCTATGATAACATCACTTTGTAACGAGTATGGCATACCTAGTGAAATAGTGGGCCCTTTTGGATCCTTGTACTTGGTGTTCCTATATTAGGTATGTTTGGGGTCTGACGGCACCCGGGTTTTCTCCCATCTCCGCGTATGTTCTCTGTATCGGAAAAGCCAGAGATTTCAAACTGTATGGGATATGCAATGTGTAGTTTGTTGTGCCCATTGTTCGTCCGGCCTGTTAGACACCGGGCCCCTAGTGAGACCCAACGTTACCAATACCCGCCACAGGGAGGCCGGCCGGGTGTTACCAATATTTGTACTCTGGCTGGTCTTGGTGTTCCTATAGGTATATTTGGGTCTAACGGCTCCTGGGATTTCTCCCATCTCCGCATATGTACACTGTATCGGACAAGCCAGGGATTTAAAAGTATATGGGTCATGTGGTATTTAGCATGTTGTGCCCTTGTTCATCCGGTCTGTAGGCGCCTCCGTAGCCAGGTGGGAAGGAGCAGCAGTGCGTAGCACACGCTTCTTGATTAGACCGGGGTTCGAGCCCGTCACCACCAAATACGGAGGATGCGGAAAGGTCATTCAGGGAATGACCACCGCATATCCCGGAGCAATATGGCCTTAGTTGCTAATGCTCCTAAAAACCAAATAACAACAACAACATCATCCGGTCTGTTAGCCGCCGGGCCCCTAATGGGACCCGACGTTACCATACCTCGCCACGGGGAGGCCGGCCGGGTGTTACCTATATAGTACTCTGGCAGGTCCTGCCACCTACTTTCCTGGGATTTCAGTGGCTAGATCCTTAAAAAAAAAAAAAAAAAAAGTGCTGTTCGAGGTTAGTTATTAGCATTTGTTAGAATAATTTAGATGCTGGCGAGGGGATATACGCTGAAATAAAATTTTCTATATGCATAAATGGGTTGGGCAGGAAATTTTGATGTAGTTAAATTTGGAGGCGTAGGGCTGAAAATGCTGTGAAAGTCAACAGTAAAAGGGGGTGTGAAGACTGGAGGGAAGAAAAGGAAGTATGGGGCCGATAGAGAGGATGGCTCGGCGATTGCAGTGGAGCAGGCCCGTGCTCCACCAGAGGGAAGATATTTGGGAAGGGAAGGAGTGGGGGCAAAGCCCCCTCTCCCCACGGGAAGGGAAAGAAAGCACCGTTCAAGAGAGAAACAGTGTATGTTGAGTCATATGACAGCCTTGGATGTCCTTTAGTCCAGGTGCCCAACAGGGCAAGATGGGGTTCTTCTGGTCTTCTATGGTGTCTTTGAACAAATTGAGTCAGAGTCTTAGTTGTGTTTCCATTACTCTGGGCCATTGAGGGATGGCTGTTGTCTCGTGATTTGTGAACTTTTGGAATATCTTCACTCAAGGGGAGGGTAGGGTCCGTTGTCTTGTGAACAGATTTTGCGCAAAAAGTGTGAATGCTTTGTAGGTCTCTTCCTCTTGTAGAACGATGTCCTCCTGGTTTCGAAGAAGCGAGTGAATCTTGGTGTATAGTTGACATCTGAGGTCCTCGTATTGGTCACACTCGTATACCAGGTGCTCCCAGGACTCCTCCTGTCCACAGGAGCACCGCGGAGTAGCTGCGATTCCAAAGTCATATAGCCTCTTTCTAAATGAGCCATGTCCGGTAAATAGGTAGGTAGTTTTGAGTCCGGGCGAAAACCAGGCTGGGGAGAGTGGATAAACTTGTCCTACATCCGGTATAAACTTCTTAGTAATGGAGCCTTTGTTAGTGAGGTTCCAGCGATTTTGCCATAGTGATTTCACGTGTTGTAAAACCGTCTGTTCTCCATGGTTTTGGAGTTTGATGGGTCTGTGGTGAATCCTATATGAGACTATTTTTCCTTTGGAATGTTGGTACAGCAACCCCCAGCGCGCGTGGGTGCTCACAGTGCAGCAAGCTCTTGTTATTATGAGCAATATCGATCGGTGTGTCATCTCCAGTTTTTTATTGTTGACAGCTGTGCTAGTCTTTGTGTACCAGGCCCCAGCTGCATAGGCTAGTGCTGGGATAAAGAATGCCTTATAGAGGACGCCAAGGGCCCTCTTCTTCAGGCCCCAATCTTTCCTAGTGACTCTGGCCAGTAGGCTCGCATATCTTCTTATTTTTGTTCTCAGGTAGCAGAGATGTGGTGTGAAGTTAAGGTTTCTGTCAAGTATCACTCCGAGGTATTTTATTTCTGTTAGCAACTTTATGGTTTTCCCGTTTATCTTAATCTGCGGCGGTCTTCTAGGGTCAAGGAATCCTTTGAGAAGTATTGAACTTGTTTTTTCTGAGGAGATAATAAGAAGATTTGTACTAGCCAAATTTTGCAAGTCGCTAGTGGCCCGGTTTGCTATGGTCTCCAGTCGTGCCCGGCTGTCAGCCTGCAGCATCAGAACCAGGTCATCCGCATATGCCTGGGTTTTAACATTTGGAATATCCAAATTAAGGAACTCGTCTAGGACCAGGTTCCACAAGAGCGGCCCCAGGACAGAACCCTGAGGGCAGTCCCTGTGGACCGGCCTAGAAACAGAGGCGTATGGAGTGGTAACAGTGATTCGCCTGTTTTCAAGATAGGATTTGAGGCATCGATATAAGTCTCCTGTGATATGAGCCTTCCGGAGCCTGGCCAGAACAGCAGGCCACCAGACAGAATCAAAGGCTCCTGCGAAGTCAATCGATATTAGGAGGAAGTATTTTGTGTTGCAGTTTTTAGCTGTTTCAATAATATTTTCCAGAGCCTCTACAGCCGAGCGCCCCTTCCTAAAGCCATATTGATTAGGCGACATGAGGTTTGATTCTTGGAAGTGGTTCTCGATTCTTTGGTAGAGAAGGCGCTCGAAGAGCTTGCTGAAGATTGACAGCAAGGCGATTGGCCTATACGACCCTGGCATTCCTTGTGGTTTCGTCGAGCTTTTTTAAAATAAGTTTTATTCGTGCAGTTTTCCACGAGGCCAGGAAGTAGCCCACCGAGAGACATCGGTTGAGGAGTCCCAATATTGTGTTCGGTATAGTTTCTACCACCACCTTGAGCATCTCGGGCTCAATTTGATTTATACCAGGGGTCTTTCTATTTTTCATTCTCGCTGCCGCTATGCTGAGTTCCATTGGTGAGAAGGCAGGTTCAACAGCTGTGGTTGTGTATGTGTTATTGTTCTCACATAGTTTTCTTTGTTCCTGGGTTTGAGGCTCGGTTGCAGGAAGGAAGATATGATCCAAGATATTGTCTATAGAGGATTTCCATGTTCTGGTATAGGTTCCCTGAGCTGTCTCGTTTGCCGTTACGACTTCCCCACTGGGGAGTTTGTTTGTGGTGACCCGATACACCACTCCCCATGGGTTAGCATTTCCTTCTGTATTTACTAGGTTTCCCATGAGGCTTTCCTTCTTTTCTTTATTTTAGCTGTGTAGTCATTTCTGACCTCACGGTACTGTTGCCGCAGTACATCGACCTCTGCCTGTGGCAGGATCTACGCGCCCTCTGAAATGCTTTGCGGGCACTATTTACCCTTTTCCGGAGATCTGTGAGCTCTGGCGACCACCAAGGAACGGCTTTGAGGGAGGGCATCTTCTTCTTGATGGCTATATCTTCCGCTTCTGTGATTATTTTTTGTTACCTCTCGCTGATGCCGGTCTAGGTTGAATTCATTGGGGTGGAAGTTTTCTGCTTTCTCCGTCAGCAGCTGCTTAAAAAGTTTCCAATGCGCTTTTGGTATGGCGTATCTTGGTAATAAAAGTCGTGTGACATGTTGCGATTGGAGTGATCCGTGGAGGTTGTAAGTTAACACTCTGTGATCTGAAGTGGTCCAGTGTTGTTCTACCTCCCAAGGAGAGAGGTGTCCTGCTATGGAATGACTTGCAAGGGTTAGGTCGATATTAACTTCCCACATAGTGTTCGAGACGGTGTGGGGCTGGTTTGGTCTGTTTAGAATGGATAGGTCGCTGCTTGATATGTACTCCTCTAGGTGCTGGCCTTTGTTTGTTCCTTTCCGTTCTGGTGTCTCACTGTGCCAGGCAGGTGATCTGCAGTTTGCATCAAGGCCTAATATAAGTTTGGCGTTTGGTAGTTGTTGCTGCAGATTCTGAAGATATTGTAGGGAGTATGTCTTGTCCTGGTCGGGCATAGATGGACACTACGTAAAATTCCCCTAGGGATGATGCTATATGGGCGCAGACTGCCCAGTTTGTGCACAGGTCTGTTATCTTAGTTACAGTGAGGTCAGGATTACCAACAGCGATGGCAGCCCAAGGAGTTTCACCATCCACTTGGACAAATATTGCAAATACAATGATGTTCTTAGGCCATACTTGAGGTATTTGGAAAAGGTGGTAAGTAAGTTGAGGACAAAGCCTATAATAGTCGCCGCGGACTCGAACACCGGTTCCACGCTCTGGGGTGCTGGAATGTCCGAGGATAGGGGTTTAGATCTTGAGGATTTCCTTGCATCTCTGGGCTGGGATGTGGTGAAAATCTATAAATTGAGTATTTCTCCTACAAAAACAGTAACAATACTTTTAAAAGGCAAGCTGAGCTTAACAAGGCCACCGCTTATAAGAAGTGGAGATGTCTCCCTTAGATACGTGAAGATACCTGGGGTTGTACTTGGAGGAGCGATTGTTTTTTACAGAGCACGCACGGTACCTGAAGCAGAAAACCAAGCTCCTATACTCAAAGCTCCGCAGAGTGATACGAGTTAAATGGGGCATTAAAGGTAGAGCGTTGAATATGCTCTACAAATGGGTATTTGTCCTATATTCACATAGGCTACGGGGGCTTGGTTTAGTAGAGCGGTGAATTCTGCAGTGAAGAGATAGTTGCTGTCTGCTCAACGATTTGCCCTTCTGGGTGTAACTCGGGTCTGTCGTACATTGTCTTCGGAGGCGGTACAAATCATAACAGGAAAGTTGCCAGCGGACCTCTTGGTGTTTCGTGCAGGCTTGTTATACTGGAGAAGCATTTCCACAGAACTACTTTGTGTTCAGTCTTGTCCAGTCGGCAAAGTGCTGCTGGATAGACGTCTGCTGATGGTAGAGCAGAGGAGGATTGAGGACCAGATGGTAAGCATATGGCAGAATAGATGGTTGAACTCCGAGAAAGGGAGTGAAACTTTTCACTTCATCCCCTCTGTTCAAATAGTCAATTATAGGGACCATGGAACCTCTGACGAAGTGTTCAAGGCGGATTTCCTAAAAACCATTATAAAATTTAGTAATTATTAATAAAACAAACTTTCAAATAATTAATTAATTTATAATATTTTAAAAAATCAAACTATTACAGGAAAAGAAAACTTATTAGTATAAACTCTACAATATACTAAATAACCTTTTGAAATCCTGCTCTACTTCTGTAATCTGCTTTTATCCATACTTCTTTTCTGGTTTAGTGCATATGGGCATAATGCTCAGGAGGCACTGAGAGAACTCTGTTGCTTATATGGTGATACCCACTAAACAAAACAAAAAATTCAAACACCCTCTGGAGATAAAGTGATAGATGCAATCTTATGAGCAGGGAGAGAGGGAGGGAATAACACACACCATTAATTTTGCAGAATATGTCCACTGTTAATGTTCAAAATTTTCCCTCTACAAAAGAGATATGCCTGTAGTAAGACATTAAGAAAACTTCAACTACTTGGTGACGTAGTCATATTCTTGAGAGTGCATGATTACACAACGCGCATATTTAATATCAGATATGCTGGGACACACTAGGTGGAACACTTTGCTGCAAGTCCCATGTTGCCTGATTAAGAACATTGATTTTCATCCGTTGAGAGGTTCGCAGAGTGACTGGTCTGGCTCTCTCTGGGGTTTATTACCGGGTCCACGAATCAAATTTCAAATTATCTCTAGTCAGATTATACATTTTACGGACGAAATATGGAACTCTAGCTTCGCACGACGTCAGTCAGCTTCAAGGAAGTCTTACATTCACAAAACGTAATAGTTGTTGAGATATAAGCATGCAACCCAAATTTTTGTTATAAATGTATGACAGCTGCGAGTGCTTTGAAATTATTTCCGAAGTTTAAGTAACAAAAGTTCTCTTTTCTTTTGAAATTCACAGTTAAATATAAAAATTGTCAAAAATATTTTATTTTTAAGCTCAACTTAACTAAATTGCAGTATTTATTTTTCGAGGAAGAACCCATTGCATCATTATTACCTCGGTAAAAAAAAAAAAAAAAAAAAAAAAAACGTTAAAACCAACTCCTCTCCTTACTCGACCTGCAAATTTTCTGCCTGAATGGGACGTCATTCAGCTTCGTGCAGCCGAAACATCACTATAATTGACTTAAATCTAACTTCAAAAAAACATTTCAAGGTTTGAAAGTTTTTCCATTTACGGATAAGCGGATTTTCATTTCTCGTCCTTACCCAATTTTTTTTTAAATTTGTTTTTTAAACTTTTATTTGTATACCCTTTCAGTTAATGTGATGACTAATCAAAAATTGCAGTAAAATCGAATCACCCATAATCAAATTAAAATTTGCAGGAAAAAAGTACAATTTTTAAATAAATTGGAGAAATACAGTAAAAGCTACTATCCAAAATCTGCAATTTTCGAAGGAAGACCAAAAAGTAGTCTATGGGATGCGTTGCTTCCGAATACTTGACTAGCGACAAGGATGGATGACAGCACGTAATGTTATCTCCAGTGATTTCTGGCTTGGTGGTTTTTTTTTTTTTTTTTTTTTTTTTTAATCGAGACGTTATATATTAAGTGAGCTCTTTCAGTGGTATAAACAGACCGTTTGAAGAAGAAAGTATTGAAAAAGGTAACTCGTTGAAAAGCAAAAGTTCGCTCCGACTGAGAGAACTAAGGCCACGGTATACAAAAAAACACCGTTAGGAGACTAAAAATAAAAACGTGTGTTGTTGCTGTTCCACACGTTTCCCTAGTTTTCACTTGCAAGCTGCTCATCCATCCTCTGGTTGAGCACTATGATTACGCAGGAAATATGAGATGGATTCTTGTTAAAAACGTCAAAAAGAGGTTCTGCATTGATAATTTGTTTTCAATGAGTAATAAAATATCGGTAAGCCTACTACAACAAAAGGATCTATATGCCGCATTATTAATAGTTTTATTTCTCCTGATCAAATTCTGCAATTTAAGAAGTTGAAACGTTTCTGTTAGTATACAACTTTGGAATGCACAAGATAATTGCAGTACTTGCTTAATTCATAATGTGGTACGGTTTCGATTCATCTGTGCAGTATATTTGCTTTGCTTATTTACGAAACTGTGCGGAAAGTGAACTTTTTGACCATGTTACCTTACAAATACAACATGTCAGCTTATTGGTTAAACCACCCTGACATCGACAGTACAATAATAACCGAGTTTTAATTTTTGAAATACAGAGACCACACGTGTATGCCACGTGTGGTCTCATGATATCACATGAAGCCGAATAGAAAACGAATATACGAGAGGTAAGTGGATGTATTCAAGTATAACAAAAGTTTGACTTCATGTTGAGATAGACTTTACCGAGACCGACTAGCTCGGCTGTGGGGGGGGGGGAGTTGGGACGCTTAACAGCTTCTTCCATCTACATGGAACTTGAACCGGGGCATCTTTCGCGCTTTGGCTACGTAATGTATACTGTTGATTATCAAGCGGGACTGGAGTCCCTCCAAGTGCTGTAGTCGTAAAATTAACAGAAGGTATACTCTGTGAATGTTACGTATGCAGAGAGTATACTGTGCTTATTAATCGAATTCCAGAGGGTATACAGCGTATACCCTCCACTACAGCCCTGGTCCCTCCCAATTCCGCATGTGTGTACTCTGTACCGCAGTAGAACTCTCTAAAGGCCAGAGGTAGTGTGAGCTTTAGTGTTGATCTGCGTAGTTAGTGTTGGTCTGGTGTTCCTCCGGCCATTTAGCTGCAGAATCCCTAGTGAGACCCCACGTTACCCATCCACTGCCCCGTGGAGGCAGGCGGGATGTTGCAGGGAATAGAAAGGTCTCTGGCAGGGGCGAACTCTAGGTGACCGAGAGAGAGACTCTGGAAGAGACATTAGCAGGAGAGAAACAGTTGCAGATAAAGAAGGTGGATGATAGGAAGACTTTTTCCACCTGGAAATGGGAACTTGATCTTTTTCTGTTAAAGGGATGGGGGGGGGGGCAAATTTTTCTGTTACGAACAGAAAAAAGATTTGTGGTGGTAGAGTTCACCAGGCGAAAAGGTGTGGAAGGGAAGAGGGATTATAGGGGAGTAAAGTCATAGGGCTAGGGCACCCTATTTGGGGTGCCCTGGCCCAATGATCGCACTGTAGACATGCCGTGCTTCTCTGTTAGTAATCCCACACTGATCAGGCCAGTTGAAGTCAGTGTTAGCATATCCCACGCCATGCCTCAGATCAGAGACATGGC
Source organism: Mastigoproctus giganteus (assembly GCF_048544385.1). Lineage (NCBI taxonomy): Eukaryota > Metazoa > Arthropoda > Arachnida > Uropygi > Thelyphonidae > Mastigoproctus > Mastigoproctus giganteus. The sequence continues at coordinate 179,257,826 of NC_143578.1, read as the reverse complement.
GTTAAGGCAGGGGGACTTCCTAATAGGTTGTCCCAACTAGAACAAATTAGGGGTTCTTGCTAGAACAACACACAATGCACTCAGTCCAGCTGCACACCTGTCATACTTACGTTTACACAATCGCACACTTTTTTTTTTTTTTTTTTTTTTTTTTTTTAATATGTATTTAGGGGCAGAATAGAAATTTGGTTACTCACGACATGTACATAACGAAGTTACAGGCCATATTGATAACACCGTTCCTCTGAATGTTATGTATAATATGCAATACACTGGTGTTAAAAATTTAAGGACCAGCCAGGTTTTCACCTGTAGCTTCTCATAGGAGTGGATATGGATATGGGAAAAACATACCAAAGGAACCTCGAGAGGTACAGAAATGATGAAACAACACCGACACAACAACGGAAACAAAACGTACAGAGGGACTTTATTCAAAAATGTCAACATGATACAGATGCATCACTGCCAAAGGTGGAACAAAGGGAAGAAGTGGTCCTCATTAAGTGATATGGCCACCTCTAATGTCGATGCAGGCTTTGCACCGGCTGTCCATACTTAGAACAAAGTTGTTGATAAGTTCTTCCGGTAACATCGTCCATTCCTCTGTCAGCGCCATCGTCAGCTTTGAACATTTTCTGGTGGGTCGGTGTGAACGTGCTGCTAGGCGTCCCAGGTGTGTTCGATGGGATTTAGATCGTGGAACGAGCAGGCCAGTGCATACGAACGATGTCCTCACTTTAAAAAATATATATCAACAGCTGCAGTGCGATGGGGTTATCATCCATAAACACGAACTTGGGGCCAATGGCACCTCGGAACAGACGCACATAGGGAAGGATTACCTGAGTACAATAACGTGCACCGGTTACAGTACCGCCTTCCAGTATCTGGAGTTGTGTACGTTCATCCGAGATAACGCCTCGACTGCCATATCCATCACTTTCAGTGATGTTTGCGGGATGATACCGTGTGCCAATCTCTCGCCAGATTAGCTGAAGTCCAGAATCGCTGCTGACTGAATCTACCCTCATCAGTAAAGAGTACCTTTTTAGTAAAGATTTTGTGGTTGTAACCTTTAGTTGGTAAGTGGAATTTAAACTGGATCTTCAGGCATCCAAATGCTTCGAAATCAGTCTGATTCGATTATAGATCAGTTGATTTTTCGCGATTCCTGTAAATGAGTGTCATACACTGTCTTCTGTTTCCGTAATTCAGATAATATTTTAAATCCATGAACTGTTTTTCTCTATTGGGATAAAACTGGCTCACTGCGCTTGACTTTCTCATCCATACGAGTTAAGTAACTATGAATGCCTGCTGTGTTGTAAGCTTAATCAAAGTAAAGTTTTTTTTTTTTTTTTCTTTTTTTGCCCCTTCCGTATATATCTGCTTCATCTTATCTCATTCTGGTGCTGCTGCACTGCGTGTTTGTAATTTATTAAATATATTGATTCCTAGGAATTACATCGAGACTTTCGAATAACTAATTGTAGACCGTAATTATCGTCTGTGTAAGAGTTGTTGTAATAGAGAACTATGCTTAACTGTAATTTAAAACTTTGAATATAATTTTAAAATGAATAGAGCTTTTTGATCTTTTATGGAAAATGCCTATTTAAACTCACTTTGCTAAACAGCCTGGATTGTTTTCTGAATAGGCCGATTGTGGGAGCAAGTTTTACTCTGTCATGGCTTCATACAAATGGTTGCTCGTCGGAAAACCTGGCTAGATCCGACAGTATACGCAGTTTAGTAGAGGCGCCTCCGTAGCCAGGTGGGCAGGAGCAGCAGTGCATAGCACACTGTTCTTGGTTAGACCGGGGTTCGAGCCCGTAACCACCAAATACGGAGGATGCGGAAAGGTTAGAGAATGACCACCGCACATCACTGGAGCAATATGGCCTTAGTTGCTAATGCTCCTAAAAACCAAACAACAACAACAGCAGTTTAGTAGAATAGGTTGAAGTATTAGTATTAGTGACATTGTGCAAGCAGAAGCCATATGCTTTTGCTGAACCGGCCGAAAAAAAAAAAAAAAAAAAAATATATATATATATATATATACACACACACACACACACACACACACACAGTGGCGGACAATAAAAATGCATCACTTGTGAATTTTGCAAATGCGTTTTGCGCAACATTTTGGTTTGCAGAAATGTTCGAAATGCATTTTTTAGATGGGAAATATATCTCTGTGAATGAAATCAGTAAAACGACTCCACCTGATATACCTAATTGCCATAAATACCTTCCCAAAGGGTAAACTGCGTAATTAATGGAAATATTAGAAATCATGCAAATGGCAATCATGGCAACCAAACACATTTTTTTTCATTTTACGTGTACAAACTGAAATGACAAGTTAACGTAATAGTATTATGTGCTGTAAATCAGCAAAATAAGTCCTCAATATTTGTTGTTCCCCCCCTCGAGTTGTAATTACAACGATCTAGCATAGAGTTAATCAACTTCTGGAAATACGGTTGCCCAATTTCCTTGTACCACATCCTAGTAATGCTCTCCTGCAGCTGAATCTTACTTCTTTGCTTCTTCTGAGCAATTTTAGATGATATTATGTAACAGCAATTTTCAATTGGGAATCTGATCTGTGTTGTTGCCGGGCCAGTCCAACACTAATGCCAGCATTTCTGAGGTATGACTGCACCTTAAGGGAGAAAAACGAGTGAAAACATTTGGTGTATGTTTTAAGCCTTGTAAGACAAGATTTAGATTCATCATTAAATCAAAATAGCATAAAACTACCAATTTTGCTGTGTGAAAAGGTGCTGAATCCTGTTGAAAAATTCAGTTTTGAACGTCTGTGTGGTGATCCCTAATAACGGGTTTCTGCATTCACCGTTCGATTAATAAACTTAATTCACCCTAGACCATCTGACCGGCGGGAAACTTTACAGTCACGATGGTATGCCTCTGATTTTCGTCTTCTGACATATCACTTCCCATTTGAGCCATGCAGGTTGAATTTCGATTCGTCAGAAAAGATGTCCCATTGCTCTTTTGTCCATGAAAGGCGTTTTAGCCCAAGCAAGTCGCTTCTTCCTCATTTGTTGGGTCAACAAATGCTTCTTCTTGGGCCGATAGGTATGCAGACCACATTCCGAAAGCGTCTTTGGATAAGGTATAAGGTATGTTAGTGTCTAACGGCTCCTGGGATTTCTCCCATCTCCGCGGGTGTACATTGTATCGGGGCCAGAGATTTGAAGTGTGTGGGGGTCATGTGCTGTATATTGTGTTGTACCCTTTGTTCCTCCGGTCTATTAGCCGCCGAACCCCTAGTGGGACCCGACGTTACCACACCATGCCACGGGGAGGCTGACCGGGTGTACCACTGTAGCTAGAGTACTCTGGCGGGTCCTGCCACCTACTTTCCTGGGATTTCAGTGGCTAGGACCAGATTTGAGAATGAGATGATCGCTGTTTCTTGAGCAACGGTTGTAATTTTAACAGAGCGTAGGGTTGTTCGCTGATAACTTGTTCTAGGGCCAAATAGGTCGGGCAGTAATTTTGATGTTTTTAGATTTAGACCTGTGGGGAATGCGTGTGTGTGTATATATAAATATATGTATATATACACACACACACGCGCGCGCGCGCACACACACACACATATATATATATATATATATATATAAACTAAATAAAAAAAAAAAAAAAAAAACGTTGTGCAAGAGAAAAGTAAGGGAGGAAGGCAGAAGACTGGAGGGTAGGAAACAGAAGAAAGGGGCCAAAAGAGAAGATGGCCCCTGATGACAGTGTGGCATGCCCAGTGCCTCACCAGAGAGAAGAGTGGGGTGGCGGGTGGACGAAAACCACCACCCCACAAAAAAAAAAAAAAAAATCATTCTGTAAGAGAAAAATAGGGGGGGGGGGAGTAAAAGAACGGATGGCAGGAAACAGAAGAAAGAAGCCGAAAAAAAAAAAAAAATAATAAATAAATAAAAAATAAATAAATAAATAAAAAAATAAAATAAAAAATGAGAGAGAGATATACTCCGCAAGTTCAGGGTAGGTACAGCTAGCACGGCCAGTCAGTTGGAGCCGACAACTTGCTGGAAATCCAGCAGTGTGAGTGCTGCTATGGTGGATGGGTCATGTTCAGTAAGGTCTAGTTCAGGTGCCGTCATTGGGGCTCCATTTGGTGAGTCTGTGTCGCATCCAGACTAAAGGCTGGTCCAGTAGTCCATCAGAACGAACAGTGGGGGTGGTCAAAACCGGGAGTCCAAGATTGATGGTCAAGTCCAGGGATCGATGCTAGGCCTCTTCTTGATGAAATGTGTCACATCTGGTCGAGAGAAGTTTGTCCAGAAATCAATGATGAGGAATTTGTCAAGGTATGTGCGGACCCTGTCTTTTATTGCACTGCTGGTCAAGTCTTGTGCAAGTTGGTCCAAGGCGTTAGCATCCATGGCTCAATGATGCGTAGCAACAATTGGCAGTCATGGTTGTTATGACCTATTGATTCGGATACTAAGGTGGTGGTAGCGCTTTCTGCCTGGTAAATAAGTCCATTGCAAATTGAGTCAGAGCTCGGTAAGTTTCTTCATTCTGTAGGGTGAGGTGTTCTTGATTTTGGTAGTTGAAGCGTAGTTTTGTTATTAGGATCCTCCTGAAGTCCTCGTAGATTTCACAGCTGTGGGCAAGGTGCTCCCACGTCTGATCCTCTCCACAGTGGCAGCGGGGTGAGTCGGAAATTCTGAAGTCATGTAGTTTTTTCTGGAAGGAGCCATGTCCAGTGAGGAGGTAGGTAGCATAGAGTCCTGGTGAAAACCAGACAGGTGTGAGGGGGTAGGAGGCCCTGACATCAGGGAGGAATCTTTTGGTGACAGCGCCTTTAGTTGATGCCTGCCATCTTTCTTGCCAGGTGTCTGTTAGATGTTCATTAAGTCTCTTCTTTTCAGCGTTTCTATTATTTGCTGGGTCAGTGGTGAAACCTGCACAAGTAACTGCTCTTCCTTTGGCTATTTGGTAGAGCAACCCATGACGAACAATCTCCAGGTCCAGTGGAAGAGATCCAGTGAGGACCTGGAGCGCATGGGTGCTGACAGTGCGACAGGCACGCGAGGACAGAAGGAGAAGAGAGCGCTGGATAGTTCCTAGGCGCGATCTGTTTCCGCGTCTTTGGATAGTTCGTGCACTTGTTTTAACACCAGAGGCCATCTCCAAGTCAGGTTTTAGATCAGGAGCACTAGCATGGCGATTACGAAGGCATAGCCGTTTCAAATATCGATCTTGGGAAGACGTAGTCACTGTTTAACGCCAGATCCAGGTCTTCTCTTCACATCACTGGATTCACGCTTTAATTTCAGCACTCGGGATACTGTTGACTGGTGGCAGCCTATTTTATCAGCGATAGCACGCGTAGAAAGCCCTTCCTGGGACAGAACAACAGCTACACTTTTTTTTTTCTTTCTTTCTTCGTGTCAACTGAATTATGGAGCCGTGCTTACACCTCCGCAAAACTGGATACTAATGAGTGTATATACCCTTCCAACGCCGTATTTATAGAAACGGCTGAAGCAATAGAAACGTTATGACGCAACATCTTTGCTTTGCGATAAACAAAATGACTGTAATTGCCTTGTTTCTAATTCTTCAGTTTCATTTTCTGCCTACACCAAAGCTCGCAACAATTGTGAAGCAGTTGTTAATCAGTCCAAACTAGAGTTTGAACAGGCTAAGAGTAGAAAACTTGCTTCTTGCCCTAATGGTAGCCGAGCATTCTGGTCTCTTGCCGAAGCTATTGGCCCAAACTTTTTCCCACCTGTGTCCAAACCGGATGGTTCTGTTTGTCACTTCAGCCAAGGATAAAGCTGACTTGCTAGCATCCCATTTTTCTTCCAGCTCATGTATTAATGATCTTGGTACAACACCTCCCACCATTCCCAACACGCTCTATTCAATGCCTCCTGTGGTCTTCCGTCAAAAGGATATCAGAAGGATTTTGATGAATCTTGATGCTAAGAAAGCTCCAGGTCTTGATGGTATTTCTCCACTTGTTCTCAAAACCTGTGCTCCTGTACTTACTCCTGTTCTTTGCCGCCTTTTTTCACTTTCTTATTCCAAAGGTGTTTTTCCTTCTGCTTGGAAATTTGATCATATCCAGCCAGTTCCTAAAAAGGGTGACAAATCCCTCTCATCCAATTATCGTCCCATTGCAATTACTTCTATTCTTTCTAAAGTAATGGAGAAATCAATTAACTGCCAAATCTTAAACTACCTAGAAACCTTCCGTCTGATCAACGATCGCCAGTATGGATTCCGTCAGTGTCGATCCACTGGTGATATTCTGGCTTACGTTACCCATTTATGGACTAATTCAATGGAAAGGTTCGGTGAAACACAAGTAGTTGCTTTTGACATCTCAAAGGCTTTTGATCGTGTTTGGCATAAAGGTCTTCTAAACAAGCTTCCATCTTATGGTTTGCCAACTGTTTTCTCTGTGATCGCTCACTGATTGTGAAGGTAGATGGCTCTCTGTCTTCTAACTTCTCCACTAATGCCGGTGTTCCCCAAGGTTCAGTTCTTTCCCCCACTCTTTTCATCTTGTATATTAATGACCTTCTTCCATTGACTGGAAATCCTATCCATAGTTTTGTAGTTTTTCCGATGATAGCACATTGCATTCCACTTTCCATTTTGAGAAACCTTGTCCTGCTCAATCAGCTTCAACTTCTCGAAAATCTTCTACCATTTCCTTAAATGCCGATCTTCATGTAATTCTCCATTGGGGCAAAGACAACTTAGTTGATTTCAACCCTTCTAAAACTCAGTCTTGTCGTATATCTCGCAAAAAGGTTTCTTCTGCTCCTATACTTATCTTTAGTGACACTCCAATTTCTAGGCAAAATGATACATCTCTTTTGGGGATTACCCTGACTTCTAATCTCTCTTGGCACAAGCACATTACAAATAGTGCTTCCTCTGCATTTAAAAAACTTTTGGTTTTCTCTTTCGCTCTCGGTGTTACTTTTCTTCCAAACAGCTACTCACTCTGTATAAATCGCAAATCCGCCCTGCCATGGAATATTGTTCCCACATCTGGGGTGATGCCCCCAAAACCTCTCTCAGGCTTCTTGATTCTATTCAGAAGAGGGCAGTTAGGTTAAATTATGATTCATCTCTAATAGTCTCTCCACTCGCTTTCTCATAGACGTGCTGTTTCTGCTGCACGCCTCTTCTACAGATACTTCCATGGGCACTGTTCTTCTGAATTGGCTTCTATAATTCCCGCTCTCTCTTTCAAAACAGTCCGAACACGTGCCGCCACCAGCCAACATCCATTTACTGTCCAACTTCAAACCCACAGAACCAACTTTTCATCTTCCTCATTTATTCATTCAACTGCCGTTTTCTGGAACAACCTTCCTTCATACGTATTTCCTGAAAATTACAATCTACCGAAGTTCAAGTCCAGTGTCAACAAATATCTTCTTTCGTCTTCTCGACCTCCAACCCAAGCACGGTACTAAGTTTATAGGTTCTATTACCTCTCGTGTTTTGGGTTCACATAAAAAAAAAAAAAAAAAATATCTTATACGTCTCACTAAAAATGTTACTTTTTTTATGGTGATGCAGTTTTTGTCCGCCACTGTGTATACATTTGTATATTAATAAATACAAATTATGCGTTTCACTCTTCACTTAAGTAACTATCCAGTTGACCTTCTGAATTTACCTATCAGCCTCAACTACCTATGAAGGCAACTTGGCGGCTAAAAGAAAACTTCCTGCAATCTAGTCTAAACCTCTTCCCCTGTGATATTTGAATTTATGATCCCTAGTTCCAGAACTCTTTATAACAGTGAAAATTCTGCCTTCATTCAGTTTACTATCCCCTCTCAGAGCCTTATAAACCTCAATGAGTTCCCTTCTAAGGTGCTTGATTGCTAAGTCCACATGAACGAAGTCTTTCCTCGTACGTGTACTCTTTTGATAATCTTACAATGGGAAATGTCAGTTTTGGACCCTTTCAAGGTTAGTGACTTTTTTCCCGCATTTAAAATACACAGTATTTTAAATGCGGCCTTACAATTGCCTTGTGCGATGTGATTATGACCTATCCCTTTCTACAGGATAGTGTTCGATAAATCGATTCTATACCATTTGGGGTTGCTATTCCCCAACTAAATGGTCACAAAGCCCCCTTTGTGACCATTTTTGAAGCTTGTTCAAGTCATCCTGAAAGGAGAGCTGCTTGGCACTGATCATTAATCTCCCATTCTTTATATCGTCTGGAAATTTTGACATCACGCCTTTCATTCCTTCATCGGTGTCGTTTATAAAACTCGGAAACGACAGTGGTCCAAGAAGCGATCCTTGGGGGACTCCACTTCTGAAATTACACTAACCTGAAGAATATCCTTCAAGGTAGCTGTATGCTGCTTTGTGAAGGATACTGAAAATATTTTTATATGCTTGCGCGTTTACTGTCATCTCCATAGGAATATGGGGATGGATTATATGGGATTCTATTTGTAGCGATATACGAGTATATACATAATAATAAACAAGCAAATGTTTTTCTAAATGTTGCTTATTTTCTGATTATTTTAGTACAGTACACTTATTTTCTATCATTCAAAACTGCATAGTTATGTTTTAAAATTCAAATAGCCGTACCCCTTCAGAATCGGGCACATGTTTGACTTATTTTCCCTTTATTTTTGGCCCTACAATGCTTCCCAGAATTTTTCACCCATAATTTAGAAAGAACCTTTACATACGAATAAACCTAAAGCAAATAAGAATACATTTACCACGACATGAAAAATTTAAACGAATTGTCTGTAGCATACAACGAAAATTTCATCTGGGAGCATCTGCTATTTTTATGTATTTAAGTAGATTGGATTTCTAAGAAAATCATCGATGAATGCCCTCTCCGCAAATTGTTAAATATGCCTCCAAATGATGGTTAAACAATTGAGATCACGAGTGAATATGTAAAGTGGCTGCGATAGGATATTAATAGTAAAAAGTACTCTCTATATTAAATAAAGAAACACCACTAATAAAAGGAAGAAAGGCTTTCTTCAACGGAGTCTAAACAGATGCAAATATGCATCAAATTTTTTTAAGGCGGGGGGGAGGGAGAGAAGAAACTTTAAATACAGTAGAATTTAATAAATCAGGCATTCGCTGAACATTAGCATATGCAAGAATTATAAATTCCACTTGTTTTGAGTTATGGGCATAGCGTAAGTATTCAGCGCTATTTCCTGTTGTGTTATGCACGTATGCTTGGCAACTTAGGTTAGCGATATCATAATTAAGTACAGTCACACGATCAGAAACAATTTTGTGGATGTGAATTAGAGAAGAGCTTCCTTCGATTTCATAATAAAATAAGCATGCTTTTTTGCTAACTAAATAATCTAAATATGATTTTCAGCATTTTTTTTTTATATTATCGAAATCATATTTGAATATTTTTATGTGACAGTTTAGTATTACCGATTCTTGGAATTTCCACAGAGCGATAACCGCCAGCACTAAGTCAAAATATACATCCGTGACTTCAGATTGGCGCGGTGGGTAGAGTGTTTGCCTCAGAAATGAAATTTGCTGGTTGTAATCGCACCTCCGTATGGGTATCGTAGTTATCTAGTATTTTTTTTATTTTTTTAATGAGGTATAAACGTGTACAGTTGTACACATAAGGTACCCGTATGACTGTGCATAATTAGATTGCTGCAATGTGATTACAACAATCTTTTTTTTTTTTTTTTTTTTTTTTTTATTCGATTTTCATTCACTAAATGTGTAAGGCAATGGTCAGGCCACGCCTTGAGTACTGCGTACAGGTCTGGAGGCCCTCATTTAGAAAGGATGTAGAGTTGTTTGAGCGAATACAGAAAAGGGCAACAAGATCGGTGAGGAGAACGAAGGGGTGGTCTTACCAAGAAAGGCTTAAGTTCTGCAAATTGCAGCATCTAGAGACTAGGCACCTGCAAGGTGATCTGATTGAGGTGTATAAGGCTTTGAATGGGTTGAGCAGGCTCAATTCTGATGGGATCCTTCCTCTTGCTCAGATTACGAACTTGAGGGGGCATAAATTCAAACTGAGGAAAGGCAGTTGTAGAATAGACGTGCGGAAATTTGCCTTTAGCCAGGAAGTAGTTGATTTCTGGAATTGACTTCCATCTGTCGTTGTGGAAATTGATAGCTTAAATAAATTCAAGGAGGAACTGGACAAACGTTTAGAGGAAATGGATGTGTGAAAATTTTTTTTTTTTTTTTTGGATGATGCTATATAAGCTTGCCTTCTTGCATCATATGCCTCTGCTAATGCTAAATGCATACTACTGTGCTAGTAAGTACGATGCTGTTAATTAATATTGAATGTCTGCCAAAATGTTATATGTCGCAAACACTTGGTAACAACCCAACCACGTACAGCCTAGGGAAATATATAAAACGTTAATAACTCTAAAACGGTGTTTCCAAAAACCAATTCCAGATTTTTAATGGCATTGTTACTAATTTAAAAATTTGTTTTAAATCAGTAACAATGCCGATTTATGAAGTTCTACTCTAATAATAAATATATAAATCATAAAAATAATAGGAAGAAATTACTCAAACAGATCTAAATTAACACAAAAAATATAACTGTAAGTTAATTCTTTTAGCCTTTTAATTAGGAACTTCAAATTGTGAGGACGTAGTACAATTCTTAGCTGCTGTTTTGTTCAGACCAAATTTTCCAAGCAAGATCGGATTTTTTTCCAGTAACAATAATTGGACAGAACTGTTGGTGCATTGATATTAGTACGGAAGTATATTTTAATATAAGATTGGTTTATAAAATAACTTGGGATTCAAACTGACAAACTTGCTTTAGCCAAAATTAGCCCAAAGTACTCTAACGTCAGATTAGATTATGTTATGTAAGTTTGTATAGTACTTTGAGTCAGCCTCCTTATTTAATTACTGTAGTCTGTTCAGTCTAAGAATGACATGTATGAACGTTACAGTAAGCATGGTTGCATAAGCTAATTTATTATAGGGATTGTGCGAAAATTGTATTAATTGGCTTACGGATTTTGCGAAGTAACTGCTAAAACCATTGCAGAGGAATTTTTCCGCATAGCTCACATTGTTGGTACAGCGGTTACGATTGCCGTCATTGTTTTTCCGTGTTGAAAAGGCTTTGGTTCGAATTCTGTCTTGACGGGAGGAACTTTTATCGACTGAGTGTCTCTCGGGAGGATCGCATTGGTTTTGTGTTCCTGCAACTCGAGTTTTTCATCTAGCAAACAGACCGAAAGATTCACGTTATTGCAGATATCATGTACCAACTCCTCATAGCCTTAGTTTCTTTAGAGCTTAACATACCCGCCAAAAAAGGCCGCTGTAGTCTAGTGGTCAGGCGCGCGGGTGCATAAGTACACGTGCCTTGAGTGACCGGGATTCAAGCTCGTGACTGCTGAATACGGTACTGTTTCTTGTAATCTGTCTATCTTGTGAACTCCTCTGACCGTTTGGTCGTCCCGAAGTATAAACAGAAAATTTATTTATTTAATTGCATCTAATCTGAAATGGCGTTTTTATTTATCGGTTATCACGGTCAACACTTTGTGATGTAGTCGACGAAATGATAGTAGTTTTAATAATGACAGTCTACATTCTGGACATGACACACATTATAAATGGTAAAATTGTCAGTGTTACCAGTGATAGATATTTTATTTTTATTCTTTTCGGATTGGAGAGGGACAGGAAAAAATAAGCTAGAGTGACGTGATATTCCAGCAATCTTCTTCGACTTTAAGCCTCTACCTGTTATGGCAAATCCTAATAATGGTTTTCCATGTTCTTTCTTTCTTAGAATATTTTTGGAATTCACAGCTTCTTTGGGTAGATAATCGATAATTTTATCGCGGATTTCAAAATTTCGATAAATCGGAATTCTTCATTTTTGTCTTTCTCAGTAATCAAAATTTCGATAAATCGGAATTCTTCATTTTTGTCTTTCTCAGTAATTAATATATATATATATATGTGTATATATATATATATATATATTATTTTATTTTTTTTTTTTGCCGGACGACTGATGCCAGTGGAGTTAGGAGTAACTAATGGATAAGTTGTCTGCTGTAATTAACTGAAACTATAATTATTTCCCAACCTAATTATATAACCTTATCTTTTTAACTAATTAATGAAAAACTATTTAATTCATAACAGTCGTCGTTATATAACAGACAGTAACGTTGATGACCTCAGGTCAACACTTATATAACATGATGTATTGGATGTCGAATGATTGATTCGTTATTCATCCATTCTCGAATGCTATCAGTAACCAGTAATCTGCTATACTTATGGTTCTTATCGTTGTTTGTAGTTATTTCCTGCAGAAAGAATTGACAAGTATTATCGATATCTAAAGATTCTTGCGACTAAACGGCCACTACTTTAGTCCAAGAACATTTACCAAATTTCTGAAGCGTATTAACTAAAAAAAAAAAAAAAAAAAAATCCCACTTTTTGTGATTTTCATACCTCCTGCTAACCCTTCCCTCCGCAAAAAAAAAAATCTTCTAAAGCAGGCTAACTTGTTAAATATGTTCTAGTGCAAGAAAGCCAACTTGTGTCGTAATGTAATGTGCGTGCATTAAAATTTCCCAGAAGTAGATCCGCAGTCGACTACCCCTGACACAGGCAAAGCAAACAAAAAGATTTTAGCTAGCTCATGTATTTAACCCACCCGTCGTGTCGTTTAATTAGGCCATCAAAGTGACTCTGTTAATCAGTGTAAGAGGAAAGTTCTGACAGCCGATGAAAGGACTTTTGGCACGGCGTCTGCTGTTGAAGTATCGTGAAATCCATAACCTTTAAACTTCGGGTCGTTAGTAAAGTAACGAAACTTGGGTACTTGCTTTCCTTTCGGATTATTACGTTACATTAAAAAAAAAAAAAAATTAAAAGTTATCGTTCAAGAGAATGAGGCTAGCCTATCACACCGCGCTTTGCATAGTTTACTTAAGTGGAAGGCGTAATCTCACGTCATGTGTCGTTAGTCTTAATTCAACGTTATGATTCTTCATACTTGTCTACGTTTGCAGTATGAAGCATCGTAATCTCAAAATGGTCTCTGCATTTCTACGAGTAACGCATTGCTTTTAGGATAAAACGTAGTGACGGTTAATATTAGGCTACCAGAATACATCTGAATATAGAATAAGGATGTCAAAATTATCTGAACGACACAAATTATTCATTCTTCCAATGAATGATTCGCAAGAACAGATTAGCCACTCCTAAACGAGTGGATATTCTGTTCATCTGCATAAATTTTTGTCCCACGGTGGAAGGAAAAATGCATATATATGAATGTTTTTATTCGAACTAGGGAAAGGAATCCGAGAAGATTCTTCGAAGTAATTCCGAAGGAACGAGTTCTTACTTGTACAGTTTGAGAGGGCGGAGATGGAGTTCACAGAATAAGCGTCATTAAATGAGAGCTTTCTTTTATTGTACAGAGAGAGAGAGAGAGAGAGAGAGAGAGAGAGAGAGAGAGAGAGAGAGAGAGCTGTTGTCGCTGTGTTATATAATCATGACCTCTGAAGACCGCAGTAGCACGAGAGGACTAAACCAGGCTGCTTTCAATACTGGAGGTGATCAATAGATAGATGCCTTTTTCATCCTCGAGACCCACTCGTGAAATACTTTACTTGTTTTTTCCCTATTCAGTATGGGTCGAACAAGATCCGCGTGCAGCCTTGCGCTCCAGAAGTAAAACTAAAGAAGGAAGGAAGCAATTGGCAGGCCCGTTGCTTATTGAGGGAAGAGAGAGAGAGATCGCCTGCTCCCCTTCCGCTTGCCATTCGATGTTTACGACCGACTCTTAGCGGTAGTCGTTTCTGTCTTGTTTCTCCTTTTTCTTTCTTTACCTTTGGTCTATTCCGTTTGGACGGAAATTTTGTTTCACGGCGGAAGTTCTTACGGCAAAGCTTCTCGGACTTCTTTTGATTTTAGTTTTCGCTTCGTAGACCATCACTCCGGCATGCTCGTCCGTGTGCCCAGACTTAAGAGCTCAGACTACTTCTTAGACGTAACACTAGGCGTCTCGGTAATGTTTTGCACTGCGTGAAGTTTCGGGGTATAAAGCGCTTCAGTCTGATTGGTTGACGTGATCACACTTAAGACGTTCCGCCTCGTCGGTAAGTGTGGTCATAAGACGTATGGGCTGTATTGGGTAAGGCAAGTCTGGTTTTTCGTAATGAAAAGATCAACAAAAAATGCGAGACATGAATGCTGCAAATAAAATTTCTATTGATCAAAAAAGATGGTCAATTTAAGCTTTTTAACATAGTTTCTTGGAACAGTGCTTATTATATATATTTTTTTGTATCTTAGCATGATTCAGGTAGAGTCCTGCATCGGGTATCGTAGGCGCTGGAAGCCACTGGTTACCCGCATGTCGGTTCTTCAGTAATTTTGCTGTTCGCGAGGCTGGTGCGGGTCCACTTTTTGATTATAAATAATTTAATTTGATAATACTAAAAATTAATATATTAACTCATTAAGTAATTGTTTTTAGTAGTTTTTTTTTAAATAATGTATTGTAGTTTCTTTGTAAATTGAGTTTCACACAACAGTACTCTACTACTGATATCGTTATTTGCGAGATGCGATTAGTTTAATATATTTAAAACTGTCTCTCTCCCTTTCTGGAGTTGCTAGACATGAAAAGTAGGAAAGATAAATTTCGATTTAAATTCTGTCATAATATTATTATTATATAGCACATTAAGTTCCGCTGTCACTATATTAAGCGAGTGATTCAGAATTAGAAATTGAATCGACACTAAAAATAAGCTTTCAGTACGAAACTGAAAGAAAAACATCATTAAAAGTTTCCAAAAAATAGCAATTTAAAAGAGCACTAACTTTTTAGGATTTCATTTTTACTGGTCATTCAAAATTTAAAATAATTTAAGTGCCTTACTTCCGCCGTACATACAGAATCGTATGCTTTTTAATTTTTTTCTTGTTTATTAAACTTCTATTTATAAAGTTTATATTCGTATCCAGACTTTTCGAAGTCATAAGGATATAAATATTTGATTTAAATTGAATTTTTTATGGCACATGGCAACTAAGATAAGATGGACCAGTGAAGGATATAGAAAAACTAGAGTATATAATTAAGAAAAAATAAGAGTGTTTAGAATTTTAAATTGAGGGTCTAGGATTCTCGTGAACGTAGTCACCCCCCCCCCCACCCATTATGAACAGCCATTGTAGTTTTGGCCTGCTACTAAGCGATACATAAATTATACAGTGTGATACTGTATAATTACAATATGATACGATATGACAGGTAACATTTTAGGGTGTACAGTTTCTTCCAGTCTCTGTCAAGTACATTCTTCCCGTCTGATGCAAAACGAGGAGGATTCAATTCTTTCCATCTCTACTAACAGTGGAGCAAGCGAAAAAGTTTTCTGCTTCTCCATCCATTGAAGAGAAAAGATATACTGCTGAACCGTTGATATCCATTTCCGTATGTCAGTTTACCAAAGAATATGTAAAATTAATTATATTATGAACAGGTGTCAGTTTAATTTTTTTTTCAATTTAATTGTTTGTTTGTTTTAATTTTTATGTATTATAAACAATAAAAAAAAATTAACATTATTCATGATTTACTTTAATTTAAAGCTAACTGTTGCATTATTACTGACTTGTAGAAAACTTATTTGTTTATTTTATTTATTTATTTTTCTCCGGGTACGTATGGGTTGCGGGTCTAATGTAGTAGAACCGCGCAGGACAAAAGTGCAGGCAAAAATTCGGGGTCTCTCTTTCTGTGTTTGCGGAGGAACATACACAGGTGCAACATGATAAGAAAAATTGGTATAGTATTCTCCAAAAACACCTGAGATTAACGGAATCATCTGGCCATGTCTCTTATTCTTCTAGAGCATTTTTAATCTGATGACCTAATCACTAGTCACATATTTAAAAATGTTCTCGATAAAAAGTACATTGCTATCAAATCCTTGACCTACTACCAACAATTTTCAGTATTTCGGAAGAATGTCATAAATGAGACGCCACCGTTCCCAGTTGAATTTTTTAAACTCCATAGATAATAAACTCATGCTTCATGCCAACTGAAACTCTTCTGAAATCTAAGTCAGGATTCGAGACTCCAAGAATTTGATACTTTGATTTGGTGCAGCAGGAATTCTAGCCTTTCCATACTTTAAACCTCAAAAATATGATACATTTTAGTTTCTCATATTACAGCTCTGAAGTCTAGACTGTTAAGACTGATGCCTTCATTTTCTTATTGTGGTACTCTTCAAAAATGTTTCATCTCATTTCAGTCTTTCTTTTCAATTTCTGTCTGCCCTCCGTTTTCTACCCAATTTTTTTTTTTTTTTTTTTAGATATCTTCATTGGTCCAATGTTCAACAACAAGTTACATCCTCACAATTAACTTGATGGTGATTAACCTCAAGTTAATCACCATTAACTTGAGGAGACCTTTTAAAATTTTCATGTGCAGCTATCTCAGTATTATCTGCATCCCATTCTTGCTGAAAATCACTTTAGTTTCGCGCCTAAAAGACTCACCACTGTGCGCGCGCACGCACTCTGTTTGATCGTGTGAACGTACTATTTTGTCATAAAGCTGAAAATTTATAGAATTTTACCACCACTGTCTACTTTACTAAAAGGCTTTTTTAAAAAGGCGATACATAGGTTAAAAGAACTAGATTTCTGCCCATTCTCATTTACTTTGGATTCTCACTGCTTTTGAATAATTTTCGTACTCCTTGACTAGAAATGAACGATGCCTTCATTGTTTGCGTCATGATGGCGTTTAAATTTTCATGAGAGGTCCCATGTTAATTGCCTGCATCAAATATTTATCAGTTTTTATTGTGAATGGACCTCTCAAAAGGTTTTGATAATCAGTGTGGATTAATCACGTATAATCATATAAAATCGTAATTCAAAATCAATCTCAAATTTTGTTTATTTGGTGAATGACTCATCTTAGAACTGGTCATTAATTTTTAATTTCAACAACTGAAAATATTCTCTTTTCTGATTCCCCCCCCCCCCCCCATCCGCTTAAACTATCACTCAAGTGTATTCCTACTTTTTGGCTTAAAATGATTTCCAGTCACGTTTCACTCTGATGCTTCAATACTTCTTTATAAGAAACATATTGTATTGTTCGGTGTTTCTTGGAATCTGTTCAGAAGTAATCAGAGTTTGAACTCAGGATTGTATATCACTTTGTTTCAAGTTTTTACCAGTTCCCAGTGGAATTGAGACTGGTTGTACAACGGGTCCTGTCTTCTATATAAAATTGTCAATTTTCTCATTGACTCATCTGATTAACTTTCATTATTATACTTTATAGCTTGCACAGGGACGTGCAAAAGGGGGAGGGTTGCATTGGATGCGCCGCACCCGGGCTCTGAAGGGACCCCACCCCACATGTGTTTCTTAATGGTTATAAGATAGTTTAACAAAATAAAGCGGCGCGGAAACATGCATTGGGCTCCCAGAAAACATTGCACGGTACTCAGCTTGCATCAGAAGCAGGCGTGTACTATTTTGATCTTCCACTTCGTCGTGTCAGTGTCTTTTACCATAATCTTTTGACGCGCTGTACTCGTTTCATCAATCTGTCGAACTTTGATATTTTCTCTCCTTCGGTCCTCGACCGCCCTGTCCCTCACACTTTTCTTGAATAATAACTTCGAAACTTTGCACTTGAAAGTTAATCACATTATTAATTAACTTTTAACTCGTGGAATGTGGTTTGGCTTTTGTTACTCTCAATCGATGTTTTTATTCCTTTTTTTAATGTTCTCACTTCACAGTTTGATGTCTTTGTTGTCAAACTGCCGAATGTTTTAACAAGAAGGACAGACAAATTTATCAAAGCCCTTGAACCCTGATATATTGCCAAGTTGTATTTGTTTTCTGTATTTGTGTCTAGCTCTGTGTTTTTATGCTGTATTTGTATTTCTTTACATTTGTGATCGGTATTTTGTATGTGTTCGCTGCATTTTGTAGCCTTTTGTATTTGTACGTCGTACTTATCTTTTCTCTAACTGCTATATGTGAACCCCTGGTGCTCGTCGCCGTGGGGTTCACATATAGCAACTTTTTTATTATTTTTAATTTCAGAATCTGTGATATTGTGCTGTAACTTTACTTCACAGTAAAGATTTATTTATTTATTTATTTGATGAATATTCTGAAAATAAATAAAATTTACTCCTTCCATAAACGATAAAAGGCTATTATTAACGACACAGAGAGAGAGAGAGAGAGAGAGAGAGAGAGAGAGAGAGAGAGAGAGAGAGAGAGAGAGACTGGTATAGTTGAAACAAAACTGAATAACAGTGTTAAATATTATGTTGAACTTCGAAACTTAAATTTAAGGAACTTCTTGATACAACTGGCATTCCTTAAGAATCCAAGTATGAGGTTATGCACTTGATCACCACCATAACAATAGAATTGGTATTTGGAGGATTTTGACTGCTTTACTTTGTTTATGCGAATATTTAATTGAATGTTAAACGAGTTCAAATAATAGATCACAGTATTCGGCAATACCGTCTACGGATTCATTTTGAAAATAAAGCAGAGGACTGATAGTAGAAAGCTTTATAGATCAGGAAAATATCAGAAGTTGAGGAAAATATCAGAAGTCTAATCCATAACATACAGATGTTAAAATCTGTATGTTATGGATTAGACTTTTAGCCACCAATCAATAACTATTTCACATCACATTACTGATAATACAACAGATAAATGAATATTTAAAAATGGACGACAAGATTTGGAGACGAAAGAAAAAGGTCATACTAAGAATGTGATTGTTTTTGTTTTTCCTTCAAATGGGAAAATTAAGTTTAACTGCGCCAAACAACCTGGCTCAGAGTGCACATTAAGCGTTTGGGATTTTCAGTACCCAAAATTGCCTTCCTTCAGCGTTGTATTATTCTTAACGCCCAGTGCGTGAACTAAACTCGGAGATATTTTCAGCTGTAACTGATGTATGATGAAAAAAAAAAAAAAAAAAAAAGAGGGGCAAGGAGGGAAAAATAATAATTTTCTGTAGACAACTTGAAAACGGTTGCCTTTCGTATTAAAGAAAAGAAAGTCTTTCTTCTTTTCTTTTTTTTTTTTTTTTTTAATTTTTTTAAAATGTATTTTCCACTCCAGCGCTGAGTCTTCAAATAGCAGAATTATTGGGTGCAATGTTTCGTGGGTAGGGGGAAGAGTGAAAGAGCAGGAATTCCAATCTCCCATCCACTTGACACGTGCCACTGTTTTCGTTGTGTACTCGTACATGCGGGCGGGCGTTCTTTAATTTAAGCTGAGGAAGGGTGGCTAGTCTAGCGTGTAGGTTTAATGCTCTGCCAGGCCACGTGCTGCTCTGTGGCTTTGCCTAGTTGGAAAAATACCACCGCCGTTGTCGAATTGCAGGACAACTATATAGAAGCAGACTAAGATTAATGTATCCCTTGGAGACCTCCGTACTATTAAACTGCTGAAGTACTAGGTGAGGAAAGAAGGAAGAGTAAAAGCTAAGCGAGGCTCTCCAAGATATGCATAATTACCTTTTCTGTCACAGCTGACCTTAATGAGCTCTGCTGACGGGAAAACGCGAGCTCTCTCGCCTGCCTGTCAATAGAAGGGATGCCTTTGCCCCTGCTGGTTGTGACAACCCTCTAGTTGCGCCGTTTTACTTAAGAACTTGCAGCGTAACCACCAGTAGCGTTTGTGACACCAGGGTGGTAGGGATCTTTTCAACTGTTGCCAAGGTTATTGCTGCACTCTGTACTGATCATGCGCAGCATTTAGTCAATTTTCTTCCTGCACGCTCGTACTTGGATGTGTACGAAGAGGTGACAAATGTGCTAATTAAGGGGGTAGACGACGGGGATTTTAGCCGCTATTAGCTGAAATGACCCCCAAAGGAATTAGTTTAGCAATTATGTAATGCTAGGAATGCATAAATCGATTTGCATTTAAATGACTAAAGCTCGAAGAAGGACGCGTTCGTGTGACACGGTGATGGTTTATGTCACCCTTTCACGTCTTCCGGACATCTACATGTTAACATTTATTGTCGGGACCTTGGATAACGTTCTGTAACGGACTGCAATAAATGTATCATCGCCGTATTTTTAGAGGCCAGCAGAAGTTAAATATGGCTTCTGCTATCTTCAGACGGTACCTAGCACCCAGCTATCAATAAGGAAGATTGCTGCATTTCCTCCTATGGATCCATCTAGCTTGAAAAGCGATGTGTGCAGGCCTGAAATTGTTCATCCTCTGAGCCAGATGTTAAGACGTTAATGACTTACGCTTATGTCATTTAATGGTCCACTAGGAGTAAGTGAAACTTGATGAGGTGAAAAGGTGTCGCCTAATAATCGAAACAATGCTATTAAACCTAATGCAAGTTTCAACTTCTATTTTATTTTATTATTATTTTTTGTTCTAATATCTCACAGTGGGCCCAAATGAAAGTGCCAATAGTATTATTTGTTTTTAAACTGGAACTGCTAAGAAGGGCATCATGGTTAGGGAAAAAAATTCTTTCTGGGCTTAGAATTTGGGAACAAAATATTTATTTAATGTGTGTGTGTGCGCACAGTACGTTACATTTCAGGCGCGTTAGAAAATAGTAAGAATTCATGATTTATAACGGGGGAAAAAAAAGGCAAAACGAGCAAAAAGCAATCACTTATGGGACTTTGGTTTATTATTTATATGGGGAGTTTTGATAAACTTAATTTTGGGCCTGCTTAATATACCACTTTTTTTTTTTTTTTTTTTTTTTTTTGGGACCCTATAGGTAGCTGTTAAATACACAATATTTGTATTGTACAGTATATCCAGCCGGCGCCTCAACCTCCCAAAGCCCACTAGTACCTGACTACGTACTGAGATCAGGAGATCTCAGTTCTGAGGCTTTCTTGCTTACTTTCCCATCCAAGATAGTATCATTGAGTATTTTTGGCTGTGTGTTTTTTCTAGAATAATAGAAATCATTGGGTAAGGTAAACAAAAATACAGATTTAATTTTCACTTCTAAGGAATTTCATATAATACAACATCTAATTGACATTCATATACATAAAGTATAATTACAATTTTATATTTCTTCTATATGTATACATGGCTGCTCTATGATAAAAGATATGGCTTCAATTTCTTATACCTCTCCTTTAACCTCTTTACATAGGTAATTAATAATTAAGATATCTATATATTTATATATAAATTTATAACCTTCGAGAACTACAATACAACCTATAGCCTGGAATTACAATCCTTCTCATTCTCTTTATTTATGTTAGGTGCCTAAAGTGCTTATACATATTATTATACTGTACTCTTTATGTAGTAGGGGTGACGTAGTATTCTCACTGTTGTTAAAATTCTATAGTTATGATCCAGGATTACAGACTCTTATATTATCAATAGTTTTAGTTCATCCAGGGCTTACTGAGCCTTTAACTTGTCT
Organism: Mastigoproctus giganteus; assembly: GCF_048544385.1. Lineage (NCBI taxonomy): Eukaryota > Metazoa > Arthropoda > Arachnida > Uropygi > Thelyphonidae > Mastigoproctus > Mastigoproctus giganteus. Next base: position 179,236,258 of record NC_143578.1, on the reverse strand, counting down.
CACTATGATTAATTTAGTAAGAGCGTTCTTTTATTTTTAAAATCTGTGGTTATATTTACTTATTATTTGTCAAATATAAATTTCAGGGTACAGACGACTCATCAAGTTTTCACACGCTTTAATTCTGTCCTTTTATAATCAACCAAAAAAAAAAAAAAAAAAAAAAACTTACATTCTTGTTATACTTCTTTCTTTTACCTCGATGGGCTTCCCGGTTCCAATGTCCTGCAGTCTTCCAAGTGGTTGTTTAGAATTACCAGACTGTCTCCCTTCCCTTCCGTTCCAAATCACTCTTCTTTGTTTGAGTTGAATTGATCGGTCCCTCCATTGCCTTCTTCTATTCTTATTTCGATCCCTTTCTCTCTCTTTTTCTTCCTTACTCTGCTTTCGCTGCTACATTTCTATTCACATCCTTTTCAAGAACTAACCCCACTTTCATGAGTTATTTCCTAACCTTACCCACTGCACACCTCATCCACTGTCCTTACTTCGGACGCGCACCTCTTTTTTTTTTTTTTTTCTTTTTCTCTTCAACATCTCTCCCGCTCTTCTCTTCCCACCTTTTTCTTTGTTTCTCTAACTTCGCTTTCTGACCAATCACTCCTCTCTCTACATCATCTTCCTCCTCATTCGGTTGCTGGCTTTCTACTTTTTCAGGCCCCCGTCCTCATTGGACGTCTGTATGTTCATAGACGAGGACAGTATATTTTTCTCTAGTTTCCAGAACCTTCCTTGCCATCGCCCCCACCAATTCTTACTTCCATTTGTCACGCCTGTAGCACCGGTCATCCTTGTAATTCGAACAGGTGCACTCAACCCTCATTCTATTCACTTATAGTACCCTATTTTTGGCTGTTTCCTTAATTAATATCCATAACTTTTCGCCCCCCTTGGCAATGGTCTCATTCTCCACGGACACTGTTTTGTTTCTGTACTTTTTTCATTCAGTAAGCCCCCCCCCCCCCCCCGCAAAGAACAGTGACCGATCTCTCCGTGCATGTCATTCAGACCCCGTACAGTTTGGCGCCTATCGCCACTCTTTCAACGATGTATTCGCTCTTGTATCGAACTTGACCCGCTAATCTGCCTTTGATGGGGGTCACCCTTCTACCCCCCCCCCCTCCCTTTAGGCAGAAAAAAAGGAATCGGAAATAAGAGCGTTCTTATTTCCGATTCCTTTATAATCATTACTTTAATTAACATTCTTGCCCATACTTAGTAAAACACTCCACAATTTATGTATCCTACAATTCTTACCTTCTTTTAACTTCCCCGGCCTGTATTGGCATGAACTTATTTATTTATTATTATTATTTTTTTATTTTTAAAGTTTATTTATTCTTTTATTCTTCCTTCTGGTCTCTGTCGGGTTGGCTATGATGTATACGTATAGACTTTTACGTGTACATCATAACAGAGACCTGGCTTGTTGCAATGGCTCCTACGATTTTCGGTGCCGATCCGCCCCCTCCCCCCTGACGAAGTAGTTAAAGCCCTAGGACCCACAGCAATAAATAAATTTTTTCTGTTTATACTCCGGAACAACCAAACGATCAGAGGAGTTCCAAGGTAGACAGAATACAAGAACAGCACCGTATTCAGCAGTCACGGGCTTGAACCACGGTCACTCAAGGCACGTGTACTTATGCACCCGCGCGCCTGACCACTAGGCTACGGCGGCTAGCATTTAGCATTAGTAGAGGCGCATGATGCAAGAAAGCAAGCTTATGCAACATCAGCCAAAAAAAAAAAAAATAAAATAATAATAATAATAAACACGCTCCCATTTCACCCCTCCGTTCGTTCCAAGTACCTGTCCAGCTCAGCCTTTATTTTATTAAACGATTTCTATCTTGTGACTGTATGTTACAATTGTCAGGGTTTTGGGCATACTACCAAAACATGTAGACGACGGGATTCTATATGCAGCCATTGTGCTGGGAATGGCCATACATATAAAAATTGCAAAAACATTAACAAAGAGGCTGCATTGTTAATGTTCGAAGTGTATTACTAGAAATCATGTGGGAGACCATTCTGTTCGTAACAAAAAGTGTCCAGAATATCAAAGAGTACTTAACCTGTATAACATCAGTCTAACAAACAAGCACTGCTGTTGCATTAGAAACATTCTAATTCTTTGTGAAACCTCCAAAATCCAGTTATTCCTGGAATCACTCCTGTTTCTACTTATGAAGCGAATAGTGACCTCAGCAACCATCTCCTCTTTCGTCAATCCCAAATACAAAAGATTTTTCTCATACATGTCACGTAGAAGATCATCCTTATGAACTTCCTTACTAACATCATACACAATTAACTTCGTTCCAGTTCTTTTGGGAAATCCAAAAGCTAATCCAAGCCGTGTCAGTTGTTCGCACTTGTTTATTTCTTCTATGTCTTTTTCAGTTTGCATCTCTAAAACAATGCCACGATCAAATACTTTTCTTACCTTCCGTATCCTGACCCCTCTCAACGAGTTTCTCATTTCCTTATCCACAGCAATTCGGACATCTTCATTACTTTTAAGTACAGAGTCATTAGCTTGAATTAATAAAACATGCTCGTCATTATATGATCTAGTCGCTTCATCGTCTGAGGAACTCACTTTCAAGCCCACCTCCTTTGCAACAGAAGTTAAGTCACTCTTAACTACATCACTATAAAGTTTCAGATTTTGTCGGTTATCCGTACCTTTCCTATAATTCTGAGCGGATTCATGCATACATTCTATCCGTTCCTTAAATTTCTCATTCTGTATTCCAAGTTCCAAAACCATGGCTTCATGAAGGTCCCAGCTGGACAGTATATATCTCTCTGATTTAACTCCGATTTATACCACTCTCTTTGGCAAAAAGGAAATCTTTGCTTAATTTTAATGTCACTTCTGTAAGGCTATGAGTATTATCTCCTTCGAAATCACCATCTACGCGAGGTAGTTTCTCTCCCCAGAAGAAGTCATGTTTTTTGACAACAGGATTAAAATTCATGTTTTTGTTCCTAATTTCTTTTGAACACGATGACAAGATACTCGCTTCAGTGTCATTCCCTATCTCAATTTTAGCTGAAGAATTTTCATTTTTCTCAGCCAAATCACTCTGAACATTTTTCTTAACTTTACGTAATTCCTTATCCCAATCATTTTTAGGCGCATTGATTTTGACTTTCCTCTTATTATTTCGTCTTAAAACGGGAGACCTACTGCACGATGAACAGTGATACAACTGAACTTTCTTCCCCACCGTAGCATAACCGCCTTTGACGACGTGTTTTGATGGAATATTCAGGAGATCTATGTGGTGTCAAAAGTGCAATGTCTTTATCATTCCTATTCTTCAATATCCATTTCTGCTAACATGATAGCTCTACCCGAGAGAACCTCCTTCCATTCCAGTGTCTTCTCACTTACACCTACAGAGATAGACCTCAGAAGATTCTTTGCTTTGACTCGGTGACAATTTACCTCGAGATATACTTGGATCCTGAAATTCTAGCTTACGCGAAGAATTCCAATTCTTCCTTAATCTACGTTTTGAAATTTGCAGACTTGAGTTAGTGGTCTCTGTAGCAACAGTGAGATCAACCCTGTGTGTATCTGACTCCATTTGATAAAAAGTTTTTTTAATAGAGGGTACTAATAACCGTATAGGGGGCACTACGAGCCTTCTTCCATTGTTAACAATGGCTGTATACGCCTTTACTATTTAAATCTAAAATTCTTTAAAATTATATATCTTTTCCGCTAAGAAGATATTTTGTTCCAAACTTAGATGAAACTAATCAGCCAGATATACCCTTCCGCCTATTTGAAGTCTCCTTCATCCATACTTTGCAGATTTTAAAAGGTAGCTCTTCAAATTTTGAAGTACCAGCGCTATGCTAAAGCATAGGCAGCTGGAACTGACAGAACAGAGAATGCTCTAACTGCCAAAACAGACTTATCGTAAATCTAGCTTGAATATTACCTTTCCTTGATTAGAAATCGTCAAACCTTGTTAGACCTTATCAGAATATATCCGTCTATCACAATTAGTTATGTATAGTACCTTATGTAGGATGGCACCCGAACGTCAGTTCAACTCCACCTTTCTACACTGTGATGATTACAGAAAGCACTGTAAAAGGCCAGAAATGTGTGTAATATTACGTTCGTGCAGTGTGTGTGTGTATGTGTTGTTTAGTTGTTTCTGGCCGCTTTGTCACCAGGCAGGCGATCACCTGGAAAGCCTGCCCAGTGTCCGTCTACACCACAACTACGGACACCCTCCGAACCCTCCGGTTTACCAGCTCTTATTGCCCTAATATCAGAGCAAAAAAAAAAAAATAATAAAATAAAATAATAATAATAAATAAATAAAATCTATATATATATATATATATATATATAAAGTAAAAAAATCCCATCCCTCGGGCAGCCCAAACCCAGGGTTACCAGCAAAAATAAATAAGTAAATCAAAATAAAATGTGAAAAAAAAAAAATAAATAATATATTCTCCACTTATAATATATATAGTCTCTCTCCACTATATATATATATATATATATATATATATATATATATATATATATATATATATATATATATAGTGGAGAGAGACTCCACTCCTACTGGCAACTGGCCTGGACAACCAGAGTTATTAATTTTTAGGACAGCTGTCCACCTCCAGCTGCGTAAATGGCTGATTCAGAAGTAGTAGTGTAGGAGTTATTGAGCTCTCTTATTTGTTGATGAGTAGTCAAGTCATCCTCTGGGCCACCAGAAGGAAGCAGATTGTCCAAGATAGCGTTGGTGTCCTTCCAGGCGAGAGTTTCGGTGCCGTTTGCGGGTACCGACCAATAAACAGCAGGGGAATAGGATTTGTTCCTGGTAAGGCGATAAACAAGGCCCCATTGGTCCCGATTGTCAGTAGAAGTAACCAAGTTCTGCCAAGATTTTATTTTACAGGTGGTGATGGTTCTGACGTATTGTCTTTTGAGAACCTGATATTCTGTTTTAAGACTTTCGACGTCAGGAGGTGGCCAGCTCCTGCGATGTCGTGGGCAAGTACGCCTAGCCCGATGCATATCCTGAAAAAGGCGTCTGAGGTTGGGAAAATTCATATTTTAGCATTAAATCAGCTCACATACCAACCATAAGAATAAGTATTTACTGTAACTAAAATATTTACATATTAAAATAAAATAACTGTTTACAAAAACTGCTATTATATTAAATTAAATTATATACATGTAAAAACATTAAAACTGTGATAAAATCCTTAAGATAAAATACACTAAAATAAACCGGATTAAGAGCGATAAAAACAATAAAAGTCTCTGGAGCTTTCGGAATCATCGGCTTCCTTCCTCAGCAGTAACAAAACTTCCTGCAGCACGTCCGAAAGCTCCAGAGACTTTTATTGTTTTTATCGCTTTTAATCCGGTTTATTTTAGTGTATTTTATCTTAAGGATTTTATCACAGTTTTAATGTTTTTACATGTATTTAATTTAATATAATAGCAGTTTTTGTAAATATTTATTTTATTTTAATATGTAAATATTTTAGTTACAGTAAATACTTATTCTTATGGTTGGTGTGTGAGCTGATTTAATGCTAAAATAGCCCGATGCACTTGCTGACGAAGCAAAGTAAGTTCTCGATTCCACCATGGAGTGGGATAGGAAGATTAAATTTTCTTTTTGGCTGCTTTATAACAGGCGTGGCTGAGAGCATCATTAACATAGGAAGCTAATTCAGAAGCTGTAAAGTGTGATGGATGAAGTTTATGGTTTCGATTGGAAAATCAGTGTTGATTGAGTCATCAAACCGGTTCCACATGAAGCGTCACAAAGAAAATCTTCTAATGTCCTGTAGTGGAGGATTATATGATTGTGCAGAACAAGTCACAGAGAAGGTGATCGCACGATGATCACTTGAGCAAATGTTAGTATTTACTGTCCAGTCATTAATGTTTGCAGAAACGGTGTAAGAAGTAGCAGTGATGTCTATATTTGATTCGCCATTTAGAGAGCTGAATGTATAAGGTGAACCGGGTTTATTTAGAACCGTCAGCTCATGTGAAACAAGAAAGTCTTCTATGAGTGAACCCTTGTTATTAGTATGGTCGGAGTGCCATAGACTGGTGTGAGGTGTAAGGTATATTGATGTCATGCGGCACCAGGGGTTTCCTCCATTTCCGCGTTGCTTTCATTGTGGGTGTACCAGTTTACTGGGAATGCCAGAGATTTAAAAGTGTGTGGGTATTGTACATGTGTAATGTCGTGTACCGTTGTTCATCTGGTCATTTAGCCGCTGGGCCCCTGTTGGAGCCCAACGTTGCCCCACCTTAGCCCCGTGGAGGCAGACCAGGAATCCAGTAGACTTTACTCTGGCAGGTCCTGCCGCTTAGTTTCCTGAGATTTCGGCGGCTAGGACCTTTTAAAAAAAAAATCATAATATGTATGTATATGCACATGTATATACAGTACTCATTTCACTTGTCTGCATACACCATATGTTGTATGCCTATACACACCGCTGGGGGGGTTTGATATTACATAGATGGATAGGCCGAGACTGGGCGAAGATTATTTTGAGTGTTGTTAAATTTAGTGTGTGGGGCGTTCGCATTGTATATAGATAGAGTAGGAGGGAGACAGAAGACTGGGGGGGGGTAAAGATAGAAATATGGGAGCGATAGAGAAGATGCCCCAGTTGGTCAGTGAGGCATGCCTCACCAGAGAGGAAAGGGGAGGGGGGGTTCGCGAGGGGACACAAGGAGTCTCCGCCCCGCCGTGGTAGGTTTGGAAAGGAATCGAGTCAGGTGCTCGATTCTGGTCCCCAACGAGTCTTGATGGCAGTGAAGCTGCATGGTTCAGGTCCATGTGGGCTTTTGCAGATTCAGGGTTCAGTCAGTCGCAGAGTTGTAGGCCATGTCCTTTTATTCTCATTGGAGGTATGGAATTTGTTGTGGGAATAGTAGCTTGTCCCATTTAGTTTCCAGTTGTGTTGTTATTTGCTTGTTGGGCTAGTGTGGCTCGGCGTCTGTTAAACAGTTTCTGTGCAAATTCGGTGAATGCCATGTATGGTCCTTTATCGTCCAGAATGAATTGCTCCTGATCCTTGGGTGAATGTCGTAGTCTTGTCACCAGCTGGCAGCTGATGTCGTCGTATTGGTGGCAGTCATACATTAGATGCGACCAAGTTTCTGGAATGCCACAAGTGTAATTTGGATTTTCAATTATTCCCAGAGTTGTTAGTTTGGCGTTTAAGGCACCATGTCCTGTGAGTAGGTACGTCACAAACAGACTAAGTGCGTACCAGGTTGGTAATTTAGGTTGGAATCTATGTATATTTGGAAAGAATTTATTTGTTATCCGACCTTTAATGGAGACATCCCATCGTGCCTACCACGCCTGCAGCAAGTGAGTCTGGAGTCTTCTTTTTTCCGTAATGCGGTTATTTCCTGGATCTCCGTTGAAGTCAAGGTGTGTACAAGCATTGCCTTTAGCGAGCTCATGGAGGATGCCTCTTCTCACCACCTCTAGGTCTAAGGGGAGGGTTCCTGCGATGACTTGCAGAGCGTGTGTGCTCACTGTGCTGCAGGCACGAGTAGCAGTGAGTAGCATGATTCTATGTATGGAATCAAGTATTCTTAGATTTGCAGCTGTGCTGGCCTTTTTGTACCAGGCACCAGCTGTGTATGTTGCGATTGGTAAGAAGGCTGCTTTATAATAAAACATCATCGTTCTCTGTTTCAATCTCCAGTCTCTTCGGGCAATTCTGTTTATTAAGGCAGTGCAGTTTCTTATTTTTCTTCTTACGTAGTTTAGGTGCGGTTTGAAGGATAAGCGGGTATCCAAGATGACGCCGAAGTATTTGAGCTCTGTGCTGAACCTTATTGTTCTAGTGCCAATTTTAATTTGGGATGGTCTGTGGATGTTCATTGTTCCCTTTAAGAGTATGGAGTTGGTCTTCGTCGGTGAGATTTGTAGTAAATGGTGTGTGGCCGTCTTGGAGAATTTGCACAGCGCGGTTTGCCAGTATTTCCAGTTGTGCCCTGGAATTAGCTTCTATTGTTAAGATGAGGTCGTCCGCGAAGGCTTGTGAGCGGACCCCTTCCAGATCCTTGTTTAGAAACTGGTCCATCAGGAGGTCCCACATTGTTGGTCCAAGTACTGACCCCTGTGGGCACCCTCTATATATTTTTCTTTCTATTTCTTTGTAGGGAGCTTTTATATTGATTGCTCTGTCGGTGAGATAGCTTTTAAGCACATTGAAGAGGTTGCCAGGAACTCCTGCCTCCCGGAGCCGACCCAGGACGCTCGGCCACCATAGGGTGTCGAACGCCCCGGCAAAATCAATTGAGATAGCTAGCACGTATTTTTTTTCTCAGATTCTTGTGCTTGGGCAATTAGGCTTTGGAATGCATCTACTGTGGATCGACCTGGTTTGAATCCGTACTGGTTTGGTGAAGATAGGTTTGCCTGTTGGTAGTGGTGATTTATTCTGGATAACAGTAGCCTTTCAAAAAGTTTACTTAGTACTGTGAGTAGTGTGATCGGTCTGTAGGAAGATGGCTGTTCTGGTGGTTTGTTTGGATTCTTAATTATTAGTTTAACATTGGCCATTTTCCAATCTTGCGTAGGCGTACACTTTTCCTTCTGCCTACTATATACATAAGTAATTAGTTTTAATTTTATCAGGTAACTATAAGTTATCCCTGGGCCGCTGACTGCATAAACAAGTCCAGGGAAATTGGGTTTTTCGCTGGAGTTTTAGTGAGACAACTGACAAAACACATGAAAATTGCAACATGTTTAATTCTAGGAAACTGACTTGTGTACATACAAATTTTTCACTAAATTTCTAATACAGGCACCTCCACTGGGATGTACAGTTACAAAAGTTCCTTACTATAATAAATAAATAAATAAATAAATAATGTGTTTATACTCCGGGACGACCAAACGGTCAGAGGAGTTCACAAGATAGACGGAATACAAGAAACAGCACCATATTCACTATATCTCATTACCAGGAAGATTTATTTACAGTTCCTTTAAAACATCAATTGTGCTTTTCCTTCCACCTCACAGGCTAATCAAGTCATTCACAGTTAGGATTTCAGAATTCCTTTCCCCAGGACTATATCTTGACTAGGTATAATAATACTAACAGTACTTACAATTATTTGTCTCCTTCTTCAGGTTGGGCCAGCTCCTTGATTTTAAGGCGATTTTCCATTATGGTCTTTAAATCGGATTCCTTTGTTCTGTACCAAAAAAACTCGCCAACCAACTCACTCTAATACTGCCTACTCACTTAAAACCACCAACACTCTCTCTGCAAACGATCAACTCACTCTAAAACGACCAACAACTATTTCCAAACCACCAACTCACTCTAAAACGACCAACAACTACTTCCAAACCACGAACTCACTCTAAAACGACCAACAACTACGTTTCCCGCCGAAACAAATCCCTAAAATTCTCCCCTCCCCCATCCCTTATTTTAATATATAATTCTTGATTAGTTCTATCGTCTTTGACCTTCTCCGTATATTTCTCCTGGTTCGGATCATTTCGGGGAAATTTAACCTGACCTTCTTTTTGTAGGTCTAAGCTCACCCTCCTTCTGGGAATTTTGTCTTGCCCTTAAACATTTTCCTAGTGACTTATTCCTAATCCTATCTTAATTGTACTTTGCGTGTATAATTAATTGTTCACCGAATCAGTCCAATTTGTAAGAATATTCCGATGTTAAATGCATATATACATATTATTATTATTACTTTATTTATTTATTTATTTTTATTTTTTGGTAAGCCGAAGCTTACACTGGATTTGGCATTAACGTCTGACATTGAGTTTGGCAGTGCCTACCAAAGAAATAACTTGATCGAGGTAGGCAAGATGAAGTGTAATGTCGGAAGTTGGTGGGCAGTATAGTGAAACTAAAAAGTAAGAATCCTGAGGAGTAGACACACTTATGCAGACAGCGTGTTGATTGTAAGACTAATATCCGTGTATCACAAGAGTATTTAAAGTAAGCACTTTAACACCATATTTATAAACACTTTTAACAAGAGCACATATAATAGCACTATCACAGCTAGCCGCCATTGTTAAGCCTTACAGAGTAGAGGCAAACTGTTATATTTAGACCACCCGAATAATTAAATTCATCTGCCGTGCTGTATCTTATGTCTGTTAATTGCGTATATTCTAAGGTCGATTTGTCTGTTTGCCGAAAAATTGCCCAAAATTTGTCGAAAAATTTGACGAAAAACCTTGCTATCTACGCCTGAGACCGACTTACTCAGCCACGGAGTGAAAAAAGCCCATTAAAGTTCCTTGCGTCATCGACGGGATTGCAGAGTAGAGGCAGCAGAATTATACACTAGCTGATCCCGAAGCCTCCTAGAGAGTACCAATAGGTTCGGTCCGGTGTACTAACTAGCGGCCGGCCTGCGACACCGTTTTAGAGCTGTACCCTCGAAATGTAAGGAAGTTTGTATCTCGCCAGTGGCGTTTAAGATAACCTCAAGACATCAATCATACCGCATGATGGAAGAGATTAAGGCGGGGGAGTTGACCAGAACTTAGGTCTGGAGACTAAACATGGGCTCCATCACTTCAAGCCTCCACTAAGCAAATTGGTGGTATTGCACCATTTGATGAGGGTCATCCACCACCTAGCATTGTGGTGGCCGCCTGGCTACGGCGGCCACCAGGCGGTCAGGCGCGCGGGTGCATAAGTACACGTGCCTTGAGTGACCGGGGTTCAAGCCCGTGACTGCTGAATACGGTGCTGTTTCTTGTATTCTGTGTATCTTGGGAACTCCTCTGATAGTTTGGTCGTCCCGGAGAGGTGCCTCCGTAGCCAGGTGGGAAGGAGCAGCAGTGCGTAGCACACGCTTCTTGATTAGACCGGGGTTCGAGCCAGTCACCACCAAATACGGAGGATGTGGAAAGGTCAGGGAATGACCACCGCATATCCCGGAGCAATATGGCCTTAGTTGCTAATGCTCCTAAAAACCAAGTAACATCCACATCGTCCCGGAGTATAAACAGAATTTATTTTATTTATTTTATTTTTTTTCATTGCCTGGTAACACAGAGGGGCAGCATCCTCCGTGTGGTGCGGACGCCACACCTCGATCCCTGCTTACGTTGGTTCACACCTGGGTGGTCACCCACAGTGTGCATACCCATAGGGGTTATACCCAGAATTAATAACAGTCCCACCAAAGTGAGGGTGCAAGCAGAGGATTTGGCTGTCACAGACCGTCCAGACTTCTCCGTAATTGGGTCCACTTGACTTGAGTGTCATCGGAATATCAGTGTTTTAGACTCCCAGGTACCACCACTTGTCTGGTATATCTGAGAGAATGTCTGAGACGGCCTCAAGGACCAAAAAAATAAAGAATTAATAAAAAAAAAACATTTTCGAGTATTATTTATTTAGAATAGCTTTAATTTAATAAATTTCACGATATATTCACAAATAACTAAGATTGCCATTATTGTTTTGATCCTGTTTTTTATGAATGGATTAATATAATGCCGTGATAACTCTGTACCAACTTTTTATAATTGAGCTAGTATCTCCAGCTTTAATTTGTATCAATAGTAAGACTGTAAATTGCATAAAAGGTCACCAGAAACTTATTTTCCGTCTGTCAGCAGAATGGAATACCAGTATTTTAATCGTGAAGGTACATTCAAGACAGCCATTGCGAGAAGTGTATAAAAGCCCCCTCCTTAAGCTGGAGATGTTAATCATGTAAATCAACCGAAAAATGTACGCAATTTACAGACACAGTACACTGATGCCTTGTGGTTTTAGCGCTCCTGGTGTAAATTCAAAACAACCATGTATGGATACACTTGCAGCCAGCACAATGGTTGAGATCACGGTTCTTCGGCACCGTGTGGAAACCACCTGCATTCGAATCCCGATGAGATGGGAGCAATTTTTAATGGCTTTGTTCATACCATGGAAAAGTTTCTCTGCGATGCTTATATATATATCATCATCAGCCATTTTCAATCCACTGCAAGATGAAGGCCTCTCCAGCAACTTTCCAGTTCCTTCTGTTTTGAGCACTGGTCATCCATTTACTACCCAAAAACTCATGAATTTCATCTATCCATCTCCGCCTTTGTCTTCCAGGTTTTCTTCTAGCTCCTCTTGGGTACCATTCTGTTATTTTCTTAGTCCATCTGTCATCATGGCTTCGAGCTATGTGTCCTGCCCAAGACCATTTTAGTTCTTTTAGTTTTGATAAGAATATCCTTTACTTTAGTTTGCTGCCTAATCCATTTGTTTCTCTTCTTATCTAACAGTCTGATTCCCAATATAATTCGTTCCATTCTTCGCTATGTAGTTCTCAGCTTCTCTTCCATTCTTTTGGTGAGTGCCCAAGTTTCACTTCCATAAGTCATGATGGGGAGTATACATTGGTTGATTATTTTACGTTTCAGACAAACTGGGATATCGCTCCTCAGTATGTGACTATATTTCCTGAATGCTATCCATCCAAAATTTATTTTTCTCTTGATTTCCAGCCATTTATCATTATTACAGCTTAATGACTTGTCCCAGATAAATATGACTCCACCTTTTCAATTACTGCTCCTTCAATCATTATTTCCCTTTCCGTAACAACTTGTTCATCATTACTTTTGTTTTAGCCATATTAATCTTTAGTCCAAAAATCCTTACTAACTGTGCATAACTGATTAAGATTTTCCTCTAATTCTTTGGGATCGTGGCTTATGACCACAATGTCATCTGTAAATCGTTTAGGTACTCTCCGTTCACATTGACTCCTTTCTGCGACCAGTCTAATCTTGTGAAAGCTTCCTCAAGGGCATCAGCAAACAGCTTCGGAGGTATTGTGTCTCCTTGTCGAATTCCTTTCTCGATTTTAAATTTCCTACTGTCTTTGTCTAGTCTAATAAAGGAGGTAGCTCTCTCATGTATTTTCTTCAAAATCGTAATATATGGGGGTCTATGCCTTGTCTTTCCAGTGCCCGAAACATTGCCTTATGCTGTATGGAGTCAAATGCCTTTTCATAATCCACAAATGCCAGGCATAATGGTGTTTTATATTCATTTGCTTTCTCCATTAGCTGTGATATTACGTGAAGGTGATCCATAGTTGAGAATCTTGTCCTAAAGCCAGCTTGCTCTTTCGGTTGATTCTCATCAAGTATTCTTTCTAATCTGTTAGTAATTGACCCTTGTGAACAACTTGTAGATGTCGGATAACAAGCTAATTGGTCTATAATTTCCAATTTCTGATTTATCTCCTTTCTTATACAGCAAAAGTATGATTGCATTATTCCACTGCTTAGGCGTCACACCTTTTCTAATGCACTTTGTGAAGAGCCTTGCTAGTTTTTGTGTTATGTCTCTTCTTCCAAATTTTAACAACTCTACAGTAACTTCATCTTCCCCTGGGGCTTTCCGATTCTTCATTTTCTTCAATGCATGTTCTACCTCATCAGGAAGAATATCGGATATGTCGTATGTGTTGCTACTTTGCAATCCATCTTCTCCACTGCTGGCATCATTCCCTCGCTCCTTGTATAATTCTCTGTAGTAGTCTTCTGCTATTTGAATTATGCCTTCTCTGCTGTTTATAAGTACACCATCGCTATTCTTCAGTTTCAGTATCATTTGTCTTTCTGTATTACTGCGCATGGCTGCTGATTTAAATCCTTCGTTTTCCCTTAATGTTTGTTCTACTTTTCTTGTATTAAATCTTCTTATATCCTCTCTGAGTCTCTTTCTAATGGCTTTGCATAACTCTGTATACTCAATTTTCTCCCTGTCAGTGTTGTTTTTTTTTTTTTTTGCTCTTCATTTGTGGTCTTCGGTTCATCATGACAAGTGTTTCTTGACTAATTTTTTCTCCTTTGGATTTCTTTTTCCCTATAGGTTTCTTGGGCTTTATCACTTTCAGAAAGTTGTAGTATTCCTCGTCAATGTCTTGGTCCTGAGCAGTCTGCAGAAGCTCAAACTTGTTCTTAAGTTCCAGTACATACTGCTTTTACTCCTCCTCTGTTATCTCAAAGACCTTTTGTATTATTTACTCGAGTCAGTTTTTTTCCTTTCCTTTCCTACATCTATATGAAGTGTACATCTTTACCATTCTGTGATCACTTCCAACATTTACCTTATTCAGGACGGTAACATCATTCACAATATATCTTCTGTTAGTGAGGATGAAGTCGATTTCATTAGTTGTTAATCCATTTGGACTCTTCCATGTCCATTTTCTGTACACCCTTTTCTTGAAAAAAGTGTTCATTACTGACAGTCCTTTAGATTCTGCAAATTCCACAAGTCTTTCACCTCTTTTATTTCTTTCACCAATTCCAAAATTTCCTATAGTTCCTCTTTTGCGCTGTTTTGCCTTTTTCCAACCTTAGCATTGAAGTCCCCCATAATAATAGTGTAGTGGGTTTTCTGCTCATCTAGAAGACTCAATTTCGGTGTACATTTCTTCAACCTCCTCATCATCATGGCTCGATGTTGGTGCATAAATCATTATAATCTTTAGCTTGTACCTCTTAGAAATCTTGAGTATTAGTCTTGACACCCTTGGTGATGTACTTTTGAATTCCAAAATGTTGTTTTTAAAATCTTTATGGACCAGAAACCCAACTCCACCTTCACTCCTTTCACTGTTTCCATTGGTGTACAGCAGATTTCCACTTGATAAACTTATAAGTGATTCATTTCTTCTTCTTGTTTCAGCCAATCCGATGATATTCCAATTCACATTTTCTAATTCCTTTTCCAGCTCCAATACTCTGTCTTCACCGATGAGTGATCTTTCGTTATATGTATGTATGTATTTAACTGTCGAAGGGTGGCACCCGGACATACATCCATCTCCACCAATTTATCATATAATATCATATTCTCATAATGGCCTGTTGGTGTAAGTGTGTGTACACGTGTGTGTAATGTGTTATAAGTCAAACAGGCTACTCTGTCACCAGGTGATAGTCCATTGGGCAGTTACCACCTGGTGCCCATCCCTGGCACGAGGAGCTATGCCTGGATCTATTAACTCTGGCTGTGCATATTGCACCTAAATCCCGCACCCACCACTAAGGGTGCAAGACTGGTGGGTGCCAGCAGTCCCGCTCCTGGGGTGCCCACACCCAAGAGCCAGCAAAAAAAAAAAAAAAAAATGCACCAACTAGGAGAATACATCTTACTAGTTAGTGCAAAAATCCCACCTCATGGTCATTCCACAAGGCCAGCCAAAAAAAAAAATAAAAAAAAAATAAAAAAATAAAAAAAAAAAAAAAAAAATTTTCTCCCCGCCTCCAAGACAGAATGCCTATCCATCCAGAGGAGGAAAAAAAAAAAAAATGCACCAACTAGGAGAATACATCTTACTAGTTAGTGCAACAATCCCACCTCATGGTCATTCCACAAGGCCTGCCAAAAAAAAAAAAAAAAAAAAAATTTCTCCCGCCTCCAAGACAGAATGCCTATCCATCCAGAGGAGGGGGAGAAAAAAAAACAGGTGTTTAGTCAGTATTAGTAACAACATGTATACTCCTCCTTTTATTAAACGTCAACCTGCAAAACCGTTGAAATTCTACAAAATTCCTTTCATTTGACAGCCAAATTAATTCAGAACCCCTAATAAAATTAGGTACCAAATTAAATAAGTCTAATCTAAATTCATCATACAAATTGCATTCATATAAGATATGATCCCATGTTTCCAACCTTCCACAAACACAGTAAGGATCTTCCACTAAACTAAACTGATGCAACTTACTTTTTAAGGAACCATGCCCCGTAATCAAATATGAGCATTCCATACTTGGATAAAACCAGCGATGCAATTTGTTATTAAAATTAAATTCAACACTAGGTATAAATAAATAAGTTACTTTACCAGTACTACTGGAATCCCAACGGCCCTGCCATAATTTAATTAATTTCACCAAAATTTCTTTCTTCTGTTTGCTGACTTCAGAAGAAACTTCATTAGTAATCCCCAGAAATGTAATTTGTATTCCTTTTCTTATAAAATAACAAAAAGCTCTGTACACGACTGTTAAATCCAAAGGCAATACCCCCGCAATCACCTGTAGAGCATTAGTCGAAACAGTCTTACAAACACGCAAAATAGTTAACAACATTATTCTTTGTATTGATAATAGTTTTTGTTTAAATTTTACATTGACAGTACGAGCATACCAAATTGATGCAGCATACGATACAATCGGAATAAAAATAGCTTTATAATATAGATACAAAATGTGGTTACCTAATCTCCAATCTTTTCTGGTGACCCTAACTATAAAAGCAGTGTAATTTTTTATTTTCCTACTTAAATAATTCAAATGTTGGGAAAATAATAACTTGTCATCCAAGATAACCCCTAAATATTTTACCTGGGAAACAAGAGGAATTTGTTTACTAATAATCGAGGTGGTCTGTTGTAGTCTAATTTTCCTTTTAATAACATCATGACAGTTTTAGAAGATGAAATTTTTAGTTTATTTAATGTAGCCCAATCAGTCAAATCCTGAACAATAACCTCCATTCTACTTTATAATACTGCTCTAGGTCTTCCTGTCACGCACAAAACCAAATCATCAGCAGAAGCCACCTTATAACAATTAGGGACTGTTCTACTTAACCACTGGTTTAAGACCAGATTCCATAAAATAGGACCCAACACAGATCCTTGTGGACAACCGTGATCAATAATTCTATTAAAAGTTAAATGTTGGGATCTTATAATAATCTGTCTATCCATTAAATAACTTTTAATAATTTGGTATAACAAATTGGGACAATTTAATTCTCTTAATGAAAAAAGCACACTTTGATACCATACAGTAACAAATGCTCCTTCAAAATCTATAAATAATGCTAACACATACTTCTCACCAGAATTTACACTAAAATTAATCAAATCGCGTAGGGCATCCTCTGTTGAACTATTTCTCTTAAAACCATATTGATATTTAAAATGAAGATTTTGTTCATTGAACAATTTCTCTAGCCTTAACAACAACAATCTTTCCAATATTTTACCCAAATTTGCTAACAAAGAAATGGGTCTATAACCCCTAGGATCAGTCAACAATTTGCCAGGTTTTTGTAATAATTTTAACAGAGCAATTTTCCAAAATCCTGGAAAAACTCCTTTCAATAAACACTTATTATACATATTAACCATTATTTCTGGACACAAGTCAACAAACTTTTTAACACAATTATTTTTCAATCAAGTCTAAACCTGGTGTTTTATTATCCCCAACCTTAGAACATACAAATTTCACTTCATCAATATTAAACAATTCCATCTCAGATGATCCAGTGTATTGTTCATTCCTCTGTCTAATTTGTTGCTGCTGTACACTATCTTTCCCACAATTGTCATTCAAAAATAGTGCTAGTAATAGTAGCAATTGTAGAATACCAATCAGACTCAGTATCATTTGAATACACAGTATTAATTAAATTATTAACATTCAACTTGTTTCTAGTTAACTTAAACAACAATCCCCATGGCTCACTATTTCCAGTAGTACAAACCAATTCTTTCCATGCATTAAATTTGTGTTCAGAGATTGCCTTATGGTATTGTCTCCTCTTAATTTTATACATTTCTTTATACCTTAATGCTTCATTATTACTTCTACTCCTAACCCTCTGAAAAAGCTTCCTTATTCTAAACACTTCCCTCCTTAATACTGATAGCTCCAAAGACCACCAAGGTACTTTATAACCTCTCTGTTTTCTTCTCTTAGCAGCCAAATTTAAAGCATTAAAAATAGAGGATTGAACAAAAAATGCATATTCAGAAGTAGTTAATGAATTTAAATTTTCCCTAGTATAAATTGAAAAACTATCCAACACAGCACCTTTAAATTTATCCTACTTAATATTTTTATAATTAAATCTCAAAGTATCATCTGTTGACATATCTGTATTGCTAATTTCAGATAAATTTATAATTATTACAATAGCTCTGTGATCACTGTTAGTCATATTTGTAACAACATCCCAAGAACTGACTCTTCTATTTAATTGATTATTTACTAAGGTGATATCAATATTGGAAACACCATGAATGTTATCAAAAGTATATGGTTTAAAAGGTTCATTCAAAACACTTAAATTATGACATAAAATGAATTCCTCTAATTGAACACCTCTATAATAAACCATATCACTATACCACAAATGTGATTTTGCATTAGCATCCATTGCTAAAATAAGATTACTAGAAGCTACAAAATTCATTACATTTTCTAAGTATTGCACTGAAATATCAATATTAAATGAAGGTGGACAGTATAGAGATACTAAATAAAATGATATCATATTAGTTGAAACATGAATACAAGTAGCATGTTCAGAGCAAAGACTACATATATCAGTGATATTAAAACTCTTATTAAAAACTACAGTAACAGTTTTAGGTTTAACTACAGTAGTGTGTATAACATGAGCAGTTATTGGAAATCCAGTGACCTTACAAGAGTATGCAAATGTACCTACATAAGGTTCTTGGAGACACAGAATATCATAACCTCCTTCAATCATACCAACTTTAATTTCATCCATGACATTTCTTGATTTTTGCCCATTCAATTGAACAATTCTTAAATAATTTACTCTATGATCATACGTACTAGCATTATTCATCATAATTAATTCGCATACTTGCAATTTCCAATGCCCTGATATATTCAGGGCAATTAACATCTCTTATAGAATGATCATGAATCCTTCCCTTCCTTTTACAATTAACACATTTTGGAGTACCATCCTTATCTTGACAATCACTATATTTATGCCCCCCCTGGGCACAATGCCCACAAGACACAGTCCTATGTGTACAGTTACCAGCTGAATGCCCGAATCCCAAACATTTAAACCATTTGGATATTATTACAAACTTTCTGAATTTAAAAGAAGCAAACCCAATGTATAACCTATCACAAGCTAAGATACACCTGTATAATTTTGGATTCATACTTATAACCCAATTATTATACCTGGCTTTAGATCCAGTACAAAATCTAAATAATACACCCTCTTTAACTTCCAATTCAGTAAAACCAAAATCCTTAAAGTTCTTATAAAACAAGTCCTCAAAAAATTCCTCCTTTTCCACATCCTTTGGCACATCATATACTAAAATTGAAGGGTCTGAAAGTTTAATGTTGTCTAGTTTTAAACCTTTATTTACTAACTGTTCAGAATTGATAATTTTATTCAAATCCTCCCTTTTAACTGTTTCAATCAGCACTCCCTTATTTCTTATCATTTTTAAATTTCTAATTTTAATGTCCTTAAAGCCTTCTTTCAGGGATTGAGCCACAACATCCTTCACCTCTTGACTGGAAGTAAATTGAGTATTGTCTTCTGCTCGCAATATAAGAGTATTGCCCTGTTTTTACTGAATGTTTTTAGGTTGATGCCAATGACTTCCATCTGACACACCTTCATGATCCTCTAAAACAACTTGAGCACCCAATTGCCCCTTTACAACACCTGATTTAAATTTATCTGCATAAGAAACTGCCTGTTGTTCTCCAATTGTTGACAGCTTGGACTGATCTCTAATAAGATCATCGAATAGATTGGCGGCTCTTAATTGTAGCTCATCAATCCTAGCCTTAAGAAATCTTTATTGCAATAATAATGATAATAATGATACAATTCGATAGATTGCAATGTTGCCCTTCACGGCCACCAGGCCAGGGGTTAACAGTAATAATACAATATAAATAGTGAACATTGATATATAAAACATAGGAAATGCATATGCGGAAGTACAATTCCAAACTCCAAGTATCATACAGTTATTTACAATACAATATATAAAGAAGATATGGGCAGAAACGGATAATTTCATATACATACAAATATAGTAGTATAAGCAGACAACGTTCTTTGCACTGAACAGAAGTAGTTAGTCCATCATTGCTAACTGTCATACTGAGGAGTTAGTATACCGTCTTCACATCAGGTGGTGTTGATGGCTTGCAGCATTAAGACGAGCTTCGAGGAGAAGGATCAGGGACAGGGAAGTACAATTCAAGGATGCGACATCTGTATTCCCTGTCAGAAACGAACTTGTTAAGGTCAGCATCCAAGGACTGGGCACACGAAAGTAGCTGAAAAGGCAGAAACCTATCTGATAGGTAGAGACGGCTGTGATGTGGGCATAGAGTTGGAGTCGCTCTGAGGGAAGACCGAGGGATTCTCCATGAGCACAGGTCCCAGAATGATGGTGCCGAAATCTCGCCAACCATCATTTTGATAGTCGTGGTAAGACGTTTCACCCTAATCAGCGTGGGGAGCCTTTGAATTTGAATTAAGCTGGCCATTTCAGTTGTCCTGAGCTGTGGAGGCAGTTTGTGTTTGTTTATGGCCCATTTTAAGAGCCAATACTCAGCAGAAAAAAGTGGCCTGATTGTGCTAGTTGCAGCTGATGCCCATATCTCTGCAGCATATAAAAGCGGAGAGTATACAGTGGTTTTTATATATTTTCTAGTAGTTGTGACTTCATTTATATAATGTAGATGCTGTTTGGCAATCCATCGGAGTCGAGCTGCCAGGGTGAGGAGCTTGTCTATATGGTAACTGAAGCAGAGCTTAGGATCAAACACAACCCCGAGATCAGTATGCTTATTGACGATGGGAATTGGAGAATTACACAGAATGGGCTGAATATAAGAAGGTGTTTTCTTTAAAGAGAATATCATAAATTCAGATTTCTCTGGGTTTATTTTTAATCCGAACTGGTTGAGGTAGTTTTCAAATTCGTTCAGTGTATTATTAATTGATCCTGTTATCATGAGAAGATCATCGTATGGAGAAATCGGTGTGAGGAGCTTTATATCATCTGCATAACATAAGATATCATACCTGGACTCAACAAATGGAGAGATAAGTGCTGTGAACAAGAGCCCAGATAAGACACCACCCTGTGGCACGCCTGAAGAGACACTTCGCTCATATATGTGCCCATGGACAATAAGCTGGATTATTCTGTTTCGAAGGAGTGACGTGAGGAACTGTAGAGTGTCTCCCTTGATCTGGTAGTGGTCTGAAAGTAGCTTCAGCATTGCAGGAACGTTTATAGAGTCGAAAGCTGCTTCAAGGTCTACATAGGTGACTGCAAGCTCTGCTTGGGATTCAAATGCAGAGAGGATAGAGCTGGTGGTGGCTAAGAGGTTAGTCACAGTGGATCTATGAGGAAGGGAGTAATGGATTTGAGGAGGCTGATGTGGAAGAAGTTGTTTAGTTAGAACGGGGAGAAGTACCTTCTCAAGGAGCTTTAGAAGACTTGAGGCGTTGGAGATTGGCCGGTAATGCTTAAGAAGTGAAGGAGATTGAGTTTTGGGGACAGGCTTGACAAGGTAGATATTCCACTGCTGGGGAAAGAAGTGGGTTGACAAAATAGCATTAAAAATAGTTAGAAGGGGATCCAAAATGTATGGGCTGAGACATTTAATAATGAATTGGGGGATTCCGTCAGCACCTGCCGTCGCAGAAGCTGATGTAGAATTAATGGCAGAAATAAGCTGTTCCCTAGAGATTGATACTGCCGACAGAGTGTCAGGCGGGATTCTCTTTGTTAGAGTATGAAGATCAGGACATTGTTCCGTGTTCGAAGCAAATCTTGATATGAAGTCAAGCCACTGGTCAGGTTCAAGATTTAGGGGGAAATCAGAAGGCCGCTCAGAGTAGGGACATTTTCCGCTACGAAGGGTTCTATCCATATAATGCTTAATTGCTGTTGACTTCTGCTTATTAAATGTTGCGCGAGCTTTGGAGTAGGCTATCCTGTCATGGATACTGTGCGACTGCTTCCACATTTTGTGCAGATGCTGCTTTAACTTGAAGCTCATGTTAAGATGGGGTTCAAACGCTCATTATCAATGAGCAAGGCTGTAGTAATTATCTCCATGTCAACCCATTTATCTAGTATAAAATTTGATGCTGTCTTTATAACCTTGTTGGCTTCGCTCGTGGTGTAATCAACCACAATCTTCTTTAACTTTGTAATCAACTCATATACTGTATTTACATCCCCATATCTGCATCTTTGCTCGTATATATTGTTGACTATTATGTTGCTCTCTCTGACATTGGTACCTATGCTTCGTCTGCTAATATCCCCAGAAGAATTGTCAACATCAACATTAAGAAATTCTGAATGAGTATCTGAAGCATCTGATATCCTTGGCTCTGATGTTAACTGTAAATCCTGTATATCCTCTCTGATCTCTTCACTCTGTGTTCCCTGATCTATAACACCATTCTGAACCTCAACAGCTGTCATGGAACCTACATCTTTATCCTCATTCCTTGTACCACTAACTCCTGGATTAGAACTGAAAGTTGCACCTTGAACTGAAGTTGAACCAGCTTTAACATTCTTAATTTTATGCTTTGGATCTGTTGGCTTTTTAGCCACCTCTCCGTGTAGCCTGGGAACTCGCGAGGAGAGGGGGGAAAGTGCCAGGCTCTTCTTCTCTTCCTCCCCCACCTCTAGGATTTTTCTTCTTATCCATATTTTAAACCAGATAATTGATCAACTCAGAAACACCAGAAATACAGTAACTATCAGCAGGAAAACCCAATTACGTTTCCCGCTAAATTGATCTTTCGTTATAACAGGCCAAGTTCAGTTTCCGTGCATGGCAGCCTGGTCGTACCAAGAAGATTCTTAGCACCCTCTGCTTCCACTCTTTTCCTCTCGCTGCCGTAAGAGGGAGAGTGAAAGCTGCTGGGGACTGAGGGCCATTTCTTTTGTCGTGCTGTCATATTCTGGAGGGTTTGGTCTTTTCCTCTTCACGCTGACCAGGCGTCTCCTTCGTTGCCACCTAAGTGACGTAACAGGGCTTACCATCGAGAAGGTGTGCATGAGTGGATTTTAGGGAGGCAGGCCAACCGGACTTCTCCTAAATCTTCTGTAATAGAGAGATATTGGATCCATCAGTGTTTTAGACTGAGTGTCTAATAACACACAGGATACCTGTTCCCCCTCCCCCCATCTCTCTCTCTCTCTCTCTCTCTCTCTCTCTCTCTCTCTCTCTATATATATATATATATATATATATATATAAAACATTGTATAAGTATGTATAAGCAGAAAAAAATAATAATAAATATATATATTTATTATTATTATTATTATTTTTTTCAACCATCAAATAAGTCAGCCGACCATAAAATACAATTTGAATTCACTTCATGACCTTGGTTGCCTTGGCGCAAGTATTAAAACCCAGTAAATATCCGACGAGGTCGTAAGCAGTCAGTAAAATGTCCAGTTAAGCCCTACTACAAAACATTGACAAGGCATATTGGCTTTTACTTTACCTTTTTAAAAAAAAAAAAAAAAAAAAGTATAAAATTTTCGTTATTGAATCCATTGAAATGAATTTCTGTCTTCATTGTTCTTTTTATGTAACAACCCCCTCTAGTCGTGTGGTCGTCCCGGAGTAGAAACAGAAAAATTTATTTATTTAAATTTATTTTTATTTATAAATATATTTTTAAATTTAAATTTATTCAGTTATTACAAGAGCGCTAGTTGCGCGTAACTTTTACTGATTTCATCTGTTAAACCTCACGCCTGATTGTCCAGTATTAATGGACAATCAGGCGTGAGGTGCTCCATCTACGAGACTTTTTCCTAACTATTTTTAATTTTTTTATTATTTTTTTTTTTTTTATAAAATTAGGTTATAAGACTAATTATGAAAAGCGATTTTAACAGTTATAAACACTTATGGTCCTTCTCTATATTCAGTTCTGAGTATTTCTTTATTAAATATAGGATTCACTAAAAATGACTTTTTTAACTCAGTCCATGACAGGAATAGGCCTGCTGTATATTGATTCGATTCAGCGATTTACTTTTAATTTAATATTCATATTAGTTTTAATATTCACAAACTTTTCGACCTATGAAAGGTTGACTGGACTTCGCTTTAGTTTCAGAAACGTCATACAAGCTGTCATTTGTTGTTGAATTATAATTTTCGATGATTCTGTGAGAAACACTTGCAGAACGCTTTACAATTGCACGATCGATGGAAGAGGGACATCTGTAAATATTTAATTCGACAGATGGAATCGTAAACTTCTCGTGCATCGACTTCACATTGGCGTCCATTACTCTTCTCAATGCTTTTGTCGTTGTTCAGCTTTTTCTTTCTTGTACCAGACAAGCTAAGACATTTAATGGTATATCCCTTTATAATGGAAGCGACAATTTCTCCGACTCACCGCCTCCGCAGTTCAGAGTAGTAAATTTCACTGTTCGCTTTGTTTGACTTTAATGTTAAAGAACTAATGGAATCCATAAGCCTATTACTGCTTTTGGCAGGAGAGTTAAAAAAAAAAAAAAAAATTTTTTTATACTAGGCATATCTTTATTCACTGGAGAAAGGACAAACTAAGGGTGCTGCAATTAATTTCGTTCATACTCCTTGCAGAACTGTTTATTCCATTGTAGAAAGAACTAAAGTTACTGTCCATATTTTATATAGACTAAATAAGAAAAAAAAAAAATCTTTCTATTCCGCGATGACCACATAAAGTTAGAGGAGTTCAAAATATAAAGAGAATACTTAAATGTAACTCTTTTAGTAATCATGTGGGCCTGAATCACGGTTCCTTACTTCTGTATCCTCGCGCTTGACCACCCATTACAGCTATAGAAATAGACCGTATAGCAATCCTTGCTAAACGTTTATGATTTGTACCCCTGACATATTTCATAAACTCCACATCTTCCCTTTCCCAGAACAAGTGTAAATAAACCGATTTAACGTAAAATTTAGCTAAGAGTATACATACATTTATAAATTAATATGTAATTCAATTAAAAAAAAGTCGAAATAAAATACGCTTTATGCTTGGATTGGTGGGATGGTTTGTCCGCATTACGTTAAAAATTGCTTCATAAAAACACTCGCCCATCAATAAACCAAATGCGCTCTCCGGGAGGAAGGAGCGCCTCACACTTAGGGAGGGCGCGTTTACTCAGAGCCACGTTTGGCGCGTGCTTAGTGGTTCTCAGTATTCTTAAATTCTAAAATATTCATCACTGTTAGAAATAAATAATAGCTATTTGAAACAATTGCAATGCCAGTCAGTCCCCGTCCACGCTGTACAATCTATGTAAAGTCCCCAGTCTGTTTTACTGTTCGACAAGTTTGAATTGTAATGTAAAGATAGTAACTTTAAAACATGGTACACAGCTTTTGGTTCAAATTTTTAATTACGAAATATATTATAAGTAAATAATCAGTGGAATGAATGAACTACTTCTTACTGTAAGAATATATATAATATGCAAAAATTTTAAAAAAATGGATATATTTAGGCCGAAAGAGAATTTAAGTGACACTTTTTTTTATAATTGTCTGACTGTATTACTTACTTAAATTGTATTAAACTATTACTTAAATTGTAAATCCAAATTTTTTAGCAGTAAGGGCTCTAAAATCCCGTAGGATCTTCAGTCCAGACCGATCCAAAGACACTTTGGTTCCTGAAAGTGCGATACCAATTCCAGATAATGTTCATCTAAGAGCTACTTGCATGGTTCAGTTGCATTGCAGAATTGCATGGAATAGGACACCACTCATGCATACTGAACAACAGTTTTACTGTTCGATGCCACGCAGTTTTCAGGGTGTTATTATTTGCGCATCTGTTATTTTCTTCCTTCCTTTATTTCATTTATTTATTTATTTTTAAGACGGGCATCCCCTCAATTTGATTCGTATACTAAATTTTCCTTAAAACGAACAAGTTTGAAGACAGTAAGGAACTTCCTAGTAGTGAGTTGTCCTCACGCTGTACTCAGAGCAACTGTTAATCATGCTTGTATTTTAATTACTTTAATATTCATATTTCATATCATTTCCCTGAAATATATAACATTATTTTTCAGATTAATGTTATCTGTTAATTAATAAATTATCTATTAATTAACTAAACATTAATTAATGAATTAATTAATTTGCCGGTGGGGGATCCAAAGAGGATATATTTTGATTTCCTGTGATCCGATAAACGCGTACAGTATACAGGATGTAAATTCATTTAACAACTAATTGTTTGCTTTTTATTCAGTAATTTATTCTTTAAAAGATAATTTTAGTTTTCTTGGGTTTTATATCATAAACAAAAAAAATAAAAATAAATGTAAAGAGGCTTTTCAATTTATCTGCTTTTTTGTTGTTTCTTTTTCTCTGGGAAAGTAAGCGAGGTTAACTTTCTCGGAGTAAATTTTTTATAATTTCTTGAGTGCTTTCCCTTTTTAGTTTTTTATTTATCCTCTTGTACTCTAGAATTTTCTGTCAAACTGAAAGCATTGAATGTGTTGTAGCTCTTCGTAATCAAATTAAATATCAAATGAATTTCAAAGCGAAAGATCGCGATGTTATAAAAACGCGTTTTTATAGCAGGAGAACGTAGAAAAATACTCGACCCTCCTCGTTGTTATCCGCTGCTTAAAACTTAATTTTAATGAATTTATTTGAGCTCTCTCTGATGTATACTTTTTCTTTTGCCTGAAAGAGGAATTTGACACTGCATAATCCAGTTATTTTGTTGTTCCGAAAGAAACTGAATCGGCAAACATGCTAATAGGTTGCTTAGAATATTTAAACACATGATTTTTGCCTCGATAACTTTCCTTAATTAACTTAGAAGTCTTATGTTTGTACTTTTATTCCAGTGTTTTTTTTTTTTTTTTTTTTTGTAATCGCATCACATTACTTGCTTGTGATGACGTAACCATACAGAATGTTACTGCTAATAAAGTGGGGTTTTTTTGTTTTTTTTTTATCTCACTTTGTTTTACCTGATATTGCAACAAGTTTCCGAATTCGGAAAATTGGTTAAAGAATGTGCATTTTAATATATTTATTTATTTATTTATCTTGGATAAAAGAAACTAGAGGCACGTAATTTCTTATCATAAACATAATTTTTGAGCTTCTCAGATTTAGAAAGGCATAGCTATCTTTAGCAGGAATGAGAAGATTGCGGCTTTTGTTTGGATTAGAAACAATCAAAATGCTGACAGTTAAAATGCCAACAGTCCAAAACCTCGATACTTAAATGGCGAAGGTTGAAAACGCCACATTACAAATGTTGACAAATTGAGATTCCTAGATCTTCAAAAACGCCTACACTGTATCGTTAAAATTCCGTAAGGATTAGAACGCCAACTGCTCAAAACGCCGACAGGTTAGAGCACCAATTGAATGCATTGTTTTTGTAAAACGGATCTGTTATTAATGATTTAAGCAATTTATAACGCAATTTTTTGACTTGTTTCATGGGTTTTCATGAGGTGAAAAATTAAATTTTCTTGATATTTTATTGTATTACCAACCGATTATTATCATATAGTAACCAAAACAGTTCATTTTGTACTCTAGTTTTAGTAGAATCAATGAATCAATTTTTTTTTGTTCCTTTCTTTTCTTTTCTATTCTAATTTATTTATTGTGATTTATTTTCATATTTTATTTATGGAAGAAATTTTAAGGATTTTAAAATCTTTGAACTTAGCCCTATCTAGAAAATAGTTAAACAGGTATGCAATATCTCCTGTAAATGCCCTTGATACTGTTATCGAAAAATCCTAGAGACACCAACCAGTCAAAGAGATCATAGGATAGCAAGTGGCAAACTTATAACCAGCATTATTACAGCCGTCTCTCTCTCTCTCTCTCTCTCTCTCTCTCTCTCTCTCTCTCTCTCTCTCTCTCTCTCTCTCTACCCGTGAAATCGCCGTTGTTGGGTTCTGCGGCCTGAGAAAGATCCTCCCTCCTCTTTTAGTGGCAGTGTAATCATTGACTCCATTTGATAGGTTCATGAAAAATAAGATGTTCAACCACTTGATGTTTACATCTTACTATTGTCAAAAGGGCCGTGATATCACAGAAACATCCGCTTCGATCGACTTAATTAACAGTTCATTGCTGAGCCCAATTTTTTTTTCCATTCTGCGCATTCCTAATCACTGCAGATTAAGTGTTTTCCCCCCTCTCCCTTCTTTCCCTGACCCATACAGCCTCCTAGTTAGCAGGAAACCCTGGAAAACAATTTACTGCCTTCTAGAGGCAATTATAGTTGTCTGTGCTGAAGACTATTTTGCTCTTTAAGAAAGTTGTGGATGATTTTGAAACCAGATTCAGTGATTTTATAACAATTGAAGACATTGTTCAATATATTTCGTATCCATTTAATGTCGACTTAGGTACGAAACAAATTGCAGAAAAAATCGCTGAGATTTTTCACATGGAGAAACGATTACTTGAAAATGAAATTATTACATTGCGAAACGATACTTCCTAAAAGCCAGATCATCAGAAAAACAGTTTTGGAAATATGTTTGCCGAGAAAAGTACCCAAATGTAAAAAAATGCAGTGAACTTTTAAATTCCTGTTTTCGTTCCACATATCTATGTGAATCGTCCTTTTCGTATTTGAAACAAACAAAAACGAAGAATCGCTCTACTCTTACCGACTTGCATACAGAAGATTCTTTACGGTTGGTCTTATCACAGTACATCCCCGATTTTGAAAGCTTGGCAGATGACATGAAGACACAAACTTCGCATAAATTAAAATTTTAAATACGTATGAATTTAAAATAAGAATTCTGAATTGTGTATTGAATTTTAAAATTTATAAACAACTTTTTTCAATATGTGTTTAACGTTTTTTTAACTTGGTGCAATGAAATTTTTGAGATGGTAGATCGCGGCACATTTTGAAGTAAAAAAGTAGATCGCATAACAAATTAGGCTGGCCACCCCTGCACTATATCACTTATAGTTCCTTCCGAAGGGATTTAGCATTAGCAGAGGCATAGGATGAAAGCAAGCAAGCTTATACAGCATCAACCAAAAAAAAAAAAAAACCCTTCCCATTTCACCCATCCATTCGCACCAACATTTTGTCCAGTTCTTCCTTAAATTTATTTAAATTATCAACTGCCACAACGACCGATGGAAGTTTGTTCCTGCAATCAACCACCCGCTGGCTAAAGGCAAATTTCCGCACATCTATTCTATAACTGTCTTTCCTCAACTTGAATTTATGCCCTCTCAGGTGCATAATCTGAGCAAGAGAAAGAATCCCATCAGCATTGAGCTTTCTGAAACCATTCAAGGCATTCAAATCAGATCATCTCACAAATGCCTAGTTTTCAGACGCAATTTTTACAGAACATAAGTCGTTCTTGGTGAGGACAACCCTTTGTTCCCCCTCGCCAATCTCGTTGCCCTCCTCTGTACTCGTTCCAGCAGCTCTGTCTTTCCTAAAAGGAGGTCTCCAGACCTGTATGCAGTACGCGAGGTGTGGCCTGACCATTGCTTTATACAAGGGAATAATCACCTCCTTATCCCTGCTAGCAAAATTCCTGTATATCATTGCAAAATCCCTGTGAGCTGCTCTAGCAGCCTGTCTGCACTGTTCAGAAAATTTTTCATCTCTTACCGCACAATTACTCCATGTCCTTTACATTCTCCACGACCCCGAGTGTAGTGTCGCACAATTGGTAGGATACTTTGGGGTTACTGTTACCCATATGCAGTACTTTGCATTTGTCAATATTAAACTTCAGTTGCCACCCCTCATTTCATCTTGCTAACTTTTCTAGATCCTGTTGCAGTAGCATAATGTCATTAACAACCCTGCCAACCTTCGTATCGTCTGCAAACTTCGGCATTAAGCCTGATATATCTTCATCTGTATCATTGATAAATACAGAAAACAACAATAGGTCCAAAACCGAACCCCGGAGGATTCCACTAATAACATTAATCCACGAAGAACAGTGTCCATTGATTACTATTCTCTGTCTTTTCTCACTCAACCAACCCTTATACAGAGCAGCAACTTGCTCTTAATGCCACACTCCTCCAATTTGTGCAGCAGTCTTCCATGTGCAACAGTATCAAAAGCCTTCTATGATTCAAATATATGATATCAAAATTATTTTTTTCATCCAGTTCCTTTGTGACCATATCGTAATATCCAATCAAATTGGTCAGACAAGACTTCCCCTTAACAAACCCATGCTGTGTCTGAACTAACTGCAGTCTTATCTATATGATCCTGCAATGCTTCTTTAACCAGTGACTCCATTATTTTCCCCAGAACACAATTTAAATTAACAGGTCTGTAATTACTCGTGTCACCCTTAGATTCTCCTTTGTGAATAGGGGATACAATTGCATATCTCCAGTCTGTGGGGCTTCTCCTGAATCAAAGGATGCTCTCATAATTATGGCTAGCGGTTTGCTTACTTCCGTTGCTGCCTCCTTTAATATAACTGGATAGATCCCATCCACCCCAAATGCCTTTCTTATGTTTAACTTCAACAATTTCTCCTCCACTTCTCTCTCACATTCCAAAATCTTTTAGATCCCTGCTGAGTTTGATAAATATTTGACATTCTCCTTTCGAAATAACTCCTCATGGGTGAATGTAGATGCAAAATATTCATTTCAATTTGTCAATTTGTACCTGAGCAGGATCATCAACAGTCGAACCATCGATATCAAGTGGGCCATTCTGATTCATCCACTTACTTCTAGAGTTTACATAAATAAAGAAGTCTACTGTTTTTTTTTTTTTTTTTTACTTCCTTTGCCAAAGATTTCTCGTAATCTGCCTTCGCTTGCCTAACTTCCTTTGTAACGTGATTACAGACTAGCTTATATCTACCATAAGCTTCTGTGTCACCTGATATGTTATATGCATTCCATACATTTTTTTTTTCTCTACCACGAGTCTCATTAGTTCATCTGACATCCATTTAGGCCTGAACCTTGAACAGTATTTCTTAGTTGGTATGCAAAGCCTAGTAGCTTCCAAGAAAGGTACTAGCTTCCTAGTACCCTTCCATTTGCCCCTGATTGGTAGTTACATCATTAACGCATTTAAGTAAATCCCACATCAGTACACTGTGATCATTGCCACCAAGTCGTTTCCTTTATCTGCAGATTCTCAATGATTTCGGAGATTTGGAGAAAATAAGTGAAATTAATAATGAATAGAAGAAATCTATTCTCTTTCCGAACATTTACATGATATTATTTTTCTGATTAATAATATTTAATTTTGTATTTCTGTATTTTTATGAAAATAAAGGCTAGAACTTTCTCGAAACCTGTAGGTGTTCGAAACTTTTCCCCATATTTGAAATCAGCTTGAAAATTGTTAGGTGTATTACTTGACATTGAGGCGAGTTTCGATTATGAAACAATAGGAGCTAAAAACTTCTGTATGCTACACATTAACAGGGAACATTATTATGTGAACATCCCGAATGACTAAAAGAGCATATTCTGAAACTTGGTGTCTGACTTTTTATTGACCAGCAATGCCCGAACATCAGAACATACTGAAATTTATATTTTTATGAAAATTGGAATGACTGGACAAATTTACTTCAAAGACAAATTTAAGATTTCATCAAAATCTGGCCACTGCGAGCTTAGTTTTCTACACGTGATCTAAATAACATAATTGTATTATATTAAAATAATGATATTAGCAGAATCGAACGATATCAGTATAATCGAATGTTTTGCCCTAATTGAATAAATAAAGAACTATAAATTGTGCCCATTTTAAAATAAATCCTAGTCAATCGCCAGGCCATAATGACATCGGGAGTGTGTGGGAGCTGCTGCAACATCTCCCCGCATACCCCCCCCCCCCTTCCTGGAAAAAAAACTGTTAGATTTGCCAGGCTGTATGTGAGATCGTATTTTCGTGGAGCATTATTACACAATTTTTATTTCCTGTGTTTTTTCGAAGAACACCTTCCCTCAATTTATTCAATGTGTCGCAGTAACTGACTGCATTTATTTTTCATGGCGTTTCTACTTAGATAGCGAAGAAAACTCCACAAACGTCATCTGAGACGCGATTGTTGCTATGATTTGTGTGTTTTTCATTCATGGAAATGGCCGTTTTTTTTTTTTTGTTGTTGGTGGTGTGTGGGGTGGGGGGTTGCTTCCATGTCATGGAGTGCACTTCTGACTCTGGAGAAACAGGCTGCAAGTCTCTTCAATTGTTACGATTTCATTTAAGAAACCTCTGTTGGTTGTTTCGTACCGCAGAAGAGTCTCATAGCATGGTTCTGTGTTCTTCAGTAAGCTGATTTAGAACACATCTTGATTATGCCTTCCTGGATGCAAGCCTGTTATGGATTATTTCGTACACTCCCGTTTACATATGTCTAGCTCTTCTGCAATTGGTCGATCCTTTCAATGCGACAGATTTTTTCTGTTCTGGGCGAACGTGATTTTCCTGGGTGTTTCGTCATTCGTATTAGCAATGGCCGCATGGTGCAAAAAAATAAAAATAATAATAAATAAAATAATAATAATAATAAAAAATAAATAAAGTAATAATAATAAGAAGAAGAAAATTTAAAAAAAAATAATAAATAATTACTAAGACAAAAGGAAATACCTATGCTTTCCCTCTTCCCTTAGATAATTCTCCAGCTGACCTTTGAATTTTCCTAAACTGTCAGCCTCTACCACCCATGTAGGTAACTTATTCCAATATAATTTATAACTCACTGGCTAAAATAAAACTTCCTGCAAGTTTTATTTGGTTCTAAACATCTTCCCCCGTAACTTGAAATTATGGCCCCTAGTTCTGGAATCGTTTATAACTGTGAAAATTTCTTCCTCATTCATTTTAATTATGCCTCGCAGAGGCTTAAACATCTCAAAGTCTCCTCTAGGGTGCCAAGTTTCCAAGCTCTGCAACCCAAATTCGAAGTTTTGCCCTTTTGCCGATCTTACCAGGAAGTTTCCCGTCTTTGGACCCTTTCAAGAAGCTCGATGTCTTTTTTTAGGTGCGGTATCCATACTTGAACACAGTATTCCAAGCGAGGTCTAACAATAGCTTTACATAATGGGATTATGACGTCCTTATCTCTACTAGCAATTGTTTGATAAATCATCGATAGAACACCATGGGCCTTCCTTGCAAACTATCTACAGTGCTCGGAGAACTTCACGTCTGACCGCATTGTAACACCCAAGTCTCTTTCCTCCACTACCGGCTTTAGTTCAACTCCACCAAGTGTAAGAAATCTATCTGTCACTATGAAGAACCTCTTCTTGGAGGTGATCATTAACTACTCTACCAATCTTTACATCATTTGCAAATTTAGACATCACGTCTTCTATTCCTTCATCGATGTAATTTATGAAAATCAAAAACAAGTGGTCCTAATACTAATCCTCGGGGAAGCCCACTTCTTACATCACGCCAACCTGAGGAATAACCATTTATCACAACCATCTGTCTCCTGCCCTGAAGCCATCCTGCTATCCGTCTGATTTTCGCTGTAATTCCAACCTATTCCAGCTTATAAAGTAACCGCTCATGTGGGACTGAGACAAATGCTTTACTGAAATCCAAATATACAATGTCGAAATTATTCCTTAAGTCCAGCTCTTTTCAAAATAGCTAACCAGGTTAGTTAAACACGATTTTCCCTTTACAAAAAAGTGCTTCAGAGCTCCATTTCTATCTAAATCAGGGGTGGGCAACAGCCGGCCCGCGGGCCACATCCGGCCCGCGACGATGTTGAATCCGGCCCTCTCGGTAAATGCATAAATATAGAAAATCCATACCTGACTACACTCGCCGTAAACGTTCGGCTTAATTCGGTTCAATCGGGAATCGCGGCCAGTACAACAGTAACCAAGTGATTCTACGCAGCGTCAAAGAATTATTTCCTAATTATTATTGTAGCATCGATCGAACGAAGTTCCTTTGGGTTTGACTTCTTATTGAAAAAAATAATATTGGTGCGAGATATTTTATGTTTTATGCCTTTTCTAATTATTACAATTTTTAATATAATTTATAGCCCATAAAATGAGCCAATTAAAAAAAAAAAAAAAGAAAAACTGATGCCGAATGCCGCATTTTCAATGATAATTGGACATTCAGATATATTTTTTAAAAATACATTAAGAATTTGGTAATTCAAGTAATATAACATTTTTTAGGTTCTGATTTTTTTTATTAAATCGTTCAATCTATTCCGGCCCGCATCATGATGCGAAAATTTCATTCGGCCCGCATCATGATACGGAAATTTCATTCGGCCCGCTGACGAAAAAAGTTGCCCACCCCTGATCTAAATGATCCTGAATTCCACCCTTGATCATTGTTTCCATGATTTTTCCTACTACTGAAATTAGACTGAGTGATCTTTTCAAAATAGCTAACCAGGTTAGTTAAACACGATTTTCCCTTTACAAAACTACGCTTTATAAAATATAATTCTGTTTATTTAAAATAGAGAGAATACATAATTTTACGTACTTCACCTGTGCTGTATTAAGTACACCCTCGTAGGGTGCTGTGTTCAAGGATGGATTTCCAATTTGAAATCAAATTAATTTTAATGATAGTTATTCTCTGTCTGTAGGTTGACATCGTGAAAAATTTTCGAAAACTAGGGCGACCTGCACTACTGTGTCTGGCCACGGCTCCTGAAGCTTAACCCCTCGCATTTCTGCTGGAAGAAATATTGTGCTATCACAAAGTAAAACTAAGACAGTAAATATGCCAAAAATAATAATATTCAAACGCTTTCAAAAATTAATCTACTTGTACCGAGATCTGCTAAAATGTGCCAGAAACACTTGTATCGAGGTTCATGGCAGGGTCGAACTTGGGGAAAAATTAATTTCCCCCTCCCCGTCTTTCCTCGTCCAAAAAAAAAAAAAAAAAAAAAAAAAAAGCATTATTTTGATTTATGACAAGTTTACCGAGAACCTTACGCTACAGAAGCGGCTGAAGCCCCCAAGACTTTCTAAATGTCTTTGCGAACCATTCCATCCCACAATAGTGGTTGCCATTTCGAACATTAATCAAGCTAAGTCTGGATTACTATGATGTGATTAGGGCCTTCTGTTAAATTGGATTATCATTTAATCTAGAAAGAACACATATTTCTCCGAAGTTGCCAGAATATTATGAAAGAATTCGGTACGACGAAATTAGAAGTACTCTGAAATCTGGAAATTCATATGATCCTCAACTTTATCTGAGACACTCAGTAAGCTGATTTAAAGTGATAGTGAGGGAAAATCCTGGCTTCTCATCACACTGCTTTATTGTGAAAATATGTTAAACGAGTAACCGAGGCAGTTAGATTATGTACCAATGAAAACCTAAGTTAAATGGACGCTGTACGTTATTTCTGAGATCCATTAAAGCTAAGATTTATTGCATTTTAATAAATTATTTATTATGCTTTAGAGTTACTTTGTCTAGTCAACAGAGTTATTTCTTGCGCCTTAGAAAGTATCTCGTGACTTCAGACTCGTCTCGTATTTTTAATTTAATCACAAAAAAAGATCATCCGTGACGGTATAGTGTTTTCGTCACTTGTCATTCATTTGGAGACATCTGGTTTCGAATCACTTCGGAGATTGGAAGAATGCTTAAGTCGCTTCAATCAGGATTGTAGTTAACTGATTTTAGGTGGAGGTAGTAAGAGTTTTCAGCCCGAACTTCATATACAAATCGTCCGTGTGTTAAATAAAAGTAAACTTCCTGTTAATACTCTAGAACAGCCACGTAGTATCAGGGGAAGTTGCAAAATAGTGATACAAGAATTTTGCCATTTAGAGATCACGTGGGCGCGAACTGCAATCAACTGAAACAGTTGGACTGCTCTACTCAGCGCATTTAACTACTCGAATAACAACCAATAATAATTAACAGTCACAAAAAAGGTACCTATAATTCTAAAAATAATTTATCGCTTTGTGGCAATAAAATTAATTGATAACTGATTAATTGTCGTATTCTTGTATAATTTTCTGTGTACACATACACGCACACAGTGTTTCAAGTAAAATGCATTTATCACGGTATGTCTTGCTTAGATTTAGGCTGCTTGTCGTTGCACCTTTTTCTGTCATATTTTGGCTGAAATTTTTGAATTTGATGTTAAAATTGATTAAATATTGCTGTTTAGATTTTACGATTTCTAAATTAAAATTTTGCTTAATTAACCCCCTTTCCCCTTTTTTTCTCCCCTCGGTGGAAAAGTTGTTCCCCGCCTTCGATTTGGTATAAAAACATCATCTGTGTTCTTCTGAAATGAATAAACCAATTTTATTTGAATTTTAAAAAATAATAATAATAAATAAATAGAAATGAAAAGTGGTTGAGTAATATTCGTTCCACAGTACGTACGCAAGTTACGAGCTGTGAACTGTTGGCTGCGAGTGCAGTTGTCCCGTCTCCTCACGCTACAATGTTGTACTGTATTTGTTTTTATTTTTGTTCAAAATACGTACGCGGATTTTCAATTAAATTCTACAATTGTCGATTTGCAATGAATAAAATGAAACTAGTAGTTCAATATTCATTTTCTAAAACATTGAAAATTTCCTCGGCCGTCCTATAACGTAATATGTCAATAAATATTTGTTTAATTCTTGACGAAAAGTTTCGAAGCCTTTCTTTCTGTTATTTGCGGGTTTGAAATCCTGCGACTGTTATCCTACGTCCTACTTATAAGTAGGATGATGCGAATAATCGGGAGGACCTTTTAACGATCGTAGACAAAAGAATTTCACTTGTTATCTTAAGCAAAAAGCTGTTTAGAAATATTTTCCTCTATTAATTTCTGTCTCTTTTCAATTTAACATAACCTTACTTTTATGTTTGAGCCTAGATTTCATTTTTTTTTTTCCTCAATTTATAGTACTTCCTTCGCTTTGAGCTATCACTGCCAAGCTCAGTCACTACATTTTCATAATTTGGAAAAAAATCAGCAGAAAACGCTTTGCTGTGTCTAGCGCCTTGCAAACTGCGTATTGTTGATCGAAGTTGGGGCTGACTTTTCTGCACGTGAAATGAAGTAGAAATACAATAAATTGTAGCAAACGTAATTACTCCGTTCGTGAAAAGTGAATGCGATGTTCCTGGCTAGATTATTTTACAGTTAAACGGATTTACACTTTTTTTTTTTTTTTTTTTTTTCCTTCCTCCACAGACATTGAACATGCTGGCTCAAATAAAAGAAAAAAGACTGAGCCATGACAGAACTTATTACCGTGAATATTTTGCATCCATTTTAGTGGAAGTTTGGGTTTAGGTATCCGAAAATAATGGCTAACGGATTGTAAGCATTTTTTCGACATGGGTTATACATTTTAAAGAAGTTAAGTTTCAATGTCTGTAGTCATAGTCCCATTGTAGTGCAGAGCACACGTTGATTCAAGGCCGCAGCTGAGTGGTCAAAGCGCGGTGCATTTGTACACGCGTTTCAGTTTCTCAGTATTCAAGTTCGCTTGACTGTAAATATGGTGATATTCTTGTATTTTCTATAACTTGTAAACTTCTCTGATCCTATATGGCCGCCAATCACTTTAAACTGAAATTTTAAATTTATTTATAATTCTTCGTTTGGGAATAACTCGGCCACCTACTCCTTAAGAGAGAGGGTGAGGTGTTGAAAAATAAGTTAATATTTGATACTTCTGCATGATTCATCCGAAGCATTTTTGCAGATTCAGTGAAAGAAGACTGCGAAATAAAGCAAGAGCCCCAATTAAGTCGAGCCACACTTATGCTGCCAACGTGATCCAACAAAGAATACAGCCAATCAGAAAGCAACAAGAAACAGTTTTGCGCGCTTGGAAGAGAGGCGCTAGCCTCAAAAAAAAAAAAAAAAAAAAAAGTATACACTTTTGTAGCTAAGTGGTTGTTGTGTTGGGCGTCACGCGCAAGCAGGCGATTTCTCCCTTTGTTATTGCCCTTGAAGCAAAAGTTTTTGCTTGGCCGAGGAATGAGAGTTGGGGAGATTTAATTGGTTCTGGGGACACGACTGTCCAGCAAAAGAAAAACGAAGAATTGTATTTTTGATCGAACATCCTTGTCGAAATCGAAACTTTCATGCCTTCTTTCGTAGTATACGTTGAGTACGAACGAGCTGTCATTCTTTTTCTATTGTAGACGTACACAAATTTGGCAGTGGCTTCTAATTTCAGAAGACAGTTGTTAATAGAAAAAGTGGAACAGCACGGTATACTTTTACGTAAGGTCTTTCGCTGTAGAAGTAGGGAGGCGCTACTAACCTGTGTTGCTTTCGACTAAACTTGCATTCTTTTGTATGGCCGAGCCTAATAACATTATCGCGAACGAATGGCTCAGATTCCACAACAAAGTTTGTTTGGAATAAAGCATCGATAGTTTTTGAAGCCTTGCTTAATGAATTTAAACGCGTCGGAAAATTAATATAAATTGCAGCTTATTAGCGTACCTGCCAGATAATTTTCACACAGCATGACGAGCTGGGATTTAATTAAGGGTTTTACGTTGGCTATCATTTATCATTTTCGAGTTTAAGAAAGGATGCCAGAACACGATGGTCGGTTCGTTAGTTTTTGTTTATGGTTTAGAAAACTCCTCAGTTGGATTCCTGTATACTCCATAAAATCACTCCTAGTTTCTTCTTCCTGTTGTTAAAATTTTCAGCTACCAGGCACGCGCGCGTCCTATTTTTATACCGAGAATAATTGTAATAAGCACAGTATGGATTTATCACCCTCATCATTCGTAAAACCTTTTTTTGAGCAAATATTACTTCATAATGCAATTACGTAGTAAAACGAGATTATCAAGAAACTGTCGAAATTTCTGTGAGAGCTCTTTTGGAAAGATCTAGATTTAATATAATAAAAGAAAAGAAAAAAAAAACTATGCTACACGAAAATATATTTTAACCATTTTACTTTACCTTCGAAAAACTGCAATCGGGGGTTGTCCCGACCGCGTGTTGCCTATTCCTTCTTATTGTGCGGCCCGCAGCCATATTTGTAGCTCTAAGCGTATACCGCCTCCCCCCCCCCCCCGGTTCTAGCGTGTCACAAAATATAGTTTCATATTTACTTTTGAAAATATCAGTTTTTACTGATGTTTGATATTTCTGTATTGCTTTCTTGTGATGTTTTATATATCTTCCTCAGTATTTAACAATTATTTAAGAGTATTATTACAGCCATCTAATAAAAAATATTATTAGTGTCGTGTAATATTAGTTTTGGATTTAATTAATTAAAAAAAATTAAAACTGTAAATGTAAACGTTGATAAACAGAAATTAGATTCAGTTTTGAAATATGGATAATTAGTTGGTAAAGAACTGTTCTTGCGGCCCTCGATCTTAAGCATTTTATCCGCGTTGGCCCCGACATTACTTCTTCCAGATTCGATCTCCATTCGAGAGCAATTAAGTTATACAAGGGTCGGTCCATAAGTAATGCCTCTTAGGGCACAAAAGTGAAAAGACAACATATACAAAGTTGAAATTTATATCATTTATTAAACAAACGCTGGGAAGCATGTATACATTATTCTGTATGCCCACCTTTTTATCAGCATATTTTTGCCATCATTATTTCCAACTCAGATATGCATTGTGATAAAAGGATCAGCCATGCTATTGTAGCCAGCCTGTTACTTTTTTTTTTTTTTTTTTCAGAACCTCGTCAATGAAATATCTTCCACGAAATTATGTCTTTATATGTCTAAGCAGAAACAAATCAGACGGAGCGAAGTCCGAGCGATGGGAGATGAAGCAAATCTCTCTTACCTCTAGGTATGCACTTTCATCTGAGTCATATGCACAGTGTATGGCTTAAAAAAAACGTGGCCATAATTTTTTGTGGTGACTTGGCAACTCGGGGTTTTCTAATTCACTAGAGGCGGCGGATGTGCTCATCCGATGGCGTTTAGAATACGGGCCATAATGGAAGATATATAGGTCTTATCACCTGTTATTGAGGCCTTCAAAAAACTTAAATTATTGCACTCTTGCAACAGGTCTTGGAAGATCTTCAGGAGAGTTTCCTTTCTTCTGTTAAAAGCTAGGGTACCTTTTTGCCGCATATTTTTCTGTAATCGAATGTGTGTAATATGGTTAATATTGTTCACTTTGAACACCCTGGTGTTGCTTGTATAATTGATTTTTTTCCCCCTTCTCGATCCACACACTTCTTCAGGTGATCACACAGTCTTCCGTTTTAAAGGAGTCACTGACACAAATGTCAGTGACTCCTTTAAAACGGGAACGCCATCTACGAACACTACTTATATCAGTAGTGTCTTTTTTGTACACGGCCTTCAATTTTTCATTAATCCATACATCTAAGTTTTCTCTTGACTTAAAAAGGAACTATCACCAACAGTTGGCGGAAACGGATAACAGTTTGATTGTTCATCACTTCAGATCTGTAACAGAAAGAAACTTTTATTTTAACATGTTTGTGTTAATATCTGTTCTAGCAATATATAAAACTTAATGATGTTAAATCAAGTACAAAAAAAAAAAAAAAAGAAAAAAAAAAAAAAACAAAAACGAACTTTGTCGTTCAAGAGGCATTACTTATGGACCGAACCTTGTGTTTAAGACAAGGCGCCTAACAGAAAATCTCAGGAGCTCATTTACCGACCCGCTGAAGTGAGGAGATGATAATTGTTAAATTATCATCTCCTCACTTCACCTGATTAAATAATTTACTACAATTTATAGCTAGCAACAGTGTTATATCAATTAAGCTGGACAAGAAGTACTTGTAGGGTTGATTTGACTAAAGTTGTCAAAAAAAAAAAAAAAAAAGCCTCAGGGTTCAACTACCATAACTCAGCTTTCCTTAAAAAGTTTTGTGCGTAATCCCATTAACTGTCAGTAATTATCGAGTGAATGTAAACTCTGAATTTTCCAAACTCGTGGTGAAAAATGAATCCACGAAGGGGTTAATACCAAAATGTGTTTCATCGTTACGATCTATCCCTAATAATCACATATCTGAACCCAGTTAGGGTTGTTGTTCATTACGAATACAATAAACTTAAATTCCGAAACTGAGCTTAAGGCCTTGAAAAGAATCGCCAGAAGAAAGGGTTTCAGCGCTTGTGAGAAGTTGATATATTGAATGTTAGCTGAAATTAGGTTCAAGTTAAGAGAGTAAGATAATTAATCATTCAAGTTCATGGCAGAAGAAAGGGTTTCAGCGCTTGTGAGAAGTTGATATATTGAATGTTAGCTGAAATTAGGTTCAAGTTAAGAGAGTAAGATAATTAATCATTCAAGTTCATGGCAGAAGAAACTTTTAGTGCCTAGTTGATTTTCGATAGGAGGGTATATGACAGGGATCCCTCCTTTGTGGAGAGATCCATGTCATGGAGCCCTTGGTTAATAATTAGTCCTCAGATTTAAAACAATTATTAAAATCAGTTTATTGAACCTATAAATGTGGTCTGCAACCCCTTACATGCCCATTCAGCCAGAAGGGCGATCCATCATACAATTAATTATTTACATCACATACACTCTACTAAAACTTTTAAACTCAATTTGGGTGTAATTTTTTTACAAGAAATAGATTTAACAAGGTCAACTCACGTAATTAACTGACATAGATAAAAATGTTTAGGTAGTGCGTTTCAGGCGCTTTAGCAAATGTTAACAATTCATGATTTATAACAAACAAAAAAAAAAAAAAAAAACCACCAAAAACAACTTTTATGTGCCAGCCAAGAAAAGTTCGGTTCTGCGCATCCGCCACATTGCCTGTTCAGTCTTTCAACCAAAGCACGGAAACAAACATAGTACGCAGTGCTTCAGTTACAACATACAATATACAGGTAGCCTATATGGTATTTTATTTATTTTTATTAATAACAAGATACACAACAGGTAACCATTAACAGTGTATCTGAGAGCAGTACAATGAACACAATGAGAGATCCAACAGAAAGATAAACATTGATATAGATTAAAATCATATGTACAAAAGAGTACGCATTAAGTTAAGTTATCGGTAAAACAACTAATAATTAATCAGTTAGAGAACAGAAAAATAACAAAACACATAATAATAATAAACTACAATAATTACATCAGAACTAGTCACTTTGCAGTTTAAGAGAAGAGGCAAACTTGTGGATGGAGTTCAGTGGTTGGGAGTTGTCAAAGAAGTCAATGAAAGAGTCATTTGCTGATTCTGTTTAGTGGACTGAACTTCGCAGAGTCAGCGCGAAACAGTGTAAAGTTCCTGACTTGTCTACAATGAGCATTGAAGTTGATTTTACTAAGGATATCAGATGCTATATAAGTTACAGTGATTACTTTGGCTAGAAGGGTGCACAGAGGCCTCAGATGAAAGTAATAACACAGCGATTCATAATACACTAAGTGATAAAATAGAGGATTACGGGACGTAAGGTAACGGACAAAAATTTTTTTGGACTGCTTCAATTTTGTTAGTAAAAGTGTGTGATGATTCCAGATGGGTGAACTGAATTCAAGGATTGGCAGAACAATAGTTTTATAAAGGATAGCCGCATATCTGTAGTTTTTGAAATTGTAAGTGTTCCGTTTGATGAATCCTAGTATTTTGAATGCTTTGCTCGTAATTTTAAGGACATGGGCATCGAATTTAGCACTACTGGAGAAGAGAATCCCCAAGTCGTTAACTTGGTGACACCATTCGATGATCATAGAGTTAATAGTGTACCCCGTATTTATTAGTTGTGGAGATCTGCCGGATGAGAAAGAGATTAATTTGCACTTCGAGGGGTTAGCAGACAGGCCATTCAGAGATAGCCACAGAGAGAATTTATTGAGATATGTATGAAAAAAATGAAATGAAAATCATATGTATGAAAATAAATAAATTTCCGGATTTCTGTTAGCCGATTTTAATGAAATTGGAAAAGGTTCGGCAAATCATTCTAAAAGGAAAAATCCATATGCTGGTATTAGAGATGTTACATGCGAACGGACGGACAAGCCAAGATATAATTATCGGATTTCTGTTGGTTCAATTTTAATGAGATTTGGGATGGCTCAATAAATCTTTCTAAAAGGCCCAATTATAAAATTTCATGAAATTTTATACTCAAAAATTTTAAATTTTAATTACCATCGGTAGATATAGATCTATCGATTATATGTGGACGGGGGAAAATAATAATAATTACCAGATTTCTGTTGGTCCGATTTTAATGAAATTTCACATGGTTCGACACATCTTTTTAAAAGGCCAAGTATAAAATTTCATGAAAATTGTAGATGGATATAATTAGGAGCACAATTGTTACATGCGGACGGACATGGTGAAGACAGTAGAGCATTATAGCGCCCCTAATAAAGTGAAATATTCTCTTTGATAGAATACGCTTAATGAGGGTTAACACAGAATCTTTGATTAGATAGAAAGAAATTAGATATAAAGGAAACCGAATCAAATGCAGTGGTTATGTGCAGGGTAACACCGTGAAGATCCACCTCCTTGATTCCATCAGAATCAGTGGTTGGACCTTCATGTTTTTGGTTTGTTTTTTTTATCAGAAATTTATATGATATAAACAATTAAATGCAATAATATAATGAAAAATAAATAAATCTATTATGTTAGTTGCTGAAGAAAAGATAAGTCAACCTGTGCATTTATCTCTTCAATTATTAAGATCTATTTTATTTCGAAGTGAATACAATTAAGTAAATGTATTTATCTATATAATAATTATTACAAGACAATAATTATATTGTAAAGATCTGAACATTTGTATAAAAGTACATGATGTATATTTCAAAATATCTCTACACCCTCCTAGCCCACTAGCTGTACAGGGGGCGAACCTTGAGTTAATAAACTGATAATAATAAATTCAGGGCGATTACTACTATTGCGAAATAAGCCACAATTCGCCGTAACTTAGGGTATGTATTCTCAAATGTGGCCACCGGTTATGTCTGTGAATAATATAAAAAGTGAGAGGTAATACGAACAAGTGAAAGAAAGTGCTGAAATTAGGAGCTGAAATTAATAAAACATGTTTTGAAATGTTTTCAGGAGCTGAAATTAATAAAACATGTTTTGAAAGTGCCGATGTTGGAGCACGAAATACATCCAAATGAGCCGAATTCTAGATAAAGTCCAGTGAATATCTGCAGTATCGGATTATGAACTTGAAAAAGTGTGATCAAGAACAATTTACTGAAGGGAGTAAGTATGACTAAACACAAGAAACTATAAAAAGTTTATTTGTGATATTGGTGACTCGTTATTTCTGAACTTTGAGGTGTATAGCACTTTCATTTGGGGGTGGGGAGAGAAAGTCTCTTTCTCCCGTTATATTCGTCTCGGTGTTTACCAGAAATGAAGGTCAAGA
The DNA here is from genome assembly GCF_048544385.1 of Mastigoproctus giganteus. Taxonomy (NCBI): domain Eukaryota; kingdom Metazoa; phylum Arthropoda; class Arachnida; order Uropygi; family Thelyphonidae; genus Mastigoproctus; species Mastigoproctus giganteus. Next base: position 179,191,967 of record NC_143578.1, on the reverse strand, counting down.
TAATCTAGATCTAGGAAGGAAGAAGGTCACAATGGCAAATACAGATCCATGTAATGCTCAATTATATGATCCTATTTACTGGCAGACGAAATTACTCGAATCTTATTGTTCAGCTTTGTCTATAAGGGAAAAAAAAAAAAAAAAAACGAACGTAAGTCCAACCTCTCAGATGATCGACAGGGTTCTTGCTGTCCATAAACGATCTATAACCCACGAACGGCACTTAACTACAGTGCAACAAAAGACGGAAACGAGAGCGGAGCTCTAGGATGCTCCAATTCCAATGGGGGATTCAATTTATGACTGGTACAACCAAACACTACACAACATAATACTGTTTCATCCCATCCCCTATTCTCTCTATCTGTCTCCAGCTCGCCCACCACCACAACCACTCATGCGCGTGCCATTTTAGAGCCCATCAACGAAAGGCAACATCTCTCACATGCAGGATCGGGGGAGGGGGAGGGGGAGATTTCGTCAAACGATGCTTTCCTTGGTTACCTTGGTAACGCATCAGCCATTACATCTAGAGTGGGAAGTCGTTTTTACGAAGGAAAAAATACTTTCATGGTTAAGAGTTCAGTATTTGTGCGTTTGTAACGTGGTGGAGGTTTCTTGGAAATTTATGAATCACAAAGGATTTTCAATTTATCATAAAAGGAAAGTGTCCTATATGTGAAATTCAAGAATATAGGAATAATCGAAACGCAAACTTTTATGCGAATATACTATTGATTATGAAGTAGTTAATTAACAAGTTATCGGAATTCTAATTTGGCCCTTCTCATATAATTATCAGTTTGATTTTTTTGTTCTTATCTACCACACACACTTACTTTTGGTGCATCCTTCATGTTTTAAATTGTTTCGAAAATAGCCTTGCAGATTTTCAGTACGGCACCAGAAGCTGAATAAATAAAACACTGTTAATCACCGCGGTTCTCAATAAAAAGATATTATGTAATTCAAATTATCGACTATACGTTTCGATCTTCTTGTGAACTAAGTGCAAATTGTCAGAGTACGTGATTTCCTCGCGATTCATCCTGAAATTTTTTGAGAATAGAATATCTTTATTTGCCTTATTTTTTATTTTTTTTATTAATCACAATAACAGCATTAAGCCTTACATTTGTGGTATACAGTTTGCAATACAATTATTACATATACGTATAAAAGTAAAACATATAAACTTCAGTAAAATTAAATATTTATAGAATAAATACAAAACATGTATAAACTTCAATAAAAAAACAAAATATTTATAAAATAAAAGCAAAACTTATTATAAAATTTTAGTTAATAAGGAAAATGATAAACACACATAGTATTAATAATTTAAAAAGAATGATATGAAACATTGAATAATAAGAAAAACTTTAAAAAACAAAGAATTTTACTTCATTATCTATATGACAAATGTAATTTTTTAATCGTTGAAATAATACCTAAATTCTAATAGATGAATAATGCTTAATGATGAACTATAAATCAGTTTATAATATTCATTTTTAACACTGTTTTTGCTAATAAAAATATAAATTTTATTTTCATTTAAAAATGCTGCTGTTCTGTTGAAAAATTCAAATTTAAGATGTTTTGTCCTAAATTTGGTAATATAATATAATTTAGGTTCCCTCAAAGGCCTATGTGAGCAATTAAAGTTGATACATGTCAGTAGCAATGAAGCATATACTGTATTTTGCCTTTCGGTTCTTAACGGACATCTCAGAGGAAATATGAACTCTTAGACTGCAATTGGAGCTTTTTAATCGGAGAAGACAACTATATTCATATTCTAATAACAGCAGCTTATTGGGAATGTAAGGGGGTGGAGTCAGTTAGCCTCAGGCGAAAATGTAGGTGTTCCCATTGACATTTCTCCTCTGGATTTATCGTTGCTTGTTACACCTTCGCATAATGGCCTGAGTTTCCGTGGCTGTAAGTTAAATGAAGTTATCCTTTCCGAGTGATGGCCAGATGTAGATTCATCCAAGCAGACAGAGCAAAGTACGAAGAGGACGCTGTGGTTGAAATGATTCATTTGTTAGCACAATATGATGATGATAAAATAAGAGAATTCTCTTGTCATGCTGGATTCTTTGCAGTAAACAAGGATTGCCTTATCGACCAACATAGCGAGATTACAGAATTCTATCGACACAGTGTAATTCAGCTTCATATCGATTCCCTGTGAGGTTTTTGCCGAAAATGGTTTGTGCATGGCAGACACAAACCTTGTGCTCTTTTATCTCTGCCTCATAATGGCTTCGCATTCCTTGGAAGAGCTGGTCTTCTCTCATTTGTTGCCTTATAATTGGCCGTTATGGTAGTGGATGGCTAGTTCTCCTTTATACCTTTTCTTGTGTTGGCCGTGGTTTAACAGTTGGTTTGTTCCCACTGTACCCTTCGGACTAGACTGTTGCCATTACCAACCTGCTTGCTTGTTAGCATGACGATCAATGGTTTGCCATATGTAACCTCACATAAACTTCGCAGAGATTTATCTTAAAACTTGTGACGCTTTATAACTAGCCATGCGCATATAGAAACCGCCAAACAGAAGCTATATAGTATAGCTCAAGAAATAAAGGGATAACAATAAATGTTTGAACTCATCTAACATGAAGATGGTTTTATTAATATTGATCACTATTAAATGACATTTTTATTGACAGTGTGTATTATTTAGTGAGTCTTTAGCCAGACATAGCAAGTTTTTTATTTCGGATTTATAGTTCCACAAAATACATAGCCGAACTTTAACAAGATTATCGCCCACTTGACGCAAGCTCAGATCTGCATACCTCTGAAAAAAGGGTCGAAATTTGCACGATATCGAACACTGTGATATTAAATACAATTAAACATGGGCATAAAATTTCGGAAGGTAAATCTGTTTTACTCTTTCGGGTTGCTAGAATAGTTATTAAACTTTATTCTGAGAGGAAATGGGTGTAGTTAAATAGTCCACTATTATTAAGTGCCTCCGTAAAATGAAAACAGTACGGCTGTAAATAAACTTCCGTTTGTAATCTATACCACCATATACTGTAGTAGAAACGAGTTGTACTCTTCCTTCTTTTCTAGGCTAGTGCGCAACAGGGCTGTAATACGTCACCGGCTCGACAACGGTGTGTGGTCGAGGGAGCCCGTACAATTCCTCCTCCCCTCTCTCTCTGCGTCTGTGGGATTTGAATTCTGACCTTTCTACACGGTGCGAAATAACAGCGATCGTAACCACCGTGCTAGCCGTGAAGGCACACTGTTTAGTTTTAATAGGATTGGATGAAGGTGCAAGTCAGGGTACGGCAGCCTGACATATCGCCTACATTCTTTTAAATTTTGCTTTAATTTGATAATAAGCAGGATCCTCCTAGTTAGCACGCGTTACTTTGTAAACCTTGTTAGATAATATTTTCGGCTTTTGAATGGCGGTTTTGGCCTATCTTGTCTTTTTTTTTCCAAACCTTTGATACCATTTATTGAAGCTGTTATAGAAAATACCATACAAAGTTGACGTTCAACGCACACCACGTAGAAATGTCGGCCATGGTCCAGTTTGGGTTGGTTTGCACTGCCACAAGTAAGGAAGTTGAATTCGAGCTCGTATATTACTATAAAAAAAAAAAAAAAAGTACGACGTATTGTGAATGTGGCGCTGAAAATTCAGATATGCAGTGGCGATGAATTTGTTTACTCTTTTGGCCATGGTTATATAAAAAATAAGCTGAAATTTATTTTATTCAAGCGGACCGAGTCAGTGTTTAATAAAGAACGCAATGGACTTATACGGAGAGCTTATACGGAAGCAGCAGTGCTTAGAAAGCGCACTGAGTCAGAAAAACATCTCTGCGCCTCGTGTTTACGGAAATTGTGGAATCCAAATACGGTATTCACGGCATCGTGAAGAGAAATCATTGGCATTACTAACCGAAAATTCTTCAGGTAGAAGAATTCTTGACGATTCTGATCAAAATATGGGAATTCTGTTGAATGGATTTTCAGTATTTAGGCTAATTTTTGTCTAGTGAGATTCAGGGCTAAAACACGCGTTACTGGTTCATAAGTAACCTAACTAAATTACCCTGTCCAAGGAGCAAGGTGGTAGCCGTCTCATGGTATGATGTGATCTCTTGAAGGACCAATAATTATTCCACTCTTTTTTTTCCCAAAACACTGTGATACGAGAGACTTATCTTGATATGCTACAGAACTAGGCTTTTTCAAGCATTTTCACTGAAGATGTAAGTAGATGTGCTAGAACCATTCTGTAAATATACAAATAGTTCCAGCAAGATGGTGGTGCGTCTGCTCATTGTAGCCGTGCAGTTCTGGCAGAGATTAGGGGAATGGCTACGACAACCTCTGATAATGGAAAAAATATGCAATATTGAGCTCAGACGCTCACCACGAATTCCTCCGTGCGGTGAGATCTACCTCAAACAATTCATGCTATTCTGAACTGACGGAAAGTTTGCATTGTTGTGTTCGTGTATGATGCACACATTGAATAAATTTCTAAATAGTTTCTTTTGTTTCCAGACATATGAGACACCCTGTAGATTAAAGTGCAATTAATGTATTACTGAAATGTGAACTGCTAGGAATTTTAGTTTTCAGATGGCGCACAACATTCAAAAGTTTCTCCCACTCTTATAGTATAGATCTTTAGATTCTTTATATTTAACGCATCTGATCGTTTAACCCAGCCCATTTGTACTTTTTATAATGAAGGTTGAGGGAAAGAGTTGCTTTTTCTTATGTATGTGTGCTCTCGCACTTTGGTTTTGAACTTTGTTTATTTATTTAGAAATTCTTAAGTTGACGTCTCGATTAGACCAAGGCTCGCACGCGATATTGTATGTTTGTGTAGGAACCTATTTGTATATAAAGTCTAACAAGAGCAGACTCTTTTGAAATGTTGTGCGAACAAATGTAATGATATTTTTATCTGTACCCACAACATAATGGAAATACAAGATGTACGGAAAAAAAAAATATTGTTTCTCAATTGTATTTTTCCTGAGAACTAAAAAAAACATTTTTTTTCTTCTTCTGTCTGTGCGTGTGTGAGAGAGAGAAAGAGAGATGAGCATGTTAGATGAAAGAAAAGTCTCGTTTGCTTACGTTTGGGTTCAAATTATGAGTATATTTCTTAAATTTCGATTAAAAAATGTATAGTTTTTTTCTCCTATTGTGTATATCGTTAACACATGTAAGGGGAGAAAAAGTGTAGATGCGCAATAGTTATCAGGATGCACTGCTACCGTACTAATGGTGTTTATGGATCTCGGCGATGACAGAACTTGGCGATGCGTTTTATTTTTTATTATTTTTTTTATTTTATTTTATTTTTTTTTTTTACGTAGGCTCTAAATATATTTCCGGAATATTCATCCTCACGCAACCTTGCACGTGGCAGAAAGAGAAGGACATAGAAGGTGAATGACAGGGGGAGAATCGAAAGAAGGGAGGGGCAGAATAGTTAAGTGCCTACGAATGAAAACGGCAGTTACTCATCTGTCTGTGCTTTGACGAAGGCATTGTCGTTCTCACAATGGCTGTATTCCGGAAATTTCGATTGGTATCTCGGCTTCCATTTTCTCGCTTAGCCTTTTAGGCACAAGTCAGCGATAGGAGATTTTGACTTTGACCAGCCCTGTAATATCTTTCGTATATAAAAAAAAAAAAAAACTACTGAAGTTCGCGTTAACATTATTAAATCCGTTTATTAAAGTAGCAAGTATTTGCACCGGCTAGAAGGGATATATTTAAACATAGTTTAAATATATTTCATATTTGAAATATATTTCAAAAAGTAGTTCCTTGAATCAGTGGTGTCCAAACCTTTTTGGTCGCGCACCATTATTTTACTTAAAAGGATTAGCGCGCACCTCAGAATAAAAAATGAAATGTATAAGTTTAATGTATTTTTTATTTATAAATTATTTACATGGAAGGCATTATATCTACAATCACGATTTTAAAAGATCACAACTAAAAAAAAAATACAAAACAAAATTAAATTGAAGTTCAAGCGCAAAATGATATGAAATCATTAAAGTAACAAGTGTAGTAAATGTAATGTAATACTGTTTGTTTTATTTATAAATAATTTACATGGGATGCATTATATCTAGAATCACATATATAAAATTACAATCTAATTCGATGCAAAAATACAAAACGAAATTGAAATTAAAGTACAAAGTGGTATAAATCAAATCAACAGCATTTTTTAGTGGGAACAATGTGCTTGAATATTTTTCATTATTGCTGTGTATCTTGGTTTCATATTTTGGGATACAGCTACCCGAAGATCTGGTTTCAAGTTAAGTTTATTTCTAAACGTGGTTTTAATAGTAGTCATTGCAGAGAAAGTCACCTCACATAGATAGGTACGTTAATCCAAATGGAAGGATTGCATCGCTCGGCGGATAACTGCATTGATCATCCGCGCACCCCATGGATCATCTCGCGCACCCCACTTTGGAGACCACTGCCTTAAATGATTGTGTAATAATGGAAAAGTAACAGAGAGGACAACACAACTTTAGACATCTGTAAAATGCAAAAGAATGTTAAAAAAGGGCTAAGTAGAATTAATGGAGGCCACTTTTCTAGTCTTACAACATTTCTCTTATTTCATACACTGCAAATTTGGTTCTCATTCGATTGTGAACCCAAGAGCTATTAGGTCTGTAACTGAGAATTTCTATAGGCTGTTTAAGGTCATTCACTAGAATTCCCGCGATGCTTTCACGCTTTAATTTTACCCTTTTTCATCAACAACTTACTGATCAAAAGGGATCGAATTGTAGCTAGTCTGTATCACGAATGATATGGGTGAAAAGTATACGAAATAAGAAAGAGGTCAGCTAACGAATGACCTTCAAACTGTCTCCCACCCACTTCCCATTTTTAGAAAGTAGGCTAGAAGTCACTGGCACATGTAACACAAAGAAATGGCTAACTAATTAAAATGAAAGTCTTAATTATATCACGCTTACCAGAATTAGACTGTGGATGGCCAAAATTTACTGTAAATTAAAAGAGCACATGCGCTTCTGTGTACGAATATTATTGTCTCCTGTTTATTCGATGTTAGAGGTCTAATTTATATTGCATATTCTCAGTTGCTGCCCCCACCACCTGATTTCTTTGTTGTTTTCTCAGCCCTTCAGATAGTGTTTCTTATAATGGAACTTAAGAGTTTTTGGTTGATCAAAACAATCAGTTTGCTTATTAGTCTTACTGATCAGTGTTTTACAAGGATGAACAATTGCAGCACTTATCTACCTCCCGAAAGTTTTTGTCATTCCCCGCCTACGGTGATCCAATATATAATGCCCTAACGATTTCAATAACCCTTTACCCTTTTACGTCAGTATTTTCTCCTCTTGAGAATTTCTTGGGAATTCCCGCTTCCTTACCCTCTTGTATTCCATTTATCATTCAGCTTATGGATATGTATGGGGAATGGGGGGAAAATCCTCCTTGATTCGTCATTTATATACTTCCATGGTTGTCTCCCAATGGATGCATTCTATCATTGATCACCTGTGTTAAAAACTTTGAGTAGGCCCTCTATTTATGTGATCATTTTCGTTTATTTTACATTTATTATTTTTTTTACATTTATTTTGTGTTTGGGACCACAGCTGACATCACAGTGAAGTTCCCTGCGATTCACGGCTTACACGAAAGAAGAATTTTTCTCCCTCCTTTGGACAGTTGAATCCTGTGTTCATTCATGGTGATTTTAATTAAAGCTGTTTCCTATGAAATCGAGGAAGGAGCTGTTTATTAAACATAGACAATTAAATGCATCGTTTTGACCTACGGTAGCGCAAAGTTGATTGCTCATGTAATCAACAGATTTTCCCTGTTGGTCTTTCTTCCCCCCCCCCCCTTAATGATTAGTTGCACTTTTGTTGCCGTGCGCTCTTTGATACAGAAGAAGGAAAATTGCCCATTGTAAGATTTTCGCATGCTTAGAGATATCACATTCCACGTTCTTTTAACCTGCGCATATTTCTTAGTATTTTTCATCCATTGCAAGCCATGAAACAATGCTTCCATTTCGCATACTCACCACCACTGTATGCACATGGTGTGTATATGAAGTGCCAAAGCAGCTAAGATTATATGGCTTCTTCTGAGTATGCTTCCGACTAGGAGAGGGCAGTATTTGGACCTATTGTATCATTATCTGAATAATATAAAAAAATGTCACCCCTCAAACTAAATTCCAGTCAGATCACTGCCCCAATATGCTGTGAAATTTCCTCATCCAATAGAGCAGGTGTGCAACAAATTGATGAGCAAACAACTCAAACCAAGAAAATATACTCCCTGAAGTTTGGGAGACCTGAAATTATTTTAGAACATCTTAGGACCTACAACTGGGATGCTCTCTACAATAAACGGGTGGAAGAAGCTACCAATTTGATTGAGGAACAGCTCTTATTGATTTCTGACCTCGGGTGCCTCGAAGGAGGTAAGAATCACTAACAAAACCAAATCGTGGTTCAACGAGGTTTTAAAAAAGGCGTTCGTGGCCAAGCAAAAGGCTTATCGGAAATGGAGAAATTTCGGATTTAATGAAGACTTCACGGACTATAAGAAAAAAGCCATCTTTTTGAGAAAGAAACGACTTGCTCGCTACGAAGAGGAGATTCTAACAAAACTACGACATTCAAAACGAAATTGTCAGCAAAAAAGGCTACTGAATTTGAAATGGAGGAAACTACATTTAGACACTGTGCAAAGGAATGCTTTGAAAGGCTAACAAGTGAAGGGAAAGCTACAAATGATCAAAAATAACGGCCGGAGGACATGGCACGCCATTTTTTGGCAAATGGCGGTGTTTGTGTGAATGCATTATCCAACGTCACTGTTTCTAGAAAAGATCTCATTAATGTGCTATTAATGCACTGCCTGACAAATCTACAATCGGCCCCGATAGGTTCCCAATTTTTATTTAAAAAATATGTAGCGCCTATATTGTTGATGTGTTGTTGCCCATATTCCAAAACATCCTGAAAAATGGAGTTCCCCCCCCCCCCCCAACGTAGATGGAATCACTACTATGTGAGGCTGGTGCCAAAAAAGAACCCTAAAGACCCTTAAGACTTTCGGCCCATATCGATCAGTTGTTCGTTATTAAAACTCTTTGAAAAACCCATCCTCCCTGCTTTAACCCAACAGCGTTTTGCTCACAGGCCACCTCACCTCCATACAAAGAAGATCCACTGTTACTAATTTGTTTGAGACTCTTCAGAGTACAACAAGCTTTAAATCAAAAGGCCCAAATTGATATCATATTCCTTGACATTAAGGCAGCTTTTGATAATGTTTCCTTATCTGCCCTTGAAAATATTTTGTCAGTTTACTTCCGCATTGAAGGCAAACTATTACAGATTATCAAGACCATTTTGAAGCCAAGGCACCCAATCGTACATCAAGAATTTCGTGACGAATGCACCCTCAATTGGGGCATCCCTCAAGGAGGTGTTTTATCAGCTTTGTTTTTCGCGGCCTCCCTGGAACATTTTTCTATCACAAAATCATAGTTTTATTTCATACGCCGATGATATTAAGTATTTTGTTGTCTCTAGCGAACTAGCCTTTGTGTCTGACATCAATTCCCACGCCAACCCTCAGCTTCATGAACTACATTTATACTTAGGTAAAATAGGTTTATGGCTAAACTCTGACGAGTCAGCACAACTAACAATAAGTAATAAGAAGATAAAGAAAAGAATTGAGTTACAGTATCTATAAGTGGAGCACAAATTACGAAAGTCAGCACCTACACTGACCTTGGAGTGACGTGGGATGAGGGCCTTACCTTTTAAAAGGCACTTTCAGGACACCAGAACAAAAACTCTCGCTGCCATTTGGGCTGTAAGACAAGAGCTAACTGGGATTCGGAATCAACAACTAGTGACCCAATACATCCGAAGATGTATTGTTCCTGTTTCCCTCTAGGCCTCAATTATTTGGTCCTCTGCCCCCAAATATTAGGAATGTTAGGAAGCCCCCAAATATTAGGAAGTTTCTCAGCTTGGAATACTGGATGCTCTGGTGGTTGAATAGGATTGCCGGGAAGCTTTTTACAATTTCAAAATCCATACTGTGTACAAACTTAAACGTAGCTCCGTGGATAAAGATGGTCACCATGTGTAACATCAGCACTCTTGCACTTCCTACTGGGAGTTTAGATACCCTCAAATTGATAATATTGTGGCCACGCCACGCCTTGGGGCCCGGCTCTACTACCCTCATAGTTTGCGAAGCGCTCTACATCACACGGAGGGATTAAGGCGGCTATTTCCTGCCAGTACTCTGGAGTCTCTTTAGAGACTTCAAAATCGACTTGAACAGGCAGGTACTGCCATGACAAAACCTACACGAAGCTGATAGCAGCGGATTTGTATACTACACTACACATTTAATGAAGCAGAGAGTGTACATTTCTGTGTAATTTGTGCCTATGTAATGAACGATTTTTGTGTCTTCAAAATACTCTGCTGAGATTTATTTATAGTGACTGTTGCTTGTATTTATGTTGCTTGCATCAAGTGACCGTTGATGTATGTATTCTTGTGTATATATTGATTTATTTATTCTTATGTATTTTCTGATTTTCAGTGTTGCCGTCTAATTTGTTGTAGGATGTCTATATTAGACACTTTCCTAGATAATGTCTGTATAGGGGTGTTAGATAAATAAACTGATAATAATATTGTCTGTAATATGCATTCTTCGGTCGATTTTCCTGTTTGTTGAACGGAAAACGAATATCCGGGCGATAAAACCATGTAGCACTCGACTTCTTCGAGACAAGACAACTCCTTCACATTGTGGAAAAGCCGATAAAAGTTTCTTCTCGAGAAGGTATATGATCCCACATCTTTTGATCCACGGTGTAGGAGGACGACGATCGTAATCACTGCACGAACCGCGTGAAGTGCTCATAATGGAAACACTAACAAATTCAGGACAGGAGGAAAACATTAATCAATAACTTGCCCTTTCTCTATCGTCAAAACGTGACTATCCAGCCTTGCTTTGAACTTTTTACCAAACTCTCCACCTCAAACTGGTGCCAGATAATTTATTCCAGTGACCCATAACACAATACACGAAGGTAGACTATGAAGACAGGATCTCATTATTTGCATATTACTCCTTAAGATTTTCTATTTGTGGCCCCTAGTTCTTGTATCTTCTCCCAAGGGAAAATTCACCTCGTTTCATTTTTACTGATCCCCTTCAGGGCCTTATATGGCTCAGTCAGATTCCAATCCCTGAGATATCTATTTGCCAAGTTTTGCAATTTACAACCGTTCTTTAAATGGACATTAGTTGGCGCGTCCTCATGAAGAAGAAGCTTTGTGTTGTTTCGGGTGTGGCCTCGAGACCTGAACAAAATATTGCAATTTGTTCACGGCTGGAGGTTATCACATGGCAGGGATGTCCTAGTGTCATGTATTGGAGACCTGCCTCTGTGATCATCTCTATCCCTCTTTGTTGCAAAGAGAATAGAAATAACTGATAACATTGGCCTGCATAGATTTTGATGTTTCCAAAATACATTGTGTTACTGGGTGTACTGTTAACGCTAATTCTAAAAATCCAAACCGATTTTACCTATCCCGTACAGCTCTTTCACAAACAAACAGTAAAAATTGTTTTCTTAGGTACACATTCCATGTATACACGTATGCATACTGTTTTCTTTGACAAATATAGAAGTGCCCAGACGTGTTTAGAAATGTCAAGACCTGTCAGTCAGAAACTTGCGATGTGTTTCTTCTGAAGTCGCGTTAACTAGTATCTTTTAACGTGATTTTCATATTCTATCTTTGAAAATGAATTCGTTGTGCGAACAAATCAAATATTTCGCTACATTTGCAGTAACTATGTTGTGGATAAAGAAAGGCATCAATTGTGAAAAACGTACATGCTGCATATTTTGGAATTAAATTAAGTGACCAAGATAAAAGTTGCCCTCAACCCCCATAAAGTGTGCTTTACATGTGTGGACCGCTTGTGATTGTGGAAATGGTAAAAAGAAAGCCAGGACATTTGCTATTCCGTAGTAAAGAGGGAACCTCTTAATCATATTAATGACTGCAACCTTTGTTTCGTAAATGTAGAAGGTTATAACACGAAGAACAAGCAGAGCATTGTGCACCCCCAACAATATTACTTCAGCTGTAAGGCCAGTACCTCAAACTCGTGGGCTACCACCTCCACCAGTTTTTCCTGAAGATATGCCATCAAATCCTGAATCTGGCATTTGTAATATAGAGGATGATATGAACTATCCTGACAAAGAAGTGTGCAACTTTGGACTACAGCTGTTTACACAAGGTTAACTCGACGATCTCGTGAGAGATTTAAATTCCCAATTTTTCCGAAGAAGGCATATATTGCAACAGCATTCCTTTAATCCGGAACTTTTTGGAATAGTCTATAAATCAACAGAGCCAGAGCGGAGACTAATTATTGACTAATCGAAACAAAGCGTCAAAGTTCTTCATATTAGAAACAAGTATGAATGTATTCGTGTAGCCCATTCAACACACTTAAAAGAGAACTACGAAAATATTAAGTTTCTTTTGAAATAATAAAAAAAAAAAAAAAAAAAATGAGTACATAGATTATGTTTGTCTACTACTTGGCAACCAATTCGATTACACAAAAATGCCTTGCTTTCTTTCTATGCGAGTGGAATATTCGATCAAGAAGTGAATATTGGAAAAATAAAGTGAAGCCATCAAGACAATCTCTCCAGGCCCTTCCGTAGCCAAGTGGGAAGGAGCAGCAGTGCGTAGCACACGCTTCTTGATTAGACCGGGGTTCGAGCCTGTCACCACCAATGCTCCTAAAAACCAAATAATCGGCCAAACCCTGAATAAAGAAGGAAATTGTTTCAAACATGTTTGCACTAAATTCCCATATCGCTTATATAGGAAACGATCAAAGCAGGGATTTTTGTTGGACCTCAAAACCCCAAGCTAATGTTAGTCTGTATTTGAAAAATCCATGAACCAAACTAAAACATCCTCTTGGACTGGCTTTAAAAATTTCCCAAAAAGTTTACTACGTAATTCTTGGGAAAAGCAAACTTCTGTATTATGAGATGATAGTGAGTGACATGCTGGAGAAGCTTTCCAACCTATATTTTTTGCAACTTAGATTTTTTTTTTTTTTTTTTATGAAAAAAAACACGAAAGGTATCAAAACCTATAGTACTTAGTACCGTGCATGGGTTGAAGGAGAAGTATGTGGGGGGGGGGGGTGCCGGAAACTTTGCTCTAGAGACTAAACATGGGTTTCACCACTTCAAGCCTCCAATAAGCAAAACTAAGCTGCAATATGGCAATAGGAATGTTAAGGTAATGGGTAAAAGTAAGGAAATGGGTAATCAGAATTGGTAAAATAAATGGGGGTGAAAGATACCAACGGGGTATGGTACACTGCTGATGGATGTTAAAAAGAACAGCTTCCGAAAATAGCTAACCGAAGAAGTCAAAAAGGTGCAATTTTAGCCCATTTAGTGTAAAAGAAATAGTTTGTGGCCTTCTATGTGTGAAAGGAGGATAGTCTAGTATTTACGTTTTTACATATTTTTATATAAGAATAATGTATTCGTAAAATCTATAAAAGTACAAAATAAACCAAAAATTTTTTGTTTTGTTTTTATTTGTAAAAAAAATCCTTACATGCTAGAGCAAATTAAGTAACTTTATAAATTTCTATTGAAAATGTAGTTCAGATTACTTATCAGCAGTAAAACAGAACTTTTCCTAAAATGCAGACCAGTGTAATTGATGATCTTTGACGACAGAATCTTCTGCCATTGTCTACTTTATCGTTGCGCCTACGCATGGATGATGTTTACTTCTCAAGGGAATGGAAACTGTCCGTACGTGTCGTCGTACAGGTGACGCCTACTGCTCCTTCCCATCCTTCCCACAAAATTCCAACCGAGCTCCTAGAAGATGTCTATTGGCAGTACGTGCCCAATTTGATTTTCGAATGGTGGAGCGGCGCCACGCTTCTGTCAGGAATGCACATTGCTCGACTAGTAGATTGGTTGGGAGCAGGGGGGGTGAGGGGGAAGAGAAGCATGGTTAGCGTTTGCTAGCTAAAATGTGTGGAGTTCTACCTCTATAAATACTGGAATAGCACTGTGTATGCCCCAAAAGGTTAATACCAAGATTAACTGCCGTCTCTCCGGGTTTAGGACGGAAATTTTTAGAAGACATGTGCACAAGATTCTCCATATATTGTAAAATCTGGAAACGATAACAGTTTTGTTTTTTGGGCTTTATGCAAATGTGATTTTTCAATTTTTCAAGTGGCAGGAAACACTATGTAATAAGAATTTATTACATAGTGTTTCTATTTTCAAACTAATAAGCATAAGGAAAACGTGCAGTAGTTAGAAGTAAATGCGATGATAGATTTAGCATTTGTAGTAACGATGACGTCATATGCCTAACGTTTATTCGTATCTTTTTTTTTTTTTTTTTTTTTTTTAACAAAGGATAATCTTCCTGTGAATTGTTATTCATGCAGGCACATAAGTTCAGAAATATTTCCCAATAGTGAAGCACAGAGAGAAAGAAGAGGTAATGATTCTGCCATTTTCGATTGCTACAAATGGCAGTAATCAAAATGATTCTATGCTGTATCCCACCGTGGTGACCTTTCGTACTTAACAACAACAAAAAAAAAAAAAAAAAAACTCGTCAAATCGAAAGCAGCTCGCTCTCAGTGGTAGCATCAAGATGACTCTGAGTACATTGGACATCTTCTGAACAACCAGAAAGCATGAGAATATTCCTTCAAAGGATTGTCTGGCATTTAGGTTGATAATGCTTCTGAGAAGAGAAGAGGGAGCACTTGGCGGTAATAGATTGTCCTTGTGATTTCATGCATTCTGTGTGAAAAGGTAGCTGCGTGCCTTCCTGTAAAAGTGGGTGAATATTTAGAGACATTTACTATCACCTAGAAAGAAGTGCTAAAGGAAAGATAATATTAAATTGTTTCAATTAATACGTGCCAGTGAAATAAATAAAATTTTGAAGCATGTGTACATGTTGGCTGCTTTTCGGGTAAATGTGTAACCAGATTGGTAGAAGAGCAGCAACCTTTGACAAGTCTATTTAAGGAAGTGGTGGAAAAGCCATGCGAGTACTTTTCGGATTTACCAAATCGAAAAGTGGAAAAGTTTCCAGTGTTTCTTGGTGTCATTATAGATGATATGGAGCAACAGTTCTGTCAGTTTCAGTGTGAGAACTTAAGAGCCGCTATTGTTAAAGAAGAAAAAATAGATATTCAATGCCCAAAGAAGCTTTAAATATGATAATTTTCTCACAATGCTTCTTATATTAATAATTTCTGATAACAATATGAGATAATATTGAGTTAAGTGAAAAATGAAACCAAAACTAGAGTTCAGATCTGTTTCTGAGTGAAACTTCGGAAGTGTCCTTGATAACCAAGTCTAAACATCAGGGCAATTGAGGGAGAACTTTGATTCAACATTTCTGAAAAGAGAAAAGTCTGCAGCAATATCATTTTTGAAGCAAGCATAATCAGTTGATGTCTAATGGACAATCCAAACAGAAATCCACAGAGTGATAAACTCTAGGTAAACTAATGTTTGAAGGCATATTGTACTGGTAATCAATGGTGCGTCCATATTTTAATGTGAAATGTTTATTGTAAGTGAAATTTACTGCCTAGCGCAGTATGGACCTTAAGAAACCTTCTGCTTGTTATCCGATCTTCAGCTTTACAGAAGTCGGAAACTGCGCTTATGGCATTGAGTGTAAGAAGCAACAGAGCAGCTTTGCCAGGCATCAGGAGAACTCGGGTGGGTTCAATGTTTTTTTCTGTGCTGATTGTGTGTGTGTGTGGGTTGGTAGGTCACACTTAAGGTGTATTTAGTGTCAGACGGCACCAGGGGTTTCCCCCATCTCCGTGTTGCTTTCATTGTGGGTGTACCAGTTTGCTGGAAATGCCAGAAGTTTAAAAGTGTATGGATATTGTACATGTGTAGTGTCATGTACCGTTGTTCATTTGGTCGTTTAGCCGTTGGACCCTTGCTGAGGCCCAACGTTGTCCCACCTTCGCCCCGTGGAGGCAGACCAGGAACCCAGTAGTTTTAGTTTCACTCTGGCAGGTCCTGCCACCTAATTTCCTGAGATTTCAGAGGCTAGGACCTTAAAAAAAAAAAAAAAAAAAAAATGCACGCGCGCTCTTTTATATGCACGTACGTACAGACAGATCCATATACATGCGATACATATATCCATCATCGTCGGTTTGATGATCGTTAGGTGAGGGGGATAATGCTTGCATAATAATGGGCGAACGGTAATTTTGACATAATTAAGTTTTTGTGTGTGGGACATTCGCTAGCATAAAGATAGAGTGGGTGGGAGACTTAAGGCAGAAATATGGGGATGATAGAGTAGGCAACCCCAGAAGTCAGTGAGGCAGGCCCATGCCTCACCAGGAGAAAGTAGGGGGCGCCGGGGGGACCGTCCCACCACCGGGGCAAGGGGAAGGGGGTGGAACGGCACCAGGCAAGGGAGCCTGGTGCGATCGCCAACAAGCGTCTGCAGGAAAACTATACAATGACCCTGTTGGTGGTGTCCAATCTGGTGTCATGTCCGAGTTGTCATCCTTGGGACCTGGGTCCCGTCCATGTTAGTCCTTTACCTTAGTGTGGTTTATTTCCTAAGCCTTCCAGTTCTCAGGAGTGTGTCTTGTTCACATAGGCCCAGCTGGTGGGGTGTCTAAGTTTGGTAGTCATCTCCATTTGTCTTTCATGGGACATGGGTCCCGTCCATGTTAGTCTATTTTGGTATAGTTTGTTTCCTGAGTTTTCCTATTCTTGGGGGTGGGTCATTTCTGATGTCCCAGTCCAAGCGAGCTGAAGAACAGATGTTCTTTGGTTATAGTGGTAGTGGGTTGTCGGCTGCGGCCATTTGGTTTATCCTCCTCCTTCCGAACAGTGGCTGTGCGTAATCCGAGAAGGCTTAATACTCCTTCTTCGTGTCTAGGAGGTGGTGTTCTTGTCCCTGTGATAAGTAGTGGATTCTGGTGAGTAAAACACCACCTAGGTCTTCATTAGAGCCTGCAGTCATACATGAGGTGCTGCCCGCTCTCCAGCCCCCCGAAGTGCAAGTTGAATCAACCTGGATCCCAAGTAGAGACAGTTTGGCATTAATCGGTCCGTCTCTCCAGTTAAGAGGTACGTTACTTGTAGACCTGGGAAGGACCAGTTGGGTGAGGTTGGGTAGTTTTGTTCAATATTGGGTAGAAATTTCTTTGTGATCTCTCCCTTTTGAGATTTGCTCCACCTTTCCTGCCATGCCCTGCAGGTCACACTTAAGTGTTGTCACCTCTAATCCGCCAAACATGTATATCCCTTAATTAATTAATCCGCCAAAAATGTGTATCCCTTAATTAATGTTAAGGGATATACATTATGTTATATAAATGTTATTAATATGAGATTGTTATTACTGTTACAACTCAATAATAATACAATACAATATTTATTTGTCTTCATCAATTACATTGATTAGACCGGGGTTCGAGCCCGTCACCACCAAATACGGAGGGTGCTGAAAGGGTCAGGGAATGACCACCGCATATTCCCGGAGCAATATGGCCTTAGTTGCTAATGCTCCTAAAAATCAAAATAACAAACAAATAAATTACATTACATCAAAAACTCATTAGGGATTGCAGAATCGTTATCAACAAGTTATTGTTACACATTTGATTATACAAATCTCTAACCCACTCCCTGAAAAGGAAGGAGAAAATAATAATAAGCTTATCGATGAGCAAAACATATTTCATTTATCATAGATTTTTTTTAACCTAGAAAAATTCCGCTGAATTAAGACCAGACGTATTAGAAGTGACTACCAAATATTTGTAGATTCCTTTCTCCTGTGTTTTTTGAAACTTAGTCGATAATGACTCGCCCGCCTATCCGAAAGAACTAGAATCTTTTCTCCAAAAAAAAAAAAAAAAAAAAATCTTCCTGTAGATTTTTTAGCCACTGCTGAAGTATTTTGTCTCTCTGGTGGGTATTCCACTATTTTTTTTTTTTTTTTTTTTTTTTTTTTTTTTAACATACAGTGATAATTTCCTATGAAATGTTTCTATATTTAGCATAAAGGAGACTGTAATGCACTCTTGTCCCGGGCTCACTGCTGTTTCTTGAGGGTCAGTCCATGTTTAGTAACGAAGCATTTTTTAGTGGTCATTTGTTGTGGTTCTTTCAATTGCTCATTTAGTCAGCAAAACTGTTTTTTGCTACAGGCATATGTACGCCTTGCTGTTGAACGATATCCAGCATTCGTCCTGCACCGACAATAAAGAAAAGCCTTTCCTACCAGAGAGAGAGCTTTAAATATTTCTAGAAAGGCCAGTTGTGGTCGTTATTGTACAATGCGGGAAGTGGTAACGGCACGCGAATAACGAAGTTTCCAGCTGGGCTCTTTATGACGATCCATTTTTCTCTGAGTGGGACTGTTCAAACAATAAAAGAGTAAACACAAAAGAAACATTGAAGATTCGTTGCCAATACATATACACCCACCATTACTTGCAGCCTTCCAGCGTACCAGTGCCGTTCTCTAATGGTTACATTCGTGGTAAAAATATTTAGTCTGCTTTATATTTTATTCAGATTGGCTAAACTGGAATTGAAAGTCCACCCGGTTCACGCGAATTTCTTGTAAGGCTCAATGATTGTGAATGCTAGTGTTACAATTTGTAAAGGAATGGAATTAAAATTACATATTATGATATCGTATTCTGATTACCTTATCCCACTTACAGAGCACATAGTAGATATTACTGAGTAAATTTTAACTAAAAAAATCCACAAATAAACTCAGTCTGTGACAAATTTTATTATTTTACCACTCAGGTTACCTCAAGTAGACAAACTGAGGAATTCTGATTTAGATGGATGTGGACAAGAAAAGTGGGGAGGATTTGGTGTTTTACTAATTAGAATTTCATATATTACCAGAAAATACTCTTAACTGAAAATTGAATCGCCTTCCATTATTCATCGGCTGGCGCTTTTTTAAAATCTGGAACCTTCAGTTAATATAATATTAAGGATAATTAGTTTTACTCTGAAAACTCTAACTCCATATTATACTATCCTGATTTTTGGGTCTTCATCAGCTAAGAAATCTGAAAAAACTTAGGACTCCGCTAACAACTCTCTGCAACAGACTGTGAACCATATACAATAATTTCCCCTTTACGTTATTAAAAGATATACGTCAATGGTATTCTTCAGAGGATGCCTTAAATTTAACCTATAAGCTGATATTTTTTTTTTTTTACCCTCCCGTCATTATTTCTTCATCTTGCTACACATATTCGCACCTCCAGTCGGCACATAACTTGTAATTTTATAAGTACTTTTTCTTTTTCAAGATTAGCATGTTTGTGCGTACCAGGGTGTTTTTAAACGTGTTATGAAAAACTCCAAACACGTGGTATTAGCACCTATATTTGTTAGTACCATGCATGGGATGATGACGGAGAAGATATTCATTTGTGTTGAATCTAATTTTCGGGAATAACATGTAAAAGGTTTTTCCAGAGAATAGAAGACGGGATAAATGAGGAATAAAAAAAATGTTGGTGCTGTGAGTTTCGAGTTTGACTCCGATCAGAAGGCTTAAAAATGTCAAGAGCAACTGCTCGCTTTTCATCAGACTTTTCCATTGAATTTGTCCGAAGATGTGTAAGCCAATATGTACCCGCTGAATCGACGCTGACGGAATCCATATTGACTATCATTGATCATATGGAAGTTTCGTGATAAATTACGCGTTGGCTGTTGATTCTCCATTATTTTGTAAAGAGTAGAGGTAAGTGCAATGGGGAGATAATTGAAAAGGAGGGATTTCTCACCATTTTTAGGAATTGGTTCAATATGAGCAATTCCCAAGATTAAAAAATAATAATAATAAACAAATGGTGAAATAAAAAAAAAAGTGTAGGCAGGCGACATAGAATACGAGCAAGCTCGGTAATGCAGGTTTGGCAAATAAACTGAGAAATTCATAGGGACCTGGAGCTTTCTTGGTATCAAGATTGTTCAGAATTTTTCTACCATCCTTTTTGTCGAAAGGTTACAGAAGGCATTGAGTGGAATGTTTTTGGTATGATAGGATTTATCAAGATACAAGAATTACAAGAAAAGAGGATGCTAATAATTCAGCTATACTTATCTTTTGCTGAGGATTCAATAGGACCATCACAAGGAGATTCCCTTGGATTGGAAAAGTGCAAATGTATCTCCCATACATAAGGGTGGCTCTAAAAGTGAAGTTGAAAATTATCGACCTGTCAGTCTGACTTCAGTAGTAGGGAAAATCATGGAGGCAATGATCAAGGGTGGAATTCAGGATCATTTGGATCGAATTGAAATTCTCAAGGATACTCAGCATGGTTTTGTAAAGGGAAAATCATGTTTAACAAATCTGGTTCGCTATTTCGAAAGGGTCACTCACGAGCTGGATTTAGGGAATAATTTCGACATTGTTTATTTAGATTTCAGCAAAGCTTTTGACTCAGTCCCACATGAGCGGTTGCTTTATAAGCTGGAACAGGTTTGAATCACTGGGAAAATCCTTAGATGGATAGAAGGATGGCTTCAGGGCAGGAGGCAGAGGGTTGTGATAAATGGCTATTCCTCAGATTGGGTTGATGTAAGAAGTGGGGTTCCCCAAGGATCAGTATTAGGACCACTGTTGTTTTTAATTTTCATAAACGACATTGATGAAGGGATAGAGGGCGTGATGTCTAAATTTGCAGATGATGTTAAAATTGGTAGAGTAGTTAATGATCACTGTCAAGCTGAGCTTCTTCAGAGAGACCTAGATAGACTTCAAGAATGGTCAGAAAAATGGCAGCTGTGCTTTAATCCAACAAAGTGTAAGGTATTACACCTGGGAAACAGTAATCCCAAAAAAACCTATTCAATTGGTGGAGTTCAACTAAACTGGAGGAAAGGGACTAGGGTGTTACGATACGGTCAGACATGAAATTCTCTGAGCATTGTAAACAGGTTGCAAGGAAGGCCCATGGTGTCCTATCGATGATCTATCGAACTTTTGCAAGTAGAGATAGGGACGTGATAATCCCATTATATAAGGCTTATGTTAGACCACACTTGGAATACTGTGTTCAAGTATGGAGACCGCACCTAAAGAAAGACATCGAGCTTCTTGAAAGGGTGCAAAGAAGGGTAACTCGCCTGGTGAGATCGGCAAAAGGGCGTCCTTATGAAGAAAGACTTCGAATATGTGGGTTGCAGAGTTTGGAAACTAGACACCTTAGAGGAGATTTGATTGAGGTGTTTAAGGCTCTGAGAGGCATCAGTAAAATGAATGAGGACGAAATTTTCAAGATTTATAAATGATGCTAGAACTAGGGGACATAAATATAAATTCAAGTTACGGGGGGAAATGTTTAGATTGGACTGCAGGAAGTTTTATTTTAGCCAGCGAGTTATAAATTACTGGAATAAGTTGCCTTCATGGGTGGTAGAGTCCGACAGTTTGGGGAAATTCAAAGGTCATCTGGATAGTACTTTCGGGTAAGGGAAACGCATAGGATGATAGGTTTAATTTCCTTTTTATTTATATTTTATTTTATTATTATTTTTTTTATTTATTAATTATTATTATTTAGCTATTTATTTTATTTATTTATTTTTTGTTTTTATCATTGTTTTGTTCGGTTTTTTTTTTTTTTTTTTTTTTGGCTGGTGCAGCATAAGCTTAGTATTAGTAACGGCCGCATGGTGCAAGAAAGCCATAGGCTTTCTTGCACCATGCGGCCGTTACTAATACTAAGTTGTAAAAGAGGCAGGACTATTAATGGACAGAAGTAGTGGCCAATAGTGACAGAAAACCTGAATACTGAACTATCATTTAGTCAAGAAGCGAGATTTCTACTCTCTACCTTTCAAAATCGAATTTGCATTGAATAATAACTGTATTACGACCAATAGTGACAGAAAACCTGAATACTGAACTATCATTTAGTCAAGAAGCGAGATTTCTACTCTCTACCTTTCAAAATCGAATTTGCATTGAATAATAACTGTATTACGATTTGCATCAGCTTTAGTGTAGGTAGAAAATGAAGCCGGAGATTTTTATACAAGCCAGTTGCGATGTGTTACTTTCTTACCTTGAACAGCCTTAGCACATTTATAGTAAAAAACCAATAAATATGCTAAAACGTTTAGATAAAAGATGAGCAAATATTGGATCGGAAATTTTAAAACAGTAATACAACCAAGAAAAATAATTGAAATAACCCAGTTCATCGCATTTCGCACTGCTCTAATGCCAAAACGATACGAGGCTGAAAATGGTCAATAGAGAGAGACTCCATTGGAGAAGAGCATCACCGGCTTATGATCTGAGGTGCCTAGAGAACCAGTATTTTGGCCGTTCTTTGACCAAGACCCTTTCAAAATATTCGGCCAATAACATGTATTTCTTACTTAAACACATGTTATGAATACACTTATTAGAACGCCGTGAATCTATTTTTGACGGATTTGTTAGTCTACCTGTTGTAATTTCTATAATTCTATGTGACAATATAGTGATTTTGTCATTTGTTTATAGAGATCGGGGTGTGAATCCTTGCCAGAGAATAGAGGAATTCTTAAAACAAACCCTTTCCAGCCGAGCTGAGAGGATAGTAGTCTCTCTCTCTCTCTCTCTCTCTCTCTCTCTCTCTCTCTCTCTCTCTCTCTCTCTCTCTCTCTCTCTCTCTCTCTCTCTCTCACACACACACACACACACACAAAAAGCCCGGTACAACATACAGATCAGCCGGCGAATCACTTCTACATGAAAGACTTGTGAGCTAGTGCCTACCAACTGACGCTCTATAACTAAAATATAGCACTATAATGCATTTAAAATTTTTATTCAACCATCCGTATTACCTGCCTATATAAATCGTTCTGCAAGTGGATTACTAATGTATCACTCACTCTTCTAAAGTAGTGGCTACAAATATGGAGCAGTATTTTTTTTTTTTTTTTTTTCCCTCTCGCAGCTGTGCTTCTAGGGTCATGAAGCAAATAAAATTATATTGAAGTCAATTAGTAAATGACAGAATGATGGGGAGGGCGTAATAGAGACCCGTATCTGTCCTTAATCTATTGATCATCAATCACGTCTCTCACTTGCAGGGTTCGATGTCCACAAGAATATATCTACTATTGCACCCCAGGGAAGGATAGAGGAGTTCTTGGTCTCTGACTGTGTGCGATTAACAGATGGTCCTACCACCAAATTCTCCCGTAATGATTTTTCTCTAGTAGGGGAAAGGCGCAATGACTCACAGGGGACTTGGAAGTTCTTTGGCCTGCCCGTGACTTTCATTAGAGCAAATCTCTGTAAGATTTAGGTAGGCAGAATCTAGATTGAATAAGCACTCTATAAGAAAAAGATTGAAACTCTTATAAACATGGACCAGACCTGCTCATAGTGCTATAAAGCAGCAAAGGTATCTAATGGAATGTCGGATATTATTAGTGTTACTGCATGCAACTGAAAAAGATGGCGAGACGAACTTCATTTTGAGGTTTTACTGCTCGTGTCGGCTTCGGGCTGTAATTAGTCTATAATTCCCCAAGAAGTATGTTATGTTTCGCTACTAGCACTCTAAACCACTCACAAACCCCCTCACGTGCTCGCATGCAGAAGAGAGACACGAGTAGGTGGAAACAGACATGCAATATCACCAGTTGTGACAAGTCGAAGAAACCTCAAACATTTAGTTTTGTCTTTACAACTTCACCAGCACCCTTTGTTCATTACCATTAACTTTGTAACATTAACATTACCATTACCTAACATTACACGTCAGCAGCTTAATTATACATTATGTATAAAGCAGGCATTTGCAACATTGCATGTTGTAATATATACTAGAGTTTACCCAAGGAATAAATTATGCAATTTTACGGATAATATTGATTCCATGGACTTCAAAATATTCAGATTTCTTTCATTCTGATTTTAAAAAAATATAAAGAAAAGTTATTGCTCTCTCTGGACTTAATGCCAAATTTATTCTATAATTCTTCCTATTACTTAACAGTGCCCCACCCCAGAAATATTTGGGGATTAGTATCAAATGTCTCTCTCGCTGATATGTTATTTTATGTTGTATTGGTTTTCTTCAATTCTTTTAAGCTGTAATTCGAATGAATCGCTGTACAAACCTTTACATGCCGAGCAGAAAAAAAAAA
This sequence comes from Mastigoproctus giganteus, assembly GCF_048544385.1. NCBI lineage: Eukaryota > Metazoa > Arthropoda > Arachnida > Uropygi > Thelyphonidae > Mastigoproctus > Mastigoproctus giganteus. The sequence continues at coordinate 179,167,594 of NC_143578.1, read as the reverse complement.
ATAATAATAAAAATATATATATAATAACAATAATGTCGTTCTGGACTGTTGGCAATTCTCACATTCTGTTTCCCTTGAAAAGATTTTAGGGGAAAAAAAGCAAAAGGCAAAATGCAGTCTCACTAGGCCATGTCGCCTTCTTAAATCCGGTCTCCGAGTTCGTTCAATACGAAGTATTTATTTCTCATTACTATCGATCCTTGAAGATTTGCTACCTTCTAGCAACTTTGAAACATCTCGTTTGACAAATAATCTGTATAAAAGTACTAGGATTATATGTCCATTAATATTTGATCGTTTGTAATTTCCTCTCGCTGCACTGCTTCGTTGGGATCAGTTTTTTCTGTCCCTTTTATTTCATATTCTTTTGGGAAAAATAAAAAGAAAACTTCCTAAGCAGACAAAATATTTTACTATACATTGCACTCTACGCTTTCTTAGTGAGCAAGTATCATGTAGTTTTTTTTTTTTTTTTCATTGGAAATTTTTTAAATTTTGAAAATTTCGTTTTTTAAATGAAAAGGACTCGCTTTTATATACCGTTCTTTTACCCACTATAAAAGAACCGACAAACAATCTTAAATTGTTCATTGTCTTGTTCTTTTACAGCACATCAGCATCGTTAGCACCTAATACGTTAATTGTAGTGTTAATACAATGTGTGTTCACTGGCCGATAGCGCGGACTGAGACACGGAACTGAACAAGTATAATTTTTTGGTTTGGTTTCTGGGTTTTTTTTTTTTTTTTTGCGCACGAGCAGGAATAAGTATAATGCTATTACGGTATAACATTGAATATTTACGGATACAGATACGTTTTTAAATAATAATAAAAAAAAAAAACAGTTGTAACGTTTTAATTTTTTTTATAAAAACTCCAAAACCAAAACGCTTGACAACCTATAGTACTTTAGTACCGTATATGGGTTTTGAAAACAGAAGACTTGAATTTCTGTCTTCTTACAGTCACGTAGCTCCCTCAGGAGCTGTTGTGGCCACCAACAAATTTCTTCAACTGTCTCGCTCTTCGAGCTTCTGCCATGTCCAGAAGTTCACTGATCCCATCCTTCCACCTGAAGATTGTGTACACTGTGTGAAGATTCTGTAGATTGTGTACTTTTCAAGAAATATGTGCAAAGAAATGTTAGTCCAATGGACAGAAATAGAGGGAACAAATGAGGAAGAGAAAGTTGGATCTGTGCTTTTGTAGAACAGTGAATGTATGTCGATTAGCTAAGGCGGGTATTTTAGACCAATTTTCAAAAGAGCGGTGAAATTGTATACTGTATATCAGTGCGTAAGAACAATTTTTATGTAAATATGAATAAAAATATTTCCACAATATATAAAATTTAAAATAAATGAATATTCGTATTAACGGCTGTCAGGCGTGGGATCATAACCTTAAGTGTATTATGTATGTGGACGTTTGCGTTCGGATTCGTATATTATGCGGGCTGACCCCGCCCCCTCAGAATAACCGTTGGGGGAACTTCTACACGCTCCGCCTGCGATCATCTAACTACAGCCTCGAATGAAGAGGATTTTAGAAATTCTACCAGCCATCGACGGGAATTGAGCCCAGACCTATCCAAACGAGTGGCAGACAGCGATTTATCGTGTCGACAAAGCCCCGGAAGGCATATTGAAATAAATATATAAAAGGAATGCAGCAAAAACTGAACTTCTGTGTGACAGAGTTGAGGTTTCTAAGAGAAGAGTCATTAATTATCCTGCTTGCGTCCTCTTTAAAATAGTCTAGGAACTTGAGAGAGTTTTGGAGACATAAACCCAGATGTGGTCACAGCATAGCAGGTTATACCAAACCGCCCTACTGCAAATCGTCCTTTGGATATGAGAATAAAACACCTCTTAGAAGAACTAAATTTAATCTTAGAGGATGTGGCGCGTACCCTCCCATTCTCTCTTGCTCCTTGGAACATCACTCCACCTTCATACGACTTACACATTCATGAATGGAATAAATCTATTTTACATAGAAAAAATTTCTTGCAGCTATACCATGCAGCAGTGGACCAGTTTCCCAACTTTGTCGTAGTACATACTGATGGACAAAGAATGATGCCCACGTTGGAATCGCCTTAGTTTTCCCAAACATCACATTAGCATATCAGTTGTCATGTGAGTTCAGTATATTCTCAGCCGAACTAATAGCAGTTCAGGTTGCACTGAATTACATTGAGTCCTCCGATATTAAAAACAGCATGATTTTTCTCAGATATTTTTAAGTGCACTTCAAGCACTGAAAAACGCCATGAACACCACTCACCGAGTTGTAAAAGAAATAATCACTTTGCAAAAATTATCAGAACTTGGGAGAAAAATACGCTTCTGCTGGGTCCCAGGACATATGGCAATTCCTGGGAATGAACTAGCGGACAGTGCTGCCAAATCGGCTAACCTTTAGAGAAGGGCAACAAGATTCGTGAGGGAATGAAGGGATCCTCTTACCAAGAGGCTTAAGTTCTGCAAATGCAGTGGCTGGAGACTAGGCACCTGTGAGGTGATCTGATTTAGGTGTATAAGGCCTTGAATGGGTTGAACACGCTGAATTCTGATGGGATTCTTCCACTTGTTCAGATTATGAACCTAAGGAGGCATAAATTCAAATTAAGGAAAGACAGACGTAGAATAGATGTGCGGAAATTTGCTTTAAGCCAGGGGGTGGTTAATTGCTGGAACAAACTTCCATCTGTCGTTTTGATAGTCGATAGGTTAAATAAATTTAAGGAGGAACTGGACAAACATTGAGGGAATGGTTGTGTGATTTTTTTTTTTTTTTTTTTTTTGGCTGATGCTTCATAAGCTCATACACTGCTTTCTTGCATCACATGCTACTACTACCACCACTACCACCACCACACGACAGCAAGTGGAAAGTCCCTCATGAAGACTATACATCAATAATCCAGGAAAAATGCACGTACCAGTGGCAGTTATCATGGCAGCAACAGCTTAACAATAAACTTCGAAGTATTAAACCAAATCTTCAGCGATGGCCTTCAAGCTTCAGTTAAATTCGACAGCAGGAGGTAATATTAGCTCGCTTGAGAATTGGACATACTAACATTACTCATGGTTATCTCTTAAGAGGAGAGACTCCCCCTCAGTTTCATTACTGTAACACTACACTTTCCGTGAAACATATCTTTATCGAATGCACAAAACATGCAAGAGAACGCCAGAACCTTCTCACTACTGACATAACGAAAGACCCTCTTACACTTGCTTCAATCTTCGGTAATAAAATAAATGTCTCAAAATCATCACTTTTCTCAAAAGGATTAATATATATCACTTCCTTTAGCTAATAAAAAAATAATAATAATTTTGTAGCCATAGTTAGGAAATTATCCCTACCTGCAAGAAATAACATTCATACTTACCATATGTATGGCGCACTATGGCCATAGATGCTGATACGCCAAATAAATCCCCAACCAACCAACCCAGATGTGGAAGCAATATTCCATGGTGGGGCGGATTTAAGAAATGAATATATCTCAATGTATATACAATAGGTTCAATAGCTGTCTGGAGGAAAAAGTAAAGCCTGAGAATTTTTTTTTTTTTTTTTTTTTTTTTGTGCAGATGAAGCAATATTTGAAGTGTATTTGCTGATGAGACTAGAAATCAGGATAATTCCTATAAAGATATAACCTTTTCAAAAACATTGGAAAGTTATCGAAAATGAGCACAGTAGAATGAAGTTTTTTTTTTTTTTTTTTTTTTTTTCTTGCGAGAAATAACAGAAAACTGAGTTTTAGAAGGATTGAAGCTAAGTGAGTTATCTTAGCCCTGTCTGAAGAATTACCTGGAGGTATTTAAGGAATTTCCACTATATATTCGAAAATTTGAAGCTGTTTGTGCAGAGCAAGGTTCCCAACCTGGAAGATAGAATTCGGTGTGCTTCATCAATAAAACTGTCCTGGTTTCCAGTGAGTAAAAAGTTATTTCTCCTGTTCTTTTTCTATTGGCCATTTCCAAGACCTGTTTATTGCTTCAACGGCAGTAGTTGTCTCCATTATGCTTTCAAACTGAGATTCCTGCAACAGCATCCTACGTTTGTTTTCAATCCATGTCGATGGGAAAACTTGTATAATATCCAACTCCCATTCTGTATTCGCATCCAGGAGCTATTCAGATTTACATTTTACAGTAGGCAAGGTTGTCCATCCACCACGGCAATCCCTTTCAATATGTAATTTATGTACCAGCATTCGACCTCTCCCTTCAGCACACAGCTGAACATTATTTATTATTATTATCTTAATTTTCTCTTAAGAGACACCCGCTTACGGCTATTAACCAGGGGGTGCACATTCATATAAACGAATATAAGTTATATACATAATTATCCACTTATAATTTATTCATATCATTGTCTTAATAAATTATACAAATTATACATTGTCTAATTAATTATATTATACACATCATTGCCTTATTTTTACATGACAGACAGATAGAAAGAGAGCAAAAGCATAATTTGCAATTTTACAAGGAATTAGAGAATGTTCACATCTACACCACGATTTACAACTAGATAACAGAAAGACATGACGTGTAATGTAAACATAATAGGAGCACCAGTGAGAAACAAAAGCAGTCCCGACCAGTTCATTCTTCATTTCCTGCATTCTATTTTGTTTTCATCTGTGGGCTTCACTCAACATTTATAGGTGGAATAATGCATTTTGAAACATCTCAGTCCTGTACCTCTTCTCTGTGCAAAGCTTTTCTGGGTCTGCTTGAAGATCGTTGTACATCTTAATGGTCTTCCTGCCGGTTTATACATTTTATATATATATATATATATATATATATACACACACGAATGCAGCAAATATCTACGGTATATACAGTAGATATTTATACCATGGAATTGCACGTCTGGTGGAGTTGGATCACATAAGAACTTGCCAACTGCCTGTGTATTATATACACAGATTCTTTTGAGTGCATTATAGGAGATATCTGAATTCACTCGTTCCTTCCCTGGGATCATTAGATGATACATTTTTCTGATGAACTTTATATTCCTTCTGCTCGCTCTCTAGCCACATTGTAATTAGCGAAAACGATTTTGCTGCACCATCTACAGGCAAATAATACGTAATATGCTGAATTTAATGGCAAGATTTTGGGGCAGTCACTAAGAAATTATATCGAATTAATCTTGTAATCAAAACATAGCAGTCTAGTCTGCGCAGCATTCGTATTTTTTACGGTTCCTGTGCAGACGACTCGGCTCCGTATAGGATATAATCTTCTTACATATTCTTTTCTGAAGGTTGATGACCCTATGCGCGTTTCCTGTAACACCATTTGAACTGTCCAACACATTTTAACCCGTAGTTTGAGCCGGATGAAGAAATCTCCAAATCAGGGTCATGTATGTATTTCGGTGGTATAGTTAACAGGAATGCTCGAAACCAGTATATAGATTAGCAAGGATGAATTGATGAATTAGTTATACGGACGGAAATGGACTGTGAGGTCTTGGTGCGTTTCGACAGTGAGTATAAGGCTACTGGGGTCCAAGGCCCATTAGTACTATAAGGCTACTGATAGAATTGAATAATGGAAGTATTGGGCCATATTTACAAATATCTTATGGGTCGAAAGGTCGCATTTTTGTAGGGATGATACCATACAGACCGAATTCATTTCATCTTGTAGCAATTTGTTACAACTGCCAGTGTTACGGACACACTTCAAAAAGCTGTAGGGGCTGCGATCCAATCTTCAGTCACTGTGCTAGGAGTGGTCACACATGACGCAGATGTCAACATACACATAATTCTGCAGTATGTGCAAATTTAAAGTCAAGGAGAAACAGACCTATCCATACGGTAAGAGACGTGAAATGTCCGGAATATGATCGTGCGCGGAAACTGATTATTGAATGGACAAATTCCTTTGCAACCTGCAGTGCACAGTACAGTAGTTTCTGTAATATGCATCAGAAACGATAGGTTATATAATCTACATTCTTTAAATATAGTCTAATTAAAAGGTCAACAATCAAGGGTTGTGGCAGATGAAGGGCGGGATTTCCCATTTGGTACCATAGGCACAGTGCTTAGGACCTACTAAATTTTTAGGGCCTACGTAGGAAGGGGGAAAAAAACAAAAAAAAAAAAAAAAAAAAACGTTCAATGTTTTTACTGTGTCTAACGAAAAACGAGCTGAGAAAACATGTGCACAATCGACTCTAGGAGCTTCAATTCAATTCGCTATCTAGCGACTGTTCTCGAAACTGGGAAAATCGAAGTGATGGTCGATCCGTCAATTGGTGGTTTATCATTTATTATAGTTGAAATTTGAGTCGCGTTAATTGACGTGATTCACAGTCTGTTAAAATAGAACCCCCCCCCCCCCCCGAAGTAGGGCCTATGAACACCAAAATACAGCCCTGGGCATATGAATTGCGGATTGCGTGTAATCGTGCACAGATTGATCTTGCAGCCGACCGGGCTAGCCGAGTGGGTAAAGTACCTGTCCGGCAACCCAAAGGTCGCGGGTTCGATTCTCGCCTCGGGCTTGGATCAAAGTACTGCAAAAACCTTGGGAGGTGCAATATGGCCACAGAAGCCGATGCGCCAACAACTACCAAATCAAAAAAAAAAAAAAAAAAAAAATTGATCTTGCATAAATCGAAGGACCATATGGAAGTACAGTAGGTGGTAGGATTATGGGATTACTCCTTTTCTACTCTAATTGCTTCCAGTCAAGATCGTAATCTGCATGCAGCTATATCTTATCTTTAACCGCAATATTACTGTACTTTTCTACATCCCTTCAGCACTTCGCATGCTCTATGCGTCTCGGTGGAGACAGATAGCATTAAATTTTACCTACCGTTGCTTGATTTCAAACATGGAACGGGAATTGAACCTTAGCTAAATTACTTGGATGACTTGTTGCATCACTTAGACTCGCGTGGGTAAGACGGAGATCTAACAGTTCGTAGGATCTCAGTCCTTCCCACACCGGGTGGAAAAGAACTGAGTTCGAGTCCCGTTGATGACGCAAGGAATTTTTATGGGCCTTTTTCACAAAGTGGCTGAGTTAGGTGGTATTTCCTCTAGCAAACAGAAAATCGACCACAGAACATGCAATTTACAGAGAGTATACACAGAACAATAGGTCCTTAGCCGCTAATGCTCCTAAAATCTTACAACAGTATCATTTAGGAGAGAAGGTCATTCTGTCTTTGCATTCAAGTTATAAAAATAACTTGTGGTTCAGCAGGACTGACTTACTGACAGGGGACGCTTACTTGAAGAGACTATACATCACAATTTGTTTGTTCATAATCAACACTCGGGACACGGTGCTTTTTGGAATGTGATGTTGATATCACGTTATCCACCATGCAGGGACCAGATCTCATAATTGGTTGATTGGGCCAGACTGAGTATACAAGTGACCATCGGGTAATCAGGATTCAGGTTGAGAAGAGAGATCTGTCATCCTAGTTATGTTCAAGGCAAGCTAAGACGATTCTCGATACGATTGATAAATTGGACCAGCTTCGATAAGCTACTTCGGGATAAGGTTGGTGAAATGACAGCAAACGTTTGTTGCAGAATTGGTTAGTTAATGCCTCTGCAGCTTCTATGAGGCTCTGTTAACGATAAACGTGCTCTAGTAAAGTGGTGGACTGCGGATTTGACGCATCTGAGTAAAGAAACAAATCGGGTAAGAAAGGTGTTCCAATGGAGTAAATGTTGCGGAAGAAATCAGCAAATTACTCTGAAGAATGACTACCAGAAAATATACTCATAGAAAAGAAAATATACTTTGTATTTTGCTTGGTAAATATACTCGTAGAAAAGAAAATATAAAGGTTGTGAACAACTGGTGAGATCCTGGGGTATAGTTTATAAGATTTGTACTAACAAGTTGAGACACCTTGCTGGAGACATGACCTGTTCTATTCATGTTAAATGGTCGAACTTCAAGATCTTGGGAAGAAACAATGCAGCTTATTCTCGATCATCTGTTAGGTAATTCTAACTTAAATGTAGACATTGATACTGGACTTGAGGACTGCTTGCAAATGAAGGAGTTAAATGATTGTCATGAAGGTGAGGGAGATCAAAATGACTTTCAACTTGATGAGTTAGAAACTGCTATTTCCAAGATAAAAAAAATGTCCAGGAATGGACCTTTTTGAGGGTGAGCTTATTAACCTAAGTGTCAGATTGATTCCAAGTCATCTCAGCATCATCAACGCTCGTCTGCGAGATGGGGTCTTTCTAGCCCAGTGGAAGGAGTCATTGCTAAATCCTCTTTTAAAATCTCCAGTGAAACTGGAAACTTATCGCTTTATTAAATGGATTGGGAAAAGTAGACGAAAGACTCCTGGCAACGCGAATGATGTGTGAGGTAACTACGTTTTACCTGACGATCAATACGGTTTCACTGCAGTCAGAGGAACAGATGATGCGTTACGGCAGCTGGTCAATTGTGTGCAGCAGTGCACAGCTAAATATAATTTGGGAATTTTCATCGATTTTGTCGGACGTGTGACACAATCGATTGGAACAGTGTGTTATTTGTTATGCGACAAGCGAAATGTACAAAGCAGTTTTATTCTGTTATAAAGGACTATTTCACAAAGAACTAACTGTCAAGTCGTCTTGTGTGACGATTACAAGGAGTGTAGTAAGACGTTGCCCTCAGGGATCTGTCTTTGGGCCACTTCTATGGAACCTTGTGCTCAATGAATGAATGAATGGCTGAAACGAAACTCTATTGACTTGATGATAGCTTATGCTGATGAGCTGGTTCTGTAAGTGGAAGACGATTCACGAGCGCAATTGGAAGAACGTTCAAACTTGATTCTTTCGGAACTACATTAATGGTGCAAAATGCATAGACTGACAGTGTCCACAGAAAAAAGTAAAACTGTGTTATATTGGATGGGCACCTAGCGGTTTCTTTAGATGGATCTCATTCCAGTCTGTGAAAACGATAAATTACTTAGGTATCCTACTTGATAGGCAGGTACGCTTCTTTTCTCATATTACTTACATAGTAGATACGGAAATTTGTTGGAATCATTGCACTGATAACAAGGAAGGACTTTTGAATGAAAGGAAGAACACTGAATTTGTTCTACACTGGTGTGCAAAATTTAAGGACCAGTCAGGTTTTCACCTGTAGCTTCTCATAGGCGTAGCCTGGATATGGGAGAAGCATACCAAAGGAACCTCATGAAGTACAGAAATGATCAAGGAAACAAAACCGTGCTGAGGGACTTTATTCAAAAATGGCAACGTAGCACCGGCTGTCATGATACAGATGCATCACTGCCAGAGATGGAACAAAGGGAAGAGGTGGTCCTCAGTAGGAGGTATAGCCACCCCTAATGTGGATGCAGGCTTTGCACCGCCTGTCCATACTTAGAACAATGTTATTGATAAGTTCTTGCGGTAACATCGTCCATTCCTCTGTCAGCGCCATTTTCAGCTGGTGAACATTTTCTGGTGATTGTGGACGTCCCGCTAGGTGTCTCCTCAGAGCGTCCCATATGTGTTCGATGAGATTTAGATATTGGAACGGGTAGGCCAAACCATACGAACAATGTCTTCACTTTCCAAAAGCATGTCAACAGCTGCAGTGCGATGGGGTGCGGCTTGATCATTCATAAACACGAACTCGGGGCCAATGTCACTTCGGAACAGACGCACATGGGGAAGGATTACAGTAGCGTGCACCGGTTACAGTTCCACCTTCAACTATCTGGAGTTGTGTACGTCCATCCAAGATAACGCCTCCCCAGACGAGAAAACCTCGACCGCCATATCGATCCCCTTCAGTGATGTTTGCTGGGTGACACCGTGTGCCAACCTCTCGCCAGATTAGGTGACGTCCAGAATCGCTGCTGAGATTGAATCTACTGTCATCAGTAAAGAGTATCTTGAGTAAAGATTTTGTGGTTGTAACCTTTAGAAATAGTGTTGGTCCTTCAGTTTTGCACTGCAGTGTATGACTGCACCTTCTTGCTAAGTGTTAGTTATGGTGTTCATGTATGGTTAGACTGTGGGTTGCAAAAGGCGAACGTCAGGAAGCTGTTTTCAATATAGCGTGCAGTGTTATTGAAGCTAAGTGCGGCCTGCAGAACTGTTTTGAACGATGCATTGCAGATTGTGACCGGACTACTGCTGCCTCTAGATCTACATTTTGTTTTCAAGTTAATGCGTTTCCAAGCTTAAGGCATAGAGTACCATGCAGGCATTTATCAATTGAAATTGATTGCACTGGTGCGTACAAAGAAGAGAAGAACCAATCTGGGCTCTCTTGGTTGGTCAATGGGAGGAGAGATGGAATGATAGAACTAAGCATTACAAATAAATTCCTACCGCTTGTAAATATTAATCGTAAATCTTGGTTCAGATGGTTCAGTCCAAATTTACACACCATCTTCTTGACAGGACATGGATCATTTTTTGAAAGGTACGTGAGTTAGTTATTGTGGACCGTTCTGCTTGCGTTTGTTGCAAAGATGAAACTTGGGAACATATATGACTATTATGAGTACTCGGATCTTAGAGAGGAATTAAAAGGAGGATCGCCGAATCTATATGGGTGGAAGCCTGGAAGGGAACAACTTCTTTTAGGAACAGAGGCAGATTTCTAATCCCTCCACGTGTTTGCTGTCCAGGTGTTTCGAAGACGGTTAATCTTGTTACAAATAGATGCACAAGGAAGTTAATTGTTGCATTGTGTAATGAAGTCTTTAGCTAACAGGAAAAAAACCAAGTTGGCTGATTATTAGAATGGATTTCAGCAGGGTAGGCGCTGGATGCGCACAACCGTTCTAATTCTAATTACAGGTGGGCGCTTACCCTGTGTGGGCAATGACGCCCAAATCGTTTCAGGAAGAAAGACATCTTGGAGGGTTCTTGTGCAGATGTACTTGGACTTTGTTGCCTATTTCGGATAGATGTACTTAATTCTCTGTACGCTACTGCGAATTGTATATGTAATACTATGTATGGTATTGTAAATGTACAGTGAGGTTGCCAAATTTTGCAGGGAACACCACTTAAATTAAATAAAGCTCCATTTGGAGCAGCACATTGGCTTGTAATCTGTACGGGTCTCACACGCTGTGTATCAGAACAGATTAATATTTATTAGCAGAGTAGAGGACGTTGCTACTGTTCTGCTTGGTGGGAGTCTGCTCTGCTATTCACCTAGTTGCATCTCCTCTATTGAGTTTGTGCTGCCAAGAGTTTCAGCTTGGACTATATTCTGATTTAGTTATCATATACTTAATGGGCTGCTGGTGATGGGTGGACTTAATTTGGTTTATCTGGATTTGCTGCTAACAACGTTTGCAATCAGCCAAGTTGTACGTGATGTGGACAGTGCATCTTTATTGAACCCATCACGTTTTTTGGACTTTCTTGAATTAAGTCCTCTAACGTGGATTCTTATTTCTGGTGGCATCTTCGTTAAGTCTGAACTTCATCAATGTGCGCTTTTTATAATTAATGGACTGATGGCATTTTAGTGAGCTTTCCCATTTGTCTAACCCTTAAACACAAGGTCTAGACAGACCACGTGATCAGCTGTTTAAGCTCCTGTTTGTGTTGTCCCAGTGGCAATGCGAATAGGGGTTGTGTTTTCAGTTGCGATTATCTAGTTTGAGCTCTATGCTATAGAAATTTTGATTGATATTTTCTTTGAACTCTATAGAACGTGGTATAGAATCATGGCTTCGGAAGTCTTTGAGGGTGAGCGTTGCCAAAGCTTTACGTCCACGTCGCCTGGGGTGGGCGGCCAGTGAGACTTCGTGTTTGACTAAGAAGAGTAGGTCTAAGTGAAAGCAGAGTTGGGACAGGAGATTTGTATTGTGTTTCAGCCCAATGTATTGACAAAAGCCTTGACATTGTGTTAAATTAGTTTATATTGTGAGTTCTAAGAGTTCCGTGACTCAAGTTTGTTTTGAGTTTAAATTATTTTTTAACTTCTCTTTGTCTCATCCTGTTGGCAAAAAAAAAAAAAAAACTAGTTTCGTCGAGGGACGCCAGTGACGTTGTGTTGGAGGTAGATGAAGGTGAGGAGGAAATATCACCAGTTAAAATTTAAAGTATTCGATTGGAAAGAACTGAAATGGTGAGATATGAGTCTTCTGATTCAGAAAGTGGAGAAGAGACTGTGGTGGAAGAGCAAGTTGATAAGGATATGTGGGGAGAGTTCACGATATTAGAAAGTTAAGAACTGAACTGCAGCGCTTTCTATTTTGTGACTCTAATAAGGTTACCAGAGCCGCTATGAATAGTATTCTGAGGATGTGGGATGCTCCGGAAACAAAGGTAATAAAAGTGTATGTGGAAAATAAGACATAAAATCCAGAATTCCGGACTGTCAGATCCTCCCAGAGAATAATGAGACCTATGCAGATATTTTACAGAGGGGTTTTGATAAAGAACGTCCAAATAAGAAAGGAAAAGAAAGGGGTATACGCTGTGTTGATAAAGACTTGTGATGATATGTATGCTACGAGTGAAGAAGTAAAAAAACATGTTAAAAGGGCACCTCCGTGGGCAGGAGCAGCAGTGCGTAGCACACGCTTCTTGATTAGACCGGGGTTCGAGCCCGTGACCACCAAATACGGAGGATGCGGAGAGGTCAGGGAATGACCACCGCATATCCCCGGAGCAATATGGCCTAATGCTCCTAAAAACCAAATAACAATAACATGTTAAAAAAACGAAGTGAAACCCGCGTTAAAGAGTTTGAAAGTGAATACAAAGGAGAAAATAAGTTTTTTATGGTGTTTTGCAGGACTGTAATAAAGACCGGTTTTATAGCTAACTTTGGGAGATGAATAATTGCGTTGTTAAGGTACCTAAATATGTTAGAGATTTACTGGTGAGAAAGGTACGAGTTTATATTCACTGGCCATCTGGTTTCAACTGGTTGGCATGACTCAATGAATGTGATATTGTGTGCCTTGTTTCCTGGGGATAGAGAGGTAGACGATAATTATGAACATAGGAATATTCGAGAGTTTAAGAATATAAGGGTGAATTGGACGATTCTGAGTTCTATAATGTGGAATTGCAGGATGCCCTTCCTAGGACTAAAACTGGCAAGGCACCAGGTGGAGACAAGGTTGATGTGGTGACACTAATGAAATTTGTTGAATAAAATTCTTACATTTTGGCCTTTGCGCTTGACTGCCAGAAAAACGAAACCATTGTGGACAATTGAGTATAACTAGCCAAATGGACAAACTCTTCAAATGGACAATTGAGTATAACTAGCCAAAAAAAAAAAAAAAATATATATATATATATATATATATATATATATTGGATAAACATAATTTTCTTTACTAAATACAGGTAGGTTCTTACTCCTGTACATATTTATCTAAGATAAATTCAGCCATTAATCTATCATTCTGCTCCAATTGTTTCCAAACAGAGTGGTCCGAATTAGATATTACTCTCAACAGTGACCAGTATCTAATAATCTTTAAAAGACAGTGACTGAAACAAAATGAAAATATATTCCAGGTTCATCCGATGATATATACCTCCAGTATTTTCCTCTTTGAAAACATTATTCAAAATCAATTCTTCAGTAACGTTATCAAGCATATCATTAAACAGATACTAGTTGAGGCTCTATCTTCTATACTGCAGTTCACTGCTGGAAAATGCAAACACGTCATCATGGTGGAATAGCAACTTGTGATGTTTCAAAGAAAAAAAATAAATAAATAAGTAAATAAAAGAAAAGAAATAAAGCTTAAGTTTATTCGAAAATGTCCTACCATTACCAATCTCTATTCATTATAAGGAGTTAAAGCAAATACTGTTATTGCATTAAAAAAAAAAAAAAAAAAAAGTGTGTAATGTTAAAAAGCATACTTCGTAATTTTTGACATTTTTGTTTTATTTTCAAGCATAAACTTTATTTCGAATTTCATCATATTTTACATAATAAAAAAAAAGTGCTTATTTTTAAAAATTATTTTATTATATAGTAACGTTTATTATATATTAAGGAAGCGTATAAAGTTAAAATATACTACTCTGATAGCAATTTACGAGAGTAGCTATAGAATCCCTTAATTTTAGTCAAAAGATATTGACAGGATCTTTTTTTGTTGTTGTTATTATTCTTTATATTATTTATTTATCTTTTTTTTTTTACCTTGTATTTACCTAACATTTTGGAAATGAAATGTGTGTGTGTGTCAGCTAGCTGTTTAACTGGCAGTGTAGCTCTTGTCAGATATCATTATCCAGATGTGTACCTATATCGTGGCGATAAAATATGCTATGATTTATTACATTGTAAAGAATTCCACATTCTCGACAAATTACTGTCGTAAGCTACATTGACTTCATTTGTTCAAAATGACTTAGTTAATCTGCTTATGTAAGGCACGTCTGATTGTGATTTGTGCGTTGGTCGTTGCCATGGTGAAAAATAGCTGCGCCAAGTTCTTTCATTATGTTTTGGTACCTGAAACGAATAAGCAATAACTTCCGTGTTTCAACGGTTAATCGCTATCTGCGCTAAAGAGCTATTGGCTAATTGGGTAACTTGTGGGAGCAGAAATATTCCATCTAATTGGAAATTGAAAACTTTTTTAGCATTGCTGCAATAGTTACATTATATGGAATAGGCTTTAATGTTCCACAAACTCCGAACCTTGTTTTGATCATATATTTAATCTCCATTACATTTCAGCATTTGTGAGCTATCAATATATCTGAATTCAGCCAATATAGCACTTGCATGCGCAGCTTTATGTCCACGATTTTCCAGTCTCTTCGGATGCTTTATCCGCAGCAGATTTTGTACTTAAGTTCTACAAGAAATATCTTTGAATTCTCTTCATTGGACGGACGATTGAACTAATCCGACTCAAGAAAAAAATGTTACCTCAATTAAATTGGCATTTGCAATTTTTTTTTTTTTTATATACATTCATTTAAAATGTTCGCGATGGAGAAAATTTTCTTTTGTGTTTGCCATTTTTTGTTTAGTAGATTGTTTATTACCTTCCTTGTGGTTTCAATCGTTCTTTCTTTCTTTTTTTTTTTTTTTTTCTGTTTATTTAATGTAACATCTGCGCGCGATCATTAAAGGGAAAACCTACAATCAAGATAACGATATGAAATTACTCTGACGCTGCGTTGTTGGTGTATTTTCATTATTTACGCGGTGTGCACGAGGGAAAAAAAAAAGAATTGAAAACGCGATGGTCCGACACAGAATCATTTTCGAAACCAATGAAATAGCATCAATTTGATTTTTTTTTTTTTTTTACAATTATTTCTAAAATGATTCGCCTGTGATAAATCAGTATTAAATTAAGGTAAACAATTGGATGACGTCGTCTAGAAGTAATATACTGTTGATCACGTTTTTGTTTTTCTTTCCCCCCACATATTGGTTTGATTTATGTATTTTTAATGAAAGAAGAATGTTTTTAAAGTTTTCCTACTTTTTTGTGATTAATTTTTGCTTTAGCCGATATATATTGGAGGGATAGAGAGAGAGAGAAAAAGAAAATTTAAGAAAAAAAATCGTTTTATCACATATTCTAATAATAAAAATGCTAATTTTCATTAGAATTTATAATGCACTGTCTTTTGATCTGTTCCCATGTTATTAATCTCTTCACCTTAACTATTGGTCACCATGTAACAAACGTGAAAGGGCTTTCTAAACACTAAAGCAATAAGTCTACTGCAATATGGAAAGAAAGTGTCCATTTTGTTTTGCATGTTTTAAGTATACTGTTAGGTGCTGTGTGGTTGTATTGGCGCCGCCACTTCCATAATGATTCCTTTGTGCGTTTCTTGTTTAGAGAGTAATAAAATAGTTGCTCAGACGTCATGCACAAAATGCATACTTCATGCTGAGTGCTACCCAGAGAAGGTCATCAAAATGCCTACCATATAATGAAGTTAAGCTGCACTAAGAAAACAGGTAGGAGTAAAGTTGTTCACTGAATAGAAACTCAAGATATGATCAGACGGGATATTTCCATTACTGAATATTCAATTCTAGTGGTCTTTGTATCGGATTGCTTAGCAAGGTCGTATTGTAAATAACACTTAATTAACTCTCGATGGAATCTAATTTCAACAGAATGCTGTTCTCAGTTCATATTTTCTTCAAAGGTTAAGTGTTCTGCTAATGGAATGGGGGATTTGCATTCTCCACCGGGTTTGCCAAAGTCCAATGGTTCCATCTATTTCATATAAAGATAAATTCGCTCTGATTATAGCAGCTTTTGTATTAGCAGTACGATTTTAATAATTAGAGAAAAATACTACTAACTATCAAAATAGAATGCTTCATCCTAACCAACAGTACAAGATACCAAAATTTCACGTGAGATTGTTTACCAAGTCCTTTTCACTCATGGCAGTATTTAACCAATCTCAAGACGGAGACACGGGGTTTCCTCCTTTAAGTGTTCCGGGTTTTTCATCCCACAAAATTTTCAAATCGGCGTGTCAACGCAAGCTCTTGCAGACATAACACGGGAACTATAGCTGAACCCCCATTTCAAGGTCCCGGGGTCATATTGTTTTTATTATTATACACTATGTACATTTCATATTTGTTAATTGTCGTGTATATAGAATTAGTACAACAACCAACAGACGAATTGATGTGGTCGGTGGCGTGTAGTCCACAGACGAAAGTTATACACTGCTTACTTTATTAAACTAAAATTTACAATAGTGAGTATACTGACAGTGAACAGTTTGTTATGCGTCTCGCACAAGCAATGGAATGACAGTATTATCGTAGGTGTATATTGCCGCTTTCTGCAAGCTTCCACTCGCAGACAACTGGTCAAACCATATCACAAAAGAGCAGACTGCCATTTTTGTGCTTTACGCTTGGAATGATGCGGCCTTAAAAAAAAAAAAAAAATAATAATAAAAAAATAAATAACAATCTTCTGTGTTAATGTCATTCCCATATTTGAGATTCATTGTTAGAATTTTAAACTCCTCCGAGCATGACACCATTGCCTATTGTTGCAAATTAATATCTGATTAAAAGTTGTGGATGGCAGATCTGTGATCAATGTTTACATGCTGTGTATATACTAACAACTGCTTCATTGTGTTCCTAAATTTATTTTGTATTCCCGGAAGCGATTTTCCAGAGAATACCAACAAGCGAGCTCCCTACTCAATACTCAGAGTTAAATTTGGCACAGTCAGCTGGTTTCTTCTTGCTTATGTTTCCCAAATTGAGGTTTTCGGTTTTCTGAGATGCTCTGAAACCCATTGTACGCTTACTTCTGCCTGGAATCTCACCACACCAGCTCAAATTCTTATTGGCTTTTGCGTTGTTCATCAACTGTAAATGACTTTCTATCTTTTGCAGCAATATGCTTCATTGCTATGGCTCCAAAACGTTAGTTAGCGGAGTGCGTACCACGCAATTGGTAACATTAAAAATATAAAATGAAGACAAGTGCTCAAACTTTGAAACAGGAGTGTCCTCGTTTAAAAAGGTCGAAAATACCCCTGCAGATAATGAAAATACTTTCCACTCATTGCGGTCAACCTATCTTAAGGACGAGACTTCGTCCGTAATATAGACTTAATTGCAAATTGACCTCTATCTGGATCTATCCATAGACTTTTCCAGGTGTGAGGAGTATTTCAGAACTGAGACGTGTCTGTAAATATGGACATACCTTCCAAAATTTCTTCCACTTGTTGAGCATGACATAGACAAAGGCTATTAGGAGTTACTTGTTCTGTTCTTTTTGTAACCATGAAGGAGAGCACATTCGCTCAAACAAGATATCCGAGTCTTATTCTGGCTTATTCTAGACATCTATCATTAATCCTCTATCTTTTTTCATCAAAAATGTGAATGCCATTTTGTATGGTTGTCTGTGGACTTAAAAATTTTCGTTCCACCTAAGAAAAATACCACGAAGATCATAATTCGTCCTTCCAAAGATTATCTGGGAAATCTCTTGCGCGATTCGCATGCAGAACTTTTATTGGCTAATTCTCACACATTTTATAGCACTAATATCGAAGGCCACGCGAACGTTAAGCACGTTTTGCGTGGCACCTCACTGACGACCGATGCGTACACGAAGAGTCTGCATCATTAGGTGGAGTGTATCGTTGTCGCTAACTGTGAAGAATAAATTCATTACTTGTACACTGACGGCTTGCTTCGCAGGCGTCTGCTTTCCTTCTTGTTTCGGATAATAACTGGTGCATTTAGAATGCGTGTCCGGTACATGTGGTATCTCCAGCCATGCGGTTCGTTTGTTAATTGAATAAACACAATGATGATTACAAACTAGACATTTTGGAATAATTCGCTCACCTTAAAAAATGTGCTAACCAACATTCAAAAGAATATTCTTTGCAGAATAGCAGAGGGCTCAGTGACATCTGTTGGTTGATAAGATAGTCATCGGCGTTGTTACATGTTCCATTTAGGATTAACCTCATTCATTATCAAGTATGGTTTTTAAACGGCAGCATACTCATTTGCAGATTAGTCACCTAATGAGTTGGAGAAGATGCATGCTTAGTTGTAATGCAGAAATACAGAGGGCGCCATTCGGAGCAGCGGGACGTTGATTAGTGGAAATTATCCAACTCAGTTTTCAGAGATTAGTGTTCGTGTAGGAGGATTGGCAGGGTATTAGGTGGTGTTCGTCTCTATTACTTTTGTAATAAAGGGGCTTAATGAAGGGGAGATGCTGTTTCTGAAGATATTTTCTCAATGATACCGGATAGACTACTAGCTACGTTTAATTATAGGCAGGCATTTGGTGATGGTGACATTTGCAAGGTTATATTGTCAAATATTTAATGTGTGCTTGGATTCTCTTTCTCTCTGAATGAGCATTTATATTAAATCAAGAAAACTAAATAATGGAGAATTTTTGCAGATCATTTGCTTTAAAAATTCTTTTTATGAACTTTAAGAAGAACTTAACGAGAATATAAACATGACTATTCTTGTTTAGTTACGCTGAGGAGAGTTTCATGCAAACAAATTTCTGCAAAGTAGGATGGCGGCCAGTCTCGTTCAGATTTGTTGGTATTTCAATTAGGGCCAAACTTCTGTTGGCCCTAATTTAAAGTCAGAAGAGCGTCAGTGCTGTAGCACATGTCAATATTTAACTGCAATATTTAACAAATTGAAAATGGATTCTTTTTAGTTGGGTGAATTACCTAAATAAAGTATACAGGGCTGAGTGAGACGCTGTAACACATGGTAAGTACTATGAGAGAAAGTACATCATTCTAGAAATTCTTGGACCGAGCTCCCTTTTCGGCATCTTCCTGTAATTGTTCTGCAGGATGCATGTGCACTCGAGAAGATAGGAATGAAAGTCTCTGACAAACGTTTATAAAGGTCGATGTGCTATACCTTTTAATTGAACTTATTCAATTTTTATAGTATGCACCATGTAAATTTATACTGCCCTGCTCTCCTAAGGCTGTCGACGTAAGCAGATTATAGAAAATAAATAGATTGCTGGTCAGAATGATTTCGACACACTGTTTATTTTCAAATTACTTAGTTAGCCGATCTGAAGCTGTCATGTGTAATGTTGATTTTCTGAAGGTTTATTCTATTCTGATATTCTTAATGTTCTTTTGAAAATACTCTTTCAAAAAGGGAAGCAGTTGTTGCTACATTAAAATTCAAAGTCTCTTGGCTCACCGCTAATTGTACGCATCTGTGTGATCCAAATTGTTTTTAAGGAAAGAATCCTCTTCTGCACATTTGTTGCCCGGTGTAGTATTAATATAATAATAATAATAATAAACTATTTCTGTCATTCATACCTTTCCCGTCGCCAAAAACTGCCTTATCTGTTTTCACTTGAATAGCCCCCGTAGGTAGTGTCGCTAGTAATGACCGTCCTCCCTACACCTGTTAGAAAAGACTGTTAGAGTTTGAATCCCGTCAAATGACCCGAGGAATTTTTATGGAGCATTTTTCACAACGTGGCTGAGGTAGTCTGTCTCAGGCGAGAGTAGATGTTTTTTTCTCCAGGAAACTTGAGTTTTTCGTCTAGTGAGCAGTAACATGATCACAGAATACAAGCAGTTCACAGACATATATATATATATATATATACGGAGCAACTTGGTTCAACTTGCTGATGCGCCTAAAACTCTACAGCGATAACAATAGCTACCGCATGGAATTTAATCAAACTATCAACATGCTGGGGCAATTCATTCCAGTAACCTACAACACGCTGCTCGAAAATAAACTTCACATGAGATACAGCCTTCTATTACTCTCCAAAATTCTGTACTTGTGTCCCCTGGCTCTCCCCCCCCCCCCTGCAAGCGAAAATATACCTCCTTCATTCATTTTAGTGATTCCCTTCAAGGCCTGATATAGCTTTGTCAGGTTTTCCTACGATGTCAAATTGCCAAGCTTTACAGTTCACACTTTTTACGCCCTTCTTTGTATGGACATCGATTAGCATCCATCCATCACAGTAGTATCAGGATACCGTATGAACCGAATTTGCGGGGATGGTACCCAGAAGGAGGAGGGTCCCGATTTGGCGGGAAATGGTATTTAGAAATAAAAAGGGTTGTTTTGTTTTTCTCTCGATAAAATGAGTTGGTGGTAATTTTCAATTTATTTTTTTGGGCCCGGGCGCGATATGGGGCTATCTGGCTGGCATCTATATACGTTTCCTCGGGGCTACGTTGTTCATTGGGGGGGATTGAAAGTAAAGGTGGTAGTTGAAGGTAGCGGCTGTGACGTCAAAAAAAAAAAGTTTGTGAATGTGTAATTAGGTTTGTGCTTTGAATTGTGGCTCTTAATTGGAAAGTGAATTCTGGGAAGATTATTTTGGAGTGTTAATGCTATGGATGGGGGAGGGCCGCCGCGTCGCAGACGCGGCATCTTGTTTGTTTGCAGGATGAAATACTTTTTTTACCTGAAAGATAAATTCCTTGCTGTTTCCATCTGTTGTTGAGACCTGAAAATAAAATTATCTGTATTCTTAAAGTTTTTCTTGACCAGAGTTCCACTTGTTCTCGAAAAGAAGAAAAATTAAACCTGTGTTTCCTTGAAGTCTTATCAAGTTTCTCTGCAATGATTATTTTCTCAAACCTCTATATATATTTGATATGTAAAGTATTTTCCAAAGTAAAGAAGTGTAAATGTTTAAAGTTTAGATTTTTTTTTTCTTGACATAGTTGCTCTCTGTTGTCACTACCTGAAAATTGTCCCTTTTTCAAATGTGTTTTTCTTAAAGTTTACTTAAACATCACAAAGTATTAAGAGGACCGTTATTTATTGTCAGCAGTTTGTGTGTGGTTATTTTTCGCAGTGACTCCAGTTAGTTTTTTCTTAAGATCTTAGCACAAGATGTTAATGTGAAAACTCCCAGCGTTAAGTTCGATATTTTAGCTGTCACAACAACAAGAAAAGTGTATATTAAGCGACATCAAGTGTGCTTGCTTAAATGAGTTGCTTTCTATCTGTTGCCGTCTTGTTTCGTTTAGATGCATACTCCTTTTTCATCGCAACTAGGAAAATTATTTGCAGATGTACATTGGAACCGTAAATTCCACTTTTTTTTTTACCGTGTGCTAAAAAAAAAAAACTAACACTTCAAATTAATAGCAGTTTGTATTTATAAAATTCGTTGATGATAACAATAATTTAAAAGTTTTACATTTTTTTTTGAATAAAAGAAATGTTTTAAAGCTAATTTATTATTTTTAGTAAATTAAAGTTGTAGAAAAGAAAAATTATAGTTTTCCGTTTTACTGAAAGAAAAATGAAAAAGCATAAGCAGTGGGCCGATCTTAAAAAAATAAATAAATGTTCGATTTTAATAAGAAAAGAAGTTGGAAGGCGAAAAGCTAAATATTTATTAAAATGTAGGTGGGAAAACAACAAATTATGCATCCAATGATTGTAAAGAGGGTATCTTCCCATAATGAAAATAAAAATTATTTTTATTTAAAAAGTAAATAAATCGAATAAAATACAGTCTGAAATAATTATGAATATTTGCATGAGCTTACTGGAATGTGCTTTGCCTTTTCATGTCTGTATTAAGCTATTTACACAAAATGCGTTGATTCTTTTTCAATTCCTACTATTAGTTCACACTCTCCCTATATATATTTATATATCTTGTTCAAATTTTCAATCATTAATAAAATACTTTTTATTCATCCACTCAAGTTCAAATAAATTTTTTTAAACTTGTACTGGATGACACTTGATGTTAATACAGTTTTTTTCAAATATTAATTCATTAATTAAATTTAATTAATTAATTTTAGTTTTATATGGGAGAAAAAAATTTCTCTTATATAAGATATTTAGCAGGATATAAATTTAGGAATAAATACCGTCAGTGGCGAAGCATGTAAGATCGCTGGAAAAAAATTTCTTTTTCAGATTCTTTTTTCATTCTGGGTTCTAGTCTGAGTCAAGGAGGGAACAAAATGGAAAATGAAACATGTGAATAAAAATAATAGTCCAACACCATATATAGAAAGGAAAATGGAAAATTGCAAGGAAATTCGCTTTCTATTTTGCCACTTAATATTGTGATTCTGTCATATGTATATACATATTTATATTAATTGTAATTATTTAATAAAAAGTAACTAAAATAAAATTTTTCTTTGTTGACCTAATTGACTTTAAAATTTTTTTTTTTATATTACTTGTTATCCGATAATTTTAATCTCTTATAAAAGAAATTGCCTAATGGTAGCAGAATAAAACTAAATACACTCTTTATAACAGTAAATTCCTTTTGTACATCAGAACCGTCACATAAAAAACTTAGCCTTTATGCTATTCTGCCTGTCTGGCAAATCAAAGGTCGCGGGTTCGAATCCCGCCTTGGGCTTGGATCAAAGTACTGCAAAAACTTTGGGAGGTGCATTATGGCCACAGAAGCCAATGCGCCAACAACTACAAAAAAAAAAAAAAAATGCTATTCTTCCGCAATGGTTTAGTCATTTTTATTTCGTTCATTTCATCAGTCTGTGGTTTCGCGAATCTTGTTTTCAGAACTAACTCATTTCGCACTTGTGACCATTTATAAATATGTCTGTAAAAGTTATTGCCCACTTTAAAACTCTAATTATTATTCAAACTTTAATATGAAACAAATAGTCTGATATTTATATATGAATTTATTGAAACGCATACATTACCTCCCCATTATTAAGCTAATAGCTTATTGACTAATCACTTTATGGCTACGATGGATAATCATCCATCATAGCCATAAGTTAGTAGTTTATATAGATTTAATGTTAATTAAGTAAAATTAATTTTATTTTCTAGATAAATAACCTTTAATAATTTTAATACGTCTAACAGTAGGCACAAAACTCGGTAAAAAATATTAATAAAAATTGATTTGAAGGATCAATGACTTTAAATAACTATATGTACACAAGTAAAGATTTCCTTTCCGTCTGTTGTACAAAATTCTATGCATCTTTTCCACCTGTATGCAACTAATATTCCTGGAATTCTAAGTTTTATTTATGGATGCTGTAAAAACGGGGGAATGCATGATTTAACGTCGTACGCAACCTAGAGATAGTGCACTGAGAGAGAAATAATTTTCCACAGCATGGTCTATTATCTCAGTCGAATTAATGACTGCACTGAACGATAATTTGGCTCCGGTGTATAATAAGTTCTAATAGGCCATCCTGAGCCTGACTATCGATACAGGGAGGCACAGAAAACATGAGTAAAATGAAAAGTGGAAAAGGAAGTATCATCTGTAGTTAATAAGATCTAGAGGGAGTAATGATCATTAAATTCTGATATCCAAGCGCATTTCAGCACTTCCCAAGACTCCATCAAGACTACTTTATGACCTGAAAGAAGGTCTTTAACGAGAATCGTTTGTCCCCACTTATTTATAGCCAATCTAACTGGGGTCATTCGTCATTTCAAGATATCCACAAGATTCCCAACCATCTGTAGCCTCCTGGTAAATTATCTGCAACACTGAGGGGAACGGGGTGGGAGTTATTTTGAAGTCATATCCCGAAGACGAATTTACAATATATTTAAACTTAGAGTGGGGAGAGAGAAATCTCGAAATTTGTGGACCAGACAGTCTTGAGTGCAGTACCGTTTTAAAGGAGCGTGCATTGGGAGAGGTAAGCATTATTAAAGTCTGCTTAGATCGGGAAACCTGCGTAAGAAACAGAACTGTATTTCTGCTGTAGATAATTTTTTCCATAAAAATATCAAGAGTAACTTAATTTAAGTTATTATTTTTTTAATGAAAACTCCAAACATAAAGGTATTAGAACCTATAGTACTTAGTACCGTGCTTGGTTGAATGTTGAGAAGGTGAAAGAAGATACTTCGTGACATTAACTTGAAATTCTGTAGATTATAATTTTCAGGAAATACGTGTGAAGTGAGATTTTTCCAGAAAACACAAGTGTAAGCAAGAAGAAAAGTTGGTTCTGTTGGTTTCAAGTTGGACAGTAAAAGGATGCTGATTGGTTGCGGCACGTGTTCTTGGTTGGTTTGGAAGAGAGAGGAGGAATTAAAGAAGCCAATTCAGGAAGAAAAGTGCTGAACCATCTATATGAAAAGCATGAAGCAGAAACAGTCTGTCAGACAGAGTGGAAAGACTTTGTAAGAGTTGGAGATGGTCATTAATTAGCATTTGTAGAGGCATACGATGCAAGAAAGCAAGCTTATGCAGCATCCGCCAAAAAAAAAAAAAAAAACCTATTTTATTCCTCCATTCGTTTCAAATGCTTGTCGAGTTCAGCCTTAAATTTATTTAGGCTGTCAACTTGCCTAACTGTCAATTAACCTAACTGTTTTCTTTTGAATGGTGTCTGAGAGGTTATGGAGGCAAGTTGTGAGAACAATATTCCATGGTATGGTGTATTTCTGTTTTGTACAGAGTGAACGGCTGTTTGGAAGAAAAGTTAACGCCGAGAGCGAAAGAGAAAACCCAGTTTTTTGAGACGCAGAGGAAGCAATATTTGTATTGTGCTTATACCAAGAGAGATTAGAAGTGAGAGTAATCCCTGATAGAGATAGATGATCTTACGTAGAAATGAGTGTTTGAAGATAAGCATAGGAGCAGAAGAATCCTTTTTGCGAGATACAAGACAGGTCCGACTTTTAGAAGGATTGAAATCAACTGAGTTATCTTTGTCCCACTGGAGATCACCATTTAAGAATTAGTAGTGGATATTCAAGAAGTTGAAGCTATTTCTGCAGAGAAAGGTTTCTCAAACTGGAAGGTGGAATGCAATGTGCTATCATCAGCAAAACTATTGATTTCCAGTCAGTGGAAGACGGTCATTAATACAGTATATACAACAGGAAATGAGTGCGAGGAAGAACCGAACTTTGGGGAACATCAGCATTAGTGGAGAAGTTAGAAGACAGAGCCATGTATCATCACCTGCAGTTGAGGGAGAGAGAGAGAGAGAGATATTAGGATATCCAATTATAAAAAAATAACAGTCGGCAATCCATAAGATGGGAGCTTATTTAGAAGACCTTTATGCCAAACATGATCAAAAGCATTTGAAATGTTAAGAGCAACTGCTGGAGTTTCACCAAGCCTTTCCATTGATGGGTAAAAGCCAGTATGTCGTCAGTGGATCGACACTGACGGAATCAATATTGGTGGTCATTGATCAGGTGGAAGGTTTCAAGATAGTTTTAGAAGGAGGCGGTCAACAAATTTCTCTATTATTTTAAAAAGAGTAGAAGTAAGTGCAATTGGACGATAATTGGGAAGTTTTTGTCACGCTTTGTAGGAACTGACTGGATATGAACAAATTGCCAAGCAGAAGGGAAACACCAGTGGAATAAGAAAGTGCAAAAATGCAACACAGAAATGGAGTAAATTCAGGAGGAATAAGTGGAGAAATACCATCAGGGATTGAAGCTTTTATTGTCGTCAAGATTGTTTAAAACTATTGTGACATAATTTTGATGGAAGATCACAAGAAGCATTGAGTGCAGTGCATTGGTAGTGATAGGTAGTTATTAAGATTCCTTTAGATTATGCACTCTTTAGTTTGATCTATCGTAAGACCTTAACATCCATAGAATTATTCATTTGTAGACTGTCTCCTGAGGCAGTTATGCCCAGGCTTCTTTGATATTGCAGGTTATTTAAAATCTTAAAATTATTCTTCAGGCCACTTAATTTCACTAAACACTCTTACCCAAGTGAGAAAATGCGTATTACTTGAGTAAGATAGTTTACCTGTTTGTGAACGAAACAATAGGCACACTTTAAAATAATCTTCAGCTACTTACTTTGGAGCAACACCAGTCAAATTCTGTCTTTTAAGGCTGTAAGTAGGAATTGGTCCCAGAATGTCTTATGGATGCGTTCCACTTTCCTGTCGAGCCCGACTGAATAGTTAAGTAGTTATAACAAGTACTATTTTTATAGCGATTTCTACTTTTCCCACTTACTGAGTTATGACCCTCGTTTCTTCTTCTACAGACTCGGTATTTCTCCCAAGTTTCGGAATCCCATTATCTTTTTTAACTTTATAGATTGAAAACAGGAATATATAAAATAGCATTTTAATGCCAAAATTCTTCAGCTCAAGCTGGAGAAAAAGTTAAAAACATCTTAGCCCATCGTGAGCGAATAACCGTAAAGATGCCAGATTTTCGTATAAAGTGAGTTTTAACAATTTTTCCTTAACGAAGAACAGTTTGTTTCAGACTTCTGTTTATGCTTGTTTTACAAAGGGGGTTTAAAGTGAGGTTTAACTCACTTTAAACGTATAAATTAACTAACTTTAATCGTATAAAGTGAGGTTTAACAACTTTTCCTTAACGAAGAAGTGTTTGTTTCAGACCTCTGTTTACGCTTGTTTTACAAAGGGGGTTTAAGAAACCCCCTTGTGGATTTCCCAAAGTGTGGTCCGCGGCCCGGTACCGGTCCGCTTGAAATATACTTACATAAAAGTATAAGAAAATATCCTGAAGAAATTAAAATGTAATAAAATTCCAAATACCCAATTATACTAAAAATACTTAATAAATAAATATTTATTTGCCCAAAAGCAGGCCCAATCAGATGTCAATTTTATGTAAACTGTTGATAATAAACAAAGAAATGAATCACCTATGCTTTATTTATATTTACTGATGTTAATGAATATCTAATTGCATTATTACTGGTGTGTTACATGTCCTAATGGTAGTGTCATTATTTCCTGAACCTACGATTATAATTATTGAAAATACATTAATTTATAGCTATAGGTGGGCCGCGAAAAAAAATCTTCCAAAACCGGTCCGCGCTTGAAAAAGTTTGGGAAACCCTGGTATAAACTAGCAGTTTAGGAAACTGTAATCCTCAGAAAAGCCCAGACAGGAAACTGAATGTGAAACGAATTTAAAAATCAGTTGCACACGTCTTACAAAAAAAAACAGGAGGATTTCACCTGTACCGTTGTTTCCTTGGCTTGCACTGAACGAAGGTAGTCCTGATTGCATGTTTCGGTTCTGTAAATAAATGTTTCGTTGCACATAGACAGGAACTGTCACTGACGATTTTTTTTTTTTTTTTTTTTGGGAGATGGTGTCCGATTGTTTTTGCAATCTGAATATCGCCTAATGAAATGGTGATGCTGCTTGTGTTATGATCAGAGTTGGAATCAATACCAGGATTAGGTTTTATTTCGTTATCTCGTTATTTAGATATATAGAGTTTGTTATTCATGCTTAATTTGTTTTATAAGAGAATTAAGTTTCTTTCAAAAACTAAGAATTATACAATATCCCTATTGCAACTAGAGACGTGATCGCATCAGTAATTTATATGTATTGTCAGTTTACATCTGTGTCTAATAAATTAATAGGATATTCAGTAATCTCGCACGAGGCATTTCGATACCGAGTGCCACATAATCGTCTCATTCTATTCGCCATAGTTCCCAACTGTGGAAGAGCTCAGGAAAAATTAAACAACCAGCTTTCGGGGTAATGACATTGTATCAGTATCTGAAGGTAGATTAATAAGAAACAGTTGGATTATGGGATTACAGGTAATAATGAAATATGAAGTGATTATGTAACTGTAATGTGATCTGACAATAAGGCATACTTACATTGCCTTATCAAAGTATTCAGATACTTCTTCCCACCCAATGTGGTGAACATCGCGAATGAAGTGTATGGAAAGCTGGAACAGGTAAGTTTTCAGGTAATAGTAGACACATCACAAATAAGCTGAATGATTCGCGGAAAAATAATTGACGAATTTCGGAGTGTCTTAATCTTGGAAGACATATCAGCAATTTATCATTCGGTTAGGTAGGTGTTAAAAAAAAAAAAAAACTGACGGATAGGAATCATTGATTCTCGAAGAAAGGCTGAAAGCGAACCAAGCTTTACGACCTTGAATCAGGGAACAGTGTAAACAGATCCTATAATTTCGTTGTACGCTCTTTAGAGCAGACTGTCTAGTGTATGGAGAGTACCTGGGGAACGTTAGTTACCGCAGTGTGTTGTGCTCACAGTGAAGTCCGGAAGACGCGAGGTGAACGTGTGGAACAGCTCTCGTGATTCTGACTCGGACCGCTAGTTTACTTCCAAAAACCATCAGTGTCAGGTTGAAGACAAACAACTTGGTCAATTCCTTTATGCCTGCACTTTATAAAAATCAGTGTTCCGTGTTTCAGGACGGTGCGACCCCATCACATATAGCAAAAGTGTAAAAACGTCGGTTGAGGAAAACAAAATTCCACTCGAATGGCCAGCCCAATGTCCACACCTGAATACGCCGAATACCTCTGGGAACACCTCTTCTACAGCTGGCGGCCGTACTGAAGGAGGAATGGTCATAAATTCAGACCCGGTGTCTAATACTTTCAGTAGCTTAGTGTAAATGTTTTCCTAAAGAATATGCAAGGTTGAAATATACATTTCTGTAGGTTGCCCAGTGGCCGCTTTTCTATGCAAGTTGTTAGGAGAAAAGTTGTAATTTGAGAACGAAATCTTTATGAAGCGAGATTCGTGTGACTGAAACTTTGGTCATCATGAATGTGCGATTTTTCTCAAACTAAAAGAAGGGAAAAAAAAAACCCTTAATAAGTATATGATTTATAAATGACTGTATTATATTTACTAGTTGTCTGTAATCTGTACTAGTAGAAGTATGATTCCATAGCGATTTTACTGATACGTGCAGTTGGATTGCTGTGGAACCATACTTCTATTAGCCTTGTGCTGCAGAGCCTCGAACCATACTTCTTTCTCATGTTGGAGAGCCTCGAAAATATTCTTTTTATTTATTTCGTTACCTAGATTTAGGCACAAAATGAAGCAAACTGCAAAATCGCAATTTGCTTCATTCTGTGCTTTAGGTCCGACGATCATCCTGGCAAGCGCCCCATCTTGCAGTCTTTCGTCAGTAACGGAAAGAACATCTAAATAGTTTATTGCTCTCGTGGGTAGCACAGTCGGTAGAATCGCCGTCCTCCCCACACCAGGTGGAAAACACGTTACCTTCCTGCTCCAAAAGCTCTTCAGCAAACGTTGACAGCTTTCCCTGTACTCCCTCGTAAATTACCTTAAGGAAAGTCGGGAATATCCTTATCGAGATGGTGTTGTATCGCATCCTTAATCATAGGTTCTATGATCGCATCCTTAATCATAGGTTCTATGATCGCACCCACCACAGATGTCACTCACTGGTCTATAGTTGCTCATCGCCTAATTCGCACATTCTTAGTGGATTGGATAAATATTAGTGCTTTTTCGCTGTGATTATCTCGCAGTCCAATGATCTAATTATCGTTCCCAACAGGTTAGCGTACTGGCTAACCTGTTGGAGCTTTTCCCCCTAGAATAACAGTGCATACGTCTACCATTGGAGCTTTATCTTTCCTCAGCGTCCCTTCGATGACGTAAGGAATTTTTATGGGCTTTTTTTACAATGTGGCTGAATTAGTTGATCTCAGGCGAGGTAGCGTGGTTTTTTTATCCCTTAAACTCGGGTTTTTCCAGCAAACAGACAATTTACCACAGAATACACGCAATATACAGACAGTATACACGGTGCAATATGGCCTTAGTTGCAGATGCTCTTATAAAACCCTACAGCAACCACTACTACAATTATTTTATGAATAATGCTGAATTAGTTGGTCTCAGGTAGATGTAGGTTTTTTTTGTTTTTTTTGCCAGCCGTTTAACTATTTTACTTTACAGAATATAAAAACCAGTAATGAATAAACGCAGTTATAGATATATATATTCTTGAACAACAGTGCCTGCTTTTAACAACATACGAAAGAATTGATTTCTATGTTCTTATAAATCACATGTATTCTGTAAAAAGAGTCAATTATAGGATTTATTTGGAAAAAGTGGTTCCTATCTTTGCGACGCTGCGGTGAAATCGATGACGATATCACTTTCACTAAAGCGTAGTTCATTTTTGCCATCTGGTTGTTGATGATGATTGTTTGGACGGAGAATTAGTATTAGACTACATTGCGCCTGTCCGCTATGTCTTTGCTGTCTAGTGTTGCATATTGTAAATTAAATTAATAATTTTGTCAATAATGAAATGAACGATATCCATTACAGCATTCGCTGTAGAATATGCGCAATACATTGTCAATAACACGCTACCTGCTGATTACAAGCATAACTAAAGAAACTTGGTTGAGATCTTATCGTTCATCATCGTGATGACAATCCTGCTTCAGACTTGACAGTCGTTTGAATTGGACGATACGTTCTGAAAATAAAGTGGCGGTTCTGATGAATGGGGTGGTTACTGGAGAAAAAGGGGGAAAAAAGAAAACGCTTACCCGGAATACTTTAAAATTAGGAGAAACGCTTTCTCCTTATTTTATATTAATTTGAACAACTGTGTACCCTGCAATTTTTCAGTAATATTGTATTGAAAAACACAAACTACTCTGATTTTAACATTAATTAGGTGTATTTTTCTTTTGGTGGTTCGGTACTTTGGAAGAGGAACCCTCCGTAGCCAGGTGGGATGGAGCAGCAGTGCGTAGCACACGCTTCTTGATTAGACCGGGGTTCGAGCCCGTCACCGCCAGATGCGGAAAGGTCAAGGGAATGACCACCGCATATTCCCGGAGCAATATGGCCTTAGTTGCTAATGCTCCTGAAAACCAAATAACAAACAAAACAACTTTGTAATAGTTTAAAACTGTGGAAAAAGAGTCTGTACCGATTTCCGTAAGTCTTTCATTTCCCTTTATACTTTACTACATTGTATCGTAGTAACAGAAAATAGTATCATTGTAACTAAGATCATAGATCGTCTCTTGACGATGCAAAAGTTATTCACTTCATATTTTGTTGCATTGATATGGAACATTTGCTGCTGTCATGTTGATCTGCTGAGAATATGCAGTGGAAAGTGCTTTGGAGTTCAAGTTGCCTGTTTACACTGCATGGTAAATTTCCTATCTCATTGCATCTGTGATCGTATCCCATACTCTTTTTCGTCCTGAATCACTTTTCATTCCTCTCCCACTAGTTAGCATTAGTAGAGGCATTTGATGCAAGAAAGCATGCTTATGCAGCATCAGCCAAAAAAAAAAAAAAATAAAATAAATAAATAAAATAAAATAAATAAATAAAAAAATAACCACTTCCACTTCACCCCTCTGTTCGTTCGAAATACCTGTCCAGCTGAGCCTTAAACTTAATTAGGCTATCAACTTCCACGACAAGGGATGGAAGTCTGTTCCACCAACCAACCACCCGCTGGCTAAAGGCAAATTTCCTCACGTCTATCCTACATCTGTCTTTCCTCAATTTGAATTTATGCCCTCTCAGGTGATTATTCTGAGCAAGAGGAAGAATCCCATCAGCATTGAGCATGCTCAAACCATTCAAGGCTTTATACACCTCTATCAGATCACCTCGCTGTTGCCTAGTCTCCAGACACTGTAATTTGCAAAACTTAAGCCTTTCTTTGTAAGAGCACCCCTTTGTTCCATTCACCAGTACTCTAGGTGTGGCCTGACCATTGCCTTATACAAGGGAATAATCACCTCCTTATCCCTGCTAGAAAAATTCCTATATAACATCGACAATACACCATGAGCTACTCTTGCAGCCCGTCTGCACTGCTCAGAAAACTTCATATCTGTCTGCACAACCACGCCCAGGTCCCTTTCATTCTCTTCCACTGTCAGTGTAGTACCACAGAGTTGATACGTTGATCTGGGGTTGCTGTTTCCCATATGTAGTACTTTACATTTGTCAATGTTAAACTTCATTTGCCACCTCTCAGCCCATCTGCTCAACCTTTCCAGATCCTGTTGCAGTAGCATAGTGTCAGTAGTGTCCTTGACAACCCTGCCAACCTTCGTATCGTCTGCAAACTTGGACATTAAGCTTGATATACCATCATCAATATCATTTATAAATACAGAAAACAATAATGGACCCAACACTGAACCCTGAGGGACTCCACTAATAACATTAGTTCATGATGAGCAGTGTCCATTGATTACCACTCTCTGTCTTCTCCCCCTCAACCAACCTTTTTCCATAGCAGCAATTTGCCTCCGATGCCACACCGCTCCAATTTGTGCAGCAGTCTTCCATGTGCAACAGGATCAAAAGCCTTTCTAAGATCCAAATATATAATATCAAAGTTATTCCCTGCATCCATTTCTTTCATGACTGCATCATAGTATCCAATCAAATTGGTCAGGCAAGACTTTCCCTTAACAAAACCATGCTGTGTTCCAGCTATAACTGAAGTCTTGTCTAGATGATCCTGCAGTGCTTCTTTAACCAGTGCCTCCATTAATTTTCCGGGAATAGAAGTTAAACTAACAGGTCTATAATTACTTGTCGCCCTTTGATCCTCCTTTGTGAATTGGGGTTACATTTGCACATCTCCAGTCCATGGGTACTTTCCCTGAGTCCAAGGAAGCTCTCATAATTATAGCTAAGTGTTTGCTTACTTCCTTTGCTGCCTCCTTTAATATAACTGGATAGATCCCATCCACCCCAGGTGTCTTTCTTGTATTTATCTTCAACAATTTCTCCTCCACTTTACTCTCAGTTATTACAAGATTCTCTAGCTTACTGCCAGAGTTGAATACACCTCTGGCATTCCCCTCGCTGAATAACTCCTCATGTGTGAATGTCGATGCAAAATATTCATTTTGTTTGTTAGCTACCTGAGCAGGATCATCAACAGTTGACCCATCGATATCAAGTGGACCAATCTAATTCATCCCCTTCCTTCTAGAGTTTACATAAGTAAAGAACTCTTTGCATCCTTTGCCAAAGATTTCTCGTAATCTGCCTTCGCCTGCCTAACCTCCTTTGTAACTTGGTTACAGATCAACTTGTATCTATCATAGGCTTCTGTGTCACATGTTAATTTGTATGTATCCCATGCATTTTTCTTCTCTGTCATATGCCTCATTAGTTCATCTGACATCCATTTAGGCCTAAACCTTGAACAATATTTCTTAGTTGGTATGTAAAGCCTAGTAGCTTCCAAGATAAGTTCTTTGAATGCTTCCCATTTTGAATTTTCTGTTGGTAACATCATCAGTTGGTCCCACTGTATAGAATTTAAATACTGTCTCAGTCCATAGTTTATAAGAAACTTCCGGATTTATGTTTCCTTGGCGAGAAACCTTACATTTAAAAGCATTAAACTTCAGTTGTCAATTTTTTTCAGACCATATGTGCAACTGATCAAATTTCATTTTGAAGCAAATTGGCTTGGTTTTGGTCGTTACCTTCCTGCCTCCAAATCTTCAGCAAACG
Organism: Mastigoproctus giganteus; assembly: GCF_048544385.1. Classification (NCBI taxonomy): domain Eukaryota; kingdom Metazoa; phylum Arthropoda; class Arachnida; order Uropygi; family Thelyphonidae; genus Mastigoproctus; species Mastigoproctus giganteus. The sequence goes on along the minus strand of NC_143578.1, from coordinate 179,133,744 downwards.
TTGACAGCTTCTCCTGTATTCCCTCTTAAATGATCTTAAGGAAAGTCAGGAACATCTTTATCGAGATGGTTGTATCGTATCCTTAATCGTAGGTTCTATGATCGTACCCACCACAGATGTCACCCACTAGTCTATAGTTGCTCATCGTCTCATTCGCACATCCATTGTGGATTGGATAAATATTAGTGCTTTTTCACTGTGATTATCCGGCAGTCCCAATGATCTTATGAATGTTCCCAACAGGTTAATGTACTGGCATTCCATGGAGCTTCCCACCCTAGAATAACAGTGCATGCCATCTGCCCTTGGAGCTTTATCTGCCCTCAGCGTCAGTAGCTTTTCCATCAGACTCTTCTCCAAAATCATCGCTTTTACAGCAGTCGAATTGACTTGGCTCATTATGGCCTAAGCTGCCAATGCGCCATTAAACACTAAACCAACCATCAACTTTCTAACGGTGTGTCACTGTTCGAGCGTGCCTTTTACTGTAAATATCTTTGGCAAATTCCTATTCAACTCGTCTGCTGCTTCTGCTGGGCTTTATATGACTCCTCCACTTCGATCAAGTAAGGACATACAGTATTTGGTTCACCCTTCTTTTTTGTATTCGCGTACGAAAAGAATTGTCTAGAACTATCTCCATTTTTAGCTCTCTTTACTGATGACTTGTGGTATTCATCTTTTGCCTGTTCTGTCTCATCGGTGGTTTTGCTACATATACGCTTATAATTAGCCTAGTGGTCAGGCGCGCGGGTGCATAAGTACACGTGCCTTGGGTGATCGGGGTTCAAGCCCATGACTACTGAATATGGTGCTGTTTCTTGTATTCTGTCTATCTTGTGAACTCCTTTGACCGTTTGTTCGTCCCGGAGTATAAGCAAAAAAAAAAATCAAATTATTATTTTATGGTTGCCCGTAATTAAATACATTAACCCCTATTTGTGTCTGTAAATTGCGTATGTTCTATGGTTGATTTGCTTGTTTTGCTGGACGAAAAAACCCCAGTTACTGGGGAGTAAAAACCTTGCTATCTGCGCCTGAGACCAACTAACTCAGCCACGGAGTGAAAAAAGCCCATTAAAGTTCCTCGCGTCATCGACGGGATTCGAACCCAGGCCTTTTCCACCCGGTGTGGGGAGGACGGTGACGATACCACTGTGCTACCGCGCAGACCCGGAGTATAAACAGAAAATTTATTTATAATATTAATGAATCAGTGTTCCTCTGTAGCAGTGGTGTCCAACCTACGGCCTCCGAATATTTATACGGCCCGCGCTGCCATGAAAATGCTACTTTGTTCGGATCAACGTATGTTTGCAAGCAAATTTTTTCACTCGTGAAATAAAATAAATATTTAAGAAGAAACAGGATAACAGATAAATCTTCATTCCGTATCGAGAACTGCAAATTTTGAACAATTAACTAAAAATATCCGGCCTCAATCATCATCACATTAAATGTTAAATTTTGCTCAGTAAATGGTATTGTGTATTGTACTTAATTTTTTTGGAATATTTTCGATTTTAGGTGTATCATCATATTTATTTATTTACAAAGGGTACTAGGAAAGTTTTGCAATACAGCTTTGTTTATTTAATTTTTTCAAAGTAATTTCCTCTACATTCAATACACCTCTCCATCGTCCGAAACCAATCTTTAAACCAGTTCTGCCAAGTTTCACTAGGGAGTAAAGCACACTCGTTGTCCCAAGCCCGTAGAAGCTCCTCATCACTGGAACACCGTCTCCCTTTTAGCTTCATTTTTACATGCGGGAACAGTGCAAAGTCGCAGGGAGCAAGGTCTGGGCTGTAGGGAGGGTGCTCGAGAAGTTTCAGTCCTGTCGTGGTCAAATATTCGGTGCAGGCTTTGGCGCAGTGAGCTAGAGCATTTTCGTGATGGAGGTACCAGGTGTCCATTCTTGACTTTGGCCGCAGGTTCTTCATAGATCCAATGACTTTAGGCAGGCATTGTTCAGTATACCACTTAGCTGTGACTGTCTTCTGCGTGTCCAAAACGACACGTTCCACAATTCCACTCGATTTGAAAAATACAGCTATCATTTTCTTCTTTACAGATCGGGATTTTCTGACAATTACGGGTGTGTCGTCATCATCAAAGACCCAAACTTTGTTTTGAGCCTTGGTCGGCAGATCGTAATAGTACAGCCAAGTCTCGTCACCTGTCACGATGTTGTTCACATACAGAGATCGTCCCTTATCAAACTTTTTTAACATCTCCCGGCACCAAGTCACACGTCGTGTCATCTGCTCTTCAGTCAGTTGATGCGGCACCCAGAGAGAACAAAGTTTCTTCACGTGCAAATGATCTTGCAGAATCGAACGAATTGCTGGTGCATTTAGACCCAAAGTATCCTCTATCTGTTGGTAGGTCAATCGCCTGTTTTCGTCAAGCATTTTCCTCACAGCAGTAACGTTTTCCTCCGTAACTGACGTTTGTGTCTTTCTCGGCCTCTCCGAATCCTCCAGAGTGAAATTTCCCCTTTGGAATTCTCTATACCACCTGAATATCGTTGTACGATGTGGACAATCATCATCTAGTGCAAGAGTCATTTCTTCTAAGCACTGGTCTATGGTTAAACCACGCACGAAATTATACCGCAAAACTGTCCTTATCTCATTTCGTGACCACGATGCCATCGCAAGCACTTTACACTCTCACTACTAATGAATAACTGAGCCCATCGACTTGGCGCGGCGGCTACTATGCACGTATGAACATGTCTCAACATGCAGCAACAAGCAGCTTCCTGTGATTCATTGTTGCGTCATATTGCAAAACTTTCCTAGTACCCTTTGTATTTACCTTAATATTAGTAAATTAATAAGAGGAGTTTACCTCAATATAGTACGTGGAACACTTCCGTATGATACCCTCCAGAAATTAAAACGGAAAAAACGAAAAAATCGACAACTTACCGGTACATTAAAGTAAAATATAAATAATTAAAGTAAAATATAAATAATTAAATAATCAATTTAACACAATTCAAAATCAATTCAAAACAATTAAAATTCAAATTAACGCAATTAAAAGAATCTAACGAAAATATTCAAAACGATTTTCCTTCCTGAAGCTGACAATGCTTTTCGACCGACTGTCGTGATCACAGGAATGAAAATTACCGAATCAGGCTAAACCTGCAACTTAAATAGTGATTGTGTCTTCGCGCATGCGCGTAAAGGTCCACGCATCGGAGATCAAATATGGCCGCCGAACATTAACAGAATTCTCGTGTAATTTAATTTCAACGGTTTCTGCAATTAATAGTCGCGTATAATTACGTTGAACGTTAAGTATTTTGGCCTCGTTAAATAAAAAAGTATGTTTTTCGTTAATGGCATGAAAGGCTAATTCGGACGCTGCTGAACGAGAAGCACGAACTGAGGCTTCGTGTTGATTTACACGGATATTAAGAGAAAACCGCGTCGAACCCTGATAAGACGAGTCGCAATCACCGCAAGAAATGTTGTATACTAGATCATTAATTTGTGTTGCGAACGCCGAAAGAACCGAGCGATTGTTCAGTATAGTGTGTAACTTCCGTATAGGCCTAGCTATAATTTTAAATTCGGTATCTTTAAAGAATCTGTTAAGCTGTTTGTGCCACTGTTCAACATATGGGACAGAAATAAAGTATTTTTTGATATTACTATTGTTGATTGGTGCAGTATTTTGTATCCTAACCTTAGCTTGTACCCTAATTCGATTTATTGTGTTAATGGGATAACCCCTGTTCAAGAATCTGCTAGTTAATATTTGTATTTCTGAGTCTAAAGCAGAATCCGTCGTTGAATATTTATAGGCATTTAGAAATTGATTAAAGATAATCGATCTTTTGTAGGTGAACGGGTGGTAGCTATTATAATGTAGAAGCATACCGGTGTTTGTGGGTTTTCGATAGATGCTAAATTGTATTTTGTTCGAGTCCCGGGTAAGCGTGAAATTTAGAAAGTTTAATGACTTAGTATCCGTATCTTCCCTTTCCAATGTAAATTTGAGTCTAGAATGAATATTATTAAACGAATGTAAAATGTCTTGGATAGTACTACTATCAGTAATAACTAGAACATCGTCTAAATACCTCCCATAGTATGTGATACGGGGACGAAAAGGTGTCAAATGTATCTGCTCAATCGTTGAGAGATAGATCTCTGACATTAAGCCACTCAGGCTCAAACCCATTGGTAATCCAAAAATTTGTTTGTACACCTTGTCTCGAAAGGTGATGTAGTTAGCCTCAACTAATAGTTTAATTAAGTGAAAAATCTCCTTTATAGGCAGCTTCGTATAATTAATCGGTGTCGAATTTTTATTTAACATATCCCAAATAATATCTAATGTGTATTCAACGTTTACATTCGTATATAATGATGTAACATCTAATGAGAATAAATTGTCATTGTCGCCGAGTCTACAGTCTTTAAGATTATTAAATAATGTATCGTAATTCTTAATCCCAAATTGTGTAACCTGTCTAAAAGGTTTTATAATGTTATCTACATGTGTGGCTAAGGCTGAAAATGCCGAGTTCCTGTAGGAAACAATAGGTCGAATCGGAAATCCAGGCTTGTGTAATTTTACCTGACCAAAAAGTGCAGGAATATTGTATGTTCTGGACTTCAATTCCTTCAACTGAACCATAGTAATGTAGTCGTTTTTTCGATATGTGGTTAACGTTTTATTGTATTGATTTACCAAATTGGTAAACAGTGTCGGGTCCACTTCACAATAAGTGGAGCTATCAGATACAACTGAATCTAACTTATTAATATAATCATGTTTATCTAGTATTACCACTGTATCTCCTTTATCTGCCCTCTGTATAATAATGTCCTTATTTTCTCGAAGTTCTCGTAAAGCTGAACTGTCATGTGTATTCAATTTAGGAAGTCGCGTTTCTTTTATGTTATTCACTACTTGGTTAACTTGCTGAATAAATACATCTTTTTGTGGAACACTACGAAGTCCAAATTCAATATCAATTACGCATTGTTTTTTTTGGCAGCTTTCGAGGTGGTTAATTATAATTTAATCCTTTGGATAAAAGTGAAATCTGGTCCTGCGATAGTGTACACGAGGAAAGATTTGTAACCTGTTGATATATCGGTTCGTGGGTTACAAATCTGGGTTACAATTTGGGATTAAGAATTACGATACATTATTTAATAATCTTAAAGACTGTAGACTCGGCGACAATGACAATTTATTCTCATTAGATGTTACATCATTATATACGAATGTAAACGTTGAATACACATTAGATATTATTTGGGATATGTTAAATAAAAATTCGACACCGATTAATTATACGAAGCTGCCTATAAAGGAGATTTTTCACTTAATTAAACTATTAGTTGAGGCTAACTACATCACCTTTCGAGACAAGGTGTACAAACAAATTTTTGGATTACCAATGGGTTTGAGCCTGAGTGGCTTAATGTCAGAGATCTATCTCTCAACGATTGAGCAGATACATTTGACACCTTTTCGTCCCCGTATCACATACTATGGGAGGTATTTAGACGATGTTCTAGTTATTACCGATAGTAGTACTATCCAAGATATTTTACATTCGTTTAATAATATTCATTCTAGACTCAAATTTACATTGGAAAGGGAAGATACGGATACTAAGTCATTAAACTTTCTAAATTTCACGCTTACCCGGGACTCGAACAAAATACAATTTAGCATCTATCGAAAACCCACAAACACCGGTATGCTTCTACATTATAATAGCTACCACCCGTTCACCTACAAAAGATCGATTATCTTTAATCAATTTCTAAATGCCTATAAATATTCAACGACGGATTCTGCTTTAGACTCAGAAATACAAATATTAACTAGCAGATTCTTGAACAGGGGTTATCCCATTAACACAATAAATCGAATTAGGGTACAAGCTAAGGTTAGGATACAAAATACTGCACCAATCAACAATAGTAATATCAAAAAATACTTTATTTCTGTCCCATATGTTGAACAGTGGCACAAACAGCTTAACAGATTCTTTAAAGATACCGAATTTAAAATTATAGCTAGGCCTATACGGAAGTTACACACTATACTGAACAATCGCTCGGTTCTTTCGGCGTTCGCAACACAAATTAATGATCTAGTATACAACATTTCTTGCGGTGATTGCGACTCGTCTTATCAGGGTTCGACGCGGTTTTCTCTTAATATCCGTGTAAATCAACACGAAGCCTCAGTTCGTGCTTCTCGTTCAGCAGCGTCCGAATTAGCCTTTCATGCCATTAACGAAAAACATACTTTTTTATTTAACGAGGCCAAAATACTTAACGTTCAACGTAATTATACGCGACTATTAATTGCAGAAACCGTTGAAATTAAATTACACGAGAATTCTGTTAATGTTCGGCGGCCATATTTGATCTCCGATGCGTGGACCTTTACGCGCATGCGCGAAGACACATAATCACTATTTAAGTTGCAGGTTTAGCCTGATTCGGTAATTTTCATTCCTGTGATCACGACAGTCGGTCGAAAAGCATTGTCAGCTTCAGGAAGGAAAATCGTTTTGAATATTTTCGTTAGATTCTTTTAATTGCGCTAATTTGAATTTTAATTGTTTTGAATTGATTTTGAATTGTGTTAAATTGATTATTTAATTATTTATATTTTACTTTAATTATTTATATTTTACTTTAATGTACCGGTAAGTTGTCGATTTTTTCGTTTTTTCCGTTTTAATTTCTGGAGGGTATCATACGGAAGTGTTCCACGTACTATATTGAGGTAAACTCCTCTTATTAATTTAGTAATATTATTATCAACGTAGAACATATTGAGTATTACAGCTCTGATTCATACTATCTATTTACCTTAATATTGAAAAGCAGTGATCCTTTTCAGGTTGTAAAGTTTCTAGAGTGAGCATTTAAAAGTAAAAGTATGGTGTTTTGTATTTTTATAATTTTAATAAAATCTAAAAAAATAAATCGCTGACAGATTTGTTGCATATCTATGTCATTTGTTGAATATCTATATCTAGTGTTGGGAATTTGTATTTTTTATATATAGCCTGAAAATAATAAAAAAAAAAACCCGGTAACATGAAAATAGAAACTATCCTTTCACATGTAACAAGATATGGAATACGTTAGTAACACACTAATTTTTCTCGAATCACTCAGTGCGGCCCACGAAACAAATCTAACTTTGAATATATCCCCTGTACGGGAAAAGGTTGGACACCATTGCTCTACAGTGTGTAACTATCCCAGCCTTTTTATTTTTTTTATTTTCTTCAGCTAAACTTTTGATCTCTCTTGTCATTCATTTTGGTATCTTTCTTTTGTGTAACTTCTCCGCTGGAAGGAATTCGTTTGTTAGTATCCAGTAATATAATTATCTTTCCATTTAATAGAGCCCGATTTGTTCCATGAACAACCAGTTGCACAGATATAATACACAATGGCGCAATACGGTCTAAGTTGCTGATGCGCCTATAACTCAACAGTAACAATAATATAATCCCAGAAATATCTCACCCCAGTATAGTTTGTTCTCATGAAATTGAATCCTCAGCTTTTTCTTTGACTACGGAAATGTCCAAAGAGATTTCTATAGTTAAAGGAAGTCAAACTTTTGATCTAGTTTGGATCCTTGCTTATGCCCAAGGATCCACACTGATCTTTGACACATTGTAATAAATAATAATCATACAGTTCGCTCAGAAATCTGTTTTGTATAGCGACATTGCCAGTCAGCGATATACCGTTTATGGAAGGCAGATTCAAGTTGCCTAAAGAGATTTTCGCCGTACTCCTCAGAATGGTTTGGTCCGTAACGTGCACCACCCATGTTCAACATCCATCTGAACTTGAACCGACTCTGTGTCCAGTCTAATCGCTTTCAGACAGCTTTTCATAAGAAGCACGACTTCTCCCTTTCAACCTGCCCCATATTTCCTGGTCGATTCTAACTATAATCAGTTTTTCATCACCTCTCTGTGGTATATTGGAAATACTTCAGGTACGAGAGACGCTAGTCAATACAGTAACACAATTAAATCAGGCTATCGTCACGATTCATCTTGGTTTGGGTCGTATTTTTATTGATGACGTTTTCATTTATCTTATCAATTTTGTTTCATTCGAGGTTTTGTTGGCTAGTTCGCAAAGAGAATCACAACTACTAGTAAGTAGGGTAGAATATAAAAGTGAAGAAATGGGCTTTACAATTAACAATACGAAGTCAAAAATTGTATATCAATAAACAAAAAAAATAATAATAATAATTCTTCTCTCTCTGCAGAAATGGAAATATAAAACTAGTCGTCAACTTTGGCTACCTAGGAAAGTCGGTCTACGCAGACAACAATCAAAATAAAGAAGTCAGACCGCGTATTGGACAAAAGAAAAAGGAAAAGAAAATTCAATATGATGAGAAAAAAAATTGAGGTGGGATGTCTAAGAAGAACCGTGAGAAAGACAAGACAAAGTTAGTAATGAAAGAGTTGGCATACTGCTGGCATATCCTGAGAGAAATGAAATACCACAAATTACACTGTAGGCAAGATATTAGATTCAGAAGTGGGGGAAAGGAAGAGATTAATGTGTGGACGTGTGTTGTGTTTTATATAGGGCGGCTCATAAATATTAGTTCAATTCCATCCTGGTACTCTGTGACGATATACAGAAATGTGTAAAATGGCGAGAAATAAGTGTAGTGAGGAGATTAGCGAATGGCCTGAGATACTTGACTGGATTGAATACCCAGAAAATAATTCATGATGCTAAGGATAGAGCGGCTTGGTATTTGCTGGCTGCCAACTTCCCTGTTGGAGAATGCACCTAAAGAAGAAGATAAAGTTTTATGTTACAATATGCAGTTTATTGGCTTAGTTATTTGAGTTCTCTCTCTATTATATTATATTAATAGGAATTTTCAATTTACTCTGAATCAATGGTTGTGCTCAAACTGAATAGAAAAAAAATTTTAATAATAAATAAACGTCTTATTGCCTTCACCATAGGTCTCTGCTGTTTATGCTTAGTCGTTCACTGATGAGATGACAAGAATTGCCGAAACAGGTGCAGTACAATGAGAAAAAATTTGAGATGTGGTGCCTAAGGAGGAACCGTGAGAATCAAATAGCAAAGGCGGAGTTGGTAATAAATGAGTTAGCATAATACCTGCGGACACATCCTGAGAGATGAAGAGTGCCATTCGTTTTCATGTGATGGCTAATAGGCATCTTTCTATAGCCTGATTTAATTGTCATCCTATATTGATTAGGGGATCTAGTACTTGAGGTGCGAGACAAGACCCCTCTCTCTGGATGTCACCATTTCTCCATTATTGTTATTATATCAGTATAGGTTGACGTAGCAAAAAATCGTAAATTCTTTTAATTTATTTACAATTCTCTTGGAATTCCTATATAGATAAATGAAATTTTGTAATTTATTTTATTATTATTATTATTATTTATTTTATTTTATTTATTTATTTTTTTTTCATTTTAAAACTAACGCATTCCGTATAGCTACCTAAACACGTGGTATGCGATAGGTAGTGGTTTTTGCACATATTTCAATGTTTCTTTCTGTACATATGGTAGTTAGATCAGACAAGTGTGATTTTGGCCCACGTCACTAACCTTTATTTATTTCTACGACTGCCCCCTCCCACCTCGAATTAGCAGTTTCCCTGATTTATTACGGTCTCCTGATATTGGCAGAAACACTTGCACCTCTTTTCTTCAATTGACTAGGGAATGCCACTGTGAGAATTTCCCTTCACAGTCCCTCAATTCTAGAATTAATCTACAAAGCTTTCATCATATATTCCCTCCTATCGTTTCTGGGAGACTGCAGACACAGTGTCTCTTGTAGTGACATTTTTCCATGACCTTATTTCTTGACTAAGTCATCAGTTCGTTTATGTTTTGGGTCATAAATACTTACACGGATCACCTTTTCTGCCCTTAAAGACTAATACATGGCTAGTCTCATCAGTTTTCGTGACAGACGTAGTGTGGTTCCGTTTCATCTATCCGTACTATAGAATATATTTCCGGTTTCCCGTACAACTGAAGTCCGCTAGTTCCACAGGAGATAGTCTTACTATTTCCTGTGAAATCAGGATGTGCTGCACTGAATCGTCATGACAATTTCCTCGTTAGCCATGACATCCTCTTGACATGTTATACATACCTTTTCCAGTTGAAACCATAATTACTTTTAAGTAAAGATTTAAATAACAAAATGTCAAAATAAGACACTGATGAGCTACCTTTACAAATGTCCTACCTAAAAATTAAATTAAAGTTATAAAAAAAGAATACTGAATAAGATTAAAATATAGGGCTGTTCTGTCCAACTAGTAATATTCAACTAGCAATACACTTGATGAATGACCTACTTTTGAAATCAAATATAAAAAATAAATTCCTTAGGGACTCTATTTATGTCTTCCCCACTGCAATGTTTAAGAAACCAGAATTTATATTTAAAAAAAGGATATTATGTTACCGTTCCTGATTGAAGGAATGGGCAATATGGCGGATCCGCAGAATGGATAAAATGTTCTCGGTTCGCACATAAATCATTGCTTTTTGCTCGTCTTTTTTTTTTTTTTTTTTTTTTTTTTTAATAAATCATGAATTATGACAATTTTATAGCGCGCCTGAAATGTAACGCACTGCATACACAGCGAACTTGTTAAAATATGCTATGCTACTATATTTATAAAAAAATAAAATTCACTGAGATAAGCACGTGCGCTCAAAAACAGGTTTGTAAAGGTCTCCTTAGGAGATCTCCTCATCCTTCAGAATCCAAGAGAAGCATATGGACAGTAGTTTTAATGTAGAAACTAGCTTGACGGTTTGGCCTTGAAGTTTGATAGTGGGGTTTCTAGTAGGCTGCAGTGATCCCTTCAGGAGAATGGATTGTGTCTTTTGGGGTGAGAGTCTTAGTTTGTGTAGGGCTGCCCAGTTCTGAAGGATTTGAAGTGCCTGGTTTCCTCTGACTTCCAGAGAATGGACAAGGTACTATTAGTCTTAAGCTGTTTCCTGGCCACGCTTAAAAGTTTGATACATTTAGGTTACATAAAGAAAGGTTGTATACAAGGCCGTTGTCTGCCGACCATTTAATTCGGAAGACCCTTGTATAAAAATACTCTAAAGGTATAATAACTTCAGATTATTTTAATTTTGTGGTATAAGTTGATACCATCAGCACAATGGCTGTTTGGGGGACTGATATTCTAATATGCGAGGGAGATTGATTTATGTTTGTTGATCCCTAAGGAACTGTACTTAATGGTAGCGTTTCTTAGGGATCTACAGCAGCATATATATATATATATATATATTTTTTTTTTTTTTTTTTTTTTGTATATGCTGCTCCAACAACTGGCAGTTCTTCGTGAATCCGGTATTTTTTGTTGATCATCAGAGGACGCTAAATTTTATTGAAGACGGTCAATTCGTGCTACGAGGGATCACTAGGGAACGGAAGCGCGTTGCTAGCTGCACATATTTGTCAAATATATTAGATAGGTTGCTTATTTATAAGGAAAATGAAATAAGTAATTTTTGACCGACGATAGCATTGTGTTTATAGGTTGGAAGATTTGTTAATCTGTTTCAGCTGATGTCGAGGCTGTCATTAGCCGACCTCAGGCGGAGGAAGTATGGTTTTCTCATGTGACAACTGTCAAAATAGTTTTATGATTAAGCCTGGTATTGCATTGGTCAGTTATACCTCGTCACGTTGTGATGACTGCTGTGTTAATTTAAAGATAAGATTAAGTGAAATCTCTGATTATTAACCTCTTGTGATGTTCGCAGAATGGTCGGAAAATGCATAATCGTATCGTCAAATATTTATATACACATAAATCCGTTTGCCTTCAAAATATAGTTATTAATAAGTATTTACTGCCAGCAGTTGGACTTTGGATTTTCTGCTAAACTTGATGTAGGTCTTGGTCTCTTTGTTTAATAGTCTGGTGAACTGTTCTCTTAAGCAATTTTAGAAAGTTGAAGTAAAACTCAGTCATGGAAATTTTACAATCCTGTTTTCAATTTTAGCAAGGTTGTAAATGTTACTTTTTTTTATTCCATCATCTTTTATCTGTTTTATGTATATATGTAGGCCTGGCGTAACCGAGTGGTCAGGGATGAGAGTGCTGTAGCACGCACCCTTTCAGTGAACTGGGGTTCAAAGCCTGGCTGCTAAATACGATTAAAGTTTGTATTGACGATTTATTGTTAACTCTACTGACCTGGTGGTCGTGCCGGAGTATAAACAAAAATATCTTTATTTTATTTCCATTCTAATGTGAGTAAATCTTGAATTATTTCTTATATTTTTATATTTCAGTACTGTTTAAACTTTAACAGAACCTTTATTTAGATTTTCATCTGTATGGATACATTAGTAGTGCGTTTATTCACACGTGTTAATGTGTGTTTATGTTTGACTAATGAAATACTCTGCTAAATGTGGAGAGCAGCTTCTCTGTGCGTCAGAAAACTCGTACAGAGAAGCTACATTTCCGTCAGTAATTGTATAAAAAAAAATTTCTTCCGCTTTCTCTTTTGTTGTTGACAGGTTGGCCACCGCTAAATGAAAGAGACATTTATTCTAACTAAATTTTTAAGTATCAGCACATGAAATCAATAGGGCACTCCGCAATAACAATTCTTTCTGTAGAGTCTAGATTTTTTTTTCTTTTATTTTTTTCTTTAGAAAGCTTAGAACTACGCATGTGAGCTTACTGGGATGATTGACGAAGACATTGGTCGATGTCAGAGATGTTCAACAAGCAGTTACAAGTTAACGGAGACCTTTAATTATTCAAGGGCCTTCAAATACTCCGTGGATTTTAATCTCTCTTACCCGGAGATGTCGAAAGAAGATTAGGGGTGGGTAAGGAGACGAGAAAGGCAGTTGTTAGTACAGTAAGTCTTCTCGTGTTATTATCGACTACTGCTGTCTGCTTTCGTTATAGATGCATTCCCTACACTAAGTGGGATCATTTTAGCTTCGTGAACTGTCGCAGTTTAAGAAAGAATTAAAAACATTTAATTGTGTCTTGTTGAGCATTTTTTACTACGTGCTACGCATGCGTGTGTGTAATGAAGAAAGGCGCACGACGCATCCTTGCCTATAATAAAATTTGTTTTCACATTTTTTAAATCCGATACACTAATTTCCTTAATTAGTCAACTAACGCGGGCTAATTCTTTGGCCTTTTTCTTTAAATTGTCAGTATCTCTGCGTGTTTATTTTTTTATTATTATTTTATTCTTAGGTTGTTATATATCAGTGGTTTTTAAGCTTTTAGGACTGTGGATCACGGTTTTAAATAAAATGCACCATTTAAGCACATGATAAATTTAAGCATTCTTGAAAAGTTTGCTGTCGGGATGGGGGGGGGGGGGTTGTATACTTGCTGTATGCTCATTCTCGGCAGACCGAACAGGGTGCCTGACTACAGTCTCAGAAAAAGAATTAAAAAATAAAAATAAAAAACTAAGAAAATTTTCAAAAGCATTGGTAAATATGCAGGCAATGTAAGTACCATATGTAATTATCTGTAAATGGTCTGTGTATTATCAATCTGGTTATTATTTGTGGGAGTACGCAGTGCCCTTGAAAAATTTCAGTCAGCGGGCATTTAAATTGTCGCTATATTAAAACAGAAATAACGTGTTTATGTAAAAATACTAAAATTAGATTGGAATATATCTAGTGGAGTGATATACAGCCTATGTCTTACCAAAATACGATAGGTATCGTCAATGGCAGCTGTAGAAGTGTGTGTGTGGATCCGCCACTTTCCAATAGTTAGCAGGTGTCTTTCCACTGCAAATTATTGGAAAGTGGCGGATTGATGAGTGGATGAATTCTTAAAGGCTTCATCGGTGCTATAGTTAGTTAGTCGATTGGCGGGTGGAGGAATAGTATTAGTATTAAGCTGCATTGTTTATGCAAGGAATCGGAATTTTTCTGCATCTGCTAAAAGGAAACTCACGTTGTCAAAAAGTGCCTATCCGGTTCCTCCCCGAATATGACAGGCTGTCCGCCTTGGTAACCCTTGAAGGCAACTTATTTCAACGTGGCAAAGTTAAGACTCATAAGCTCTAGTCTGCTGTTCCTCCATATGATTTTATAATTTGTGTCCTCTGGGTTTTGTCTCACTTACCAGCGATAATACTCTTGTAATTTACTAACTAAAGTTTCTACTTGTTAGGTTCTGCACACCATATCTTCTAAGCCCATCCTTTTAGCGATAATACACTTAGCGCTTTTCGCTAATTTGGTTGTCCTTCTTTGCATCTTCTGTAGAAGTTCTATATTTTTCTTTAGGTGCGCCCTCCAGACTTGTGTACAATATTCTACGTGTGATCCCGACGTCTTACAAAGAGCGATAAATTTCCTTCTCTTTGCTTGCAGAAATTCTGATAAATCAAAGAACACCATGTGTTGTTCTTGTTCCCTGTTTACATTGCGTGTTGAACTGCATGACTTTCTTCATCCCAGAGTTTTTTTCATCCTGAACATTTCTTTAATCCTTCCCCAGTCTATAAATATTCCTGGGCCGGAATATCAGAAGGAGGGATAGAACTTTTTTTTTCTTGAGGTATTCTGGGATTTTCAGGTTGCATAACAAGCAATTCATCCCTTGAACACACGTTATTACAGGTTAAACCATATGAAAGCGGTGTAGTTGAGGCATCAAAATAACCAAAACGAACGAGTAACCTCCAGTTTCCAACACTTTTTAAACAAGATTTGCAAAAAGCGACGTTACCTTCGCATTGACCTTTACTAGGACAAATTTTAATCTTATTTATTTCTGTTTATCTGTGTTGAATTCTGTTTAATTTGGTTGAATAATCTTCAAGAACGTATTTATTAATGTTTTATTCAAACAAGCTGCTTGGGTATATATTTCATCTACTAAAAAGGTAAACTACGCCGAGTGACGTTTCTGCAGCTGTTAACTAGCTAAAATTTAATGCAGCACTAGTCATTAATAGTTAAATAATTGAATAATAAATGAATGTTAATACAACATCAGTGCAATGATAGTGTTTTGCTCTTTTTAAATGTAATCATCCAAGGTTATTCTTGTTAAATGAATGCGTTGTTTTTGGGGACGCAAATCGAATTTTTGGAAATAGAAATGCTAGGTTGTTTAATCAACATCAAGATGGATAAGGCGATGAAGCTTCCCTGTATCACAACCGCAGTGCTAATGCTAGTGTCATATTGAAAGTCATGTGACAAAGGAAATGCCTGTCCTATCAGCAACATGCTAGCTAATGGGTCTTAAACACAATGAAAGCTCTGAAGGATATAAAGTTTTTTTTCTTTGTACTAGCTCCAAAATTTCATCCTTAAGAAATAATCAATTCATTACACGCGAATCTTATAATAAAGACTTAAGAAGGTTGTTTCTCCAAAACCTCTTTTGCTTCTCATATATTGTAAATTTTTAAGAAGGCATATAAGGTACTTTGGTTCATCAATAGAATCATACGTTCAATATTGAATTTGTCCAACAGTCTTGCTAATTCTTCAACATGCTTTCCCTATGCGGGCCTAGAAGAGCACATTTTCTCAAGGGTTCGAAAATATGCAAAAAAATCTATAAGATTACTATTAAAATCAGAAGGTGCTAAATTTTTTCCACAGGAAATATAAAATGTACCTACAAGGAGATTTTCCTTATCTTATTTATTAAACAAGCGAACTGTGATCTAATTTAAATTTGTTTATAAGCTTTTACATAATAAAATCTTAGATACATTGGCGTATAAAATAAAACTTATTCTGTTCCTTTCACAATTTCGATTGCCCTCTCTTTTCAATCAAATTCAGGACTGGCTAACATAAAGTCAATTACTCAGTTATTTAATTTTGCTGAACTTGCAACTAGGTCATTCCATAAATTTCCCAAATTTCATTCACACTGTAAAAGTTTAACCTTAGCAATTCGGCTTCCTTTAATTCCTGTATAAATAAACTAATCGCCTTTTTTTTTTGCTGTGTTTATTCAGCATCTAAACACTTTCAATAATGATGTGTGTGTGTGTGTATATATATATATATATATATATATATATATATATCATTCTTTTAAATGCACCGTATTATTTGTCTTTTCTGATGGTGTACATAAACATTGTTATTGGAGCATACTCTGAAATGTATATTTTTAATAAAAATAATGAATAAAATATTCTTATGATTTCGTTTTTTTTTTTTTTTTTTTTTTTTTTCTCAAGGTTGAGGAGCAAAGAGCACGGTTTTTCCCCTGGGTTATTTCGGGTTTTTCAGGCCGCATAACATGCATTTTGGCCCCCGTGAACACGTACAATCATGACCCACACACAGCATAGTTATGACATTATATGCAGATGCGCTATATAAACAATAACAGCCAGTTTTCTTACTCAATTTGTTCTTTCCAGCTCACGTTCGTTTACTTTTATTGAAAAGTGTCGGTTTTTCGAGATTGTATTTATATTTTTTGCAAACAGGAATCCTCCTCTGACCACGTCCAGTTGACATTAGATGCACTGACCCATGCTCTGAATTGTCTTAGTACTAGTTCAAAATGTTAGCACTGTTGTTTCTTAATTATATTCTTTGAAACAATTTTTCATGTGGATTTCTTAAATTCGCAGCAAGCTAATAAATTCAAATGCAGTATAAAGTTTTCCCAACCATGGTATTATAGATTCGCGTAATTTTTAGCGTTTTGGAGTGAAAAAAAATTAATAATAATCAAATAAAATTATATATATATTCGAGTTTTGTTTCTTACGAACCTTTCGCATCGCTAGTAAAAAAAAAAAAAAAAAAAAAAAATTCAAATTAAAAATCTAGGCGTTTGTGCTGTTGTTGGCTTCGTTTTATTTATGTTTTCATACTGTATACGTTAGAATAAACAAAAAATACTCGCAGAAACCAAAAATAGATAGATCTTTAATTCAAATTTTAGAATTTACTTTTTATACTATGAGAATGGTCTTACAAGGGTAGATGTAATCTGACTTGTCGATCCGTATGACCTCATGGTCATATAAGGTCACTAATATTACTGTATTTTGTGGTATCACGTGAATTGGAACAGTAATGGGCTACGGCCGTGATTGTTATATTTTTGATGTGTAAACGTCTTTGGCGGCACCTTCTAAATTTCGGACAGTAGCAAAATCAATATGTCACGATTTTGCGACGCGGGAATGACGTCATTTCCACTTTTATTCATTATTAAGCACGTGCTTAATTAGAATTTTAGGAAATTAAAAATAAATAAGGCCTAAGGCCAAAATTTCGTTCCATCCCCGTTTTTTATGACACTCTGGCTTGCCTGTTTTTCCATGGCCATTTTAATCCTGATTTTTCTAATAATATCCTACTTACACGTTTTTTGTAGCAGTCGTTTAAAAATAATCATCAAACTTATGATAATGGAGCTGCTCTTTAAAGAGGTATCCTGCAGGACGTAAGAAAATCTGGTTTACTTACTTACTTACTGCCTTACGAATGAGTTTTGTTTCCTCTACGTTCACGGAGCGCCTTTAATGCTACATCGTAGTTATATATCTGAAAATTTATCAGGTGACGCCATATGGAAAATGCTGTGTAATCAACTGTAGCATTCCGTAGTTATAAGTTAAAAATTATTTTTCTTCTCCCTTCTAAAGCCCGCTGTATCTCGATGTCCTGTACATGCATCATGCGCTTTCCAGAGTTGTGTGGAAGCAGGAAAAAAAGTCGAGCAGAGCTGGAGAGACACAGGCATCTCTCCTAATGCAGATTTTTCTCGCCTCTCCTCTCTGGTACGCTGGATTTCCACGGTTGACGGCATCTACGACGCTTGCACGTGCTAAATTCCCGGCGTCTTATACGCGTGGGCTTGCCAATTTGAGGAGGATTTCATCCTTAATCCAGTAGAATATATGCTTGCATTCCTTTCGACACGCGATATCGTATTGGAATTGAGATTATTTCTCTCTACATTTGGACGATGGGGACGGGGAGACAAAACAAATAGAGATTAGAAATTGAGTCATACCTATGTTATTGATTAGTTCTTAGTTTTACTTAGAAAATAACTTCTGTATTAAAATTATACGTGACTGTTTTATAAAAACATAAATTTTAAACCAGTTAATAATTGAAATCGAGAAATTGTAGCATTTTTAAATTATAAGTGCCACATTGTCCTTGATTTGTGTGAGTACCAGCTTATACAACTTGCACATGCTCCTGTGTGGCAAGGAATCGCACAGCCCCAAAAGATGAACGACCATGTTGGCAGAACTAATTTATCGCGAGGTTCTTCAAGTGCATTAAAACGAAAGATTTGCAAACTTTGTCTGCACATTAATGGCGAGTTTCTGTTCTCTGTCTCTCTCCGGAAAAATTGTTTGCCAAAGCGGTGCCATTGAATTCTCGTTTCCATGGTTTCACTCTTGCTGATTTCTAGGGTTTGTTGCTTCCGGTAAATAGATTAAGCAGCCACGAAGTTCGAGCGTAATATTTTTTTCCTTACAGCTCAGGAATGTGAATAGTGTAGCGTGAACTTCGATCTGTCAGAACTGCCAAGGGTCGCTACGGTAAAATTCAGTTAATTTATGGTGTGTATCATAAACCTGGCAACTTGATTTAATTGCATTAGAATTTATAAAGAAAAGAATAACTAAATAGATTGTTGCCTAGTTTGACCACGCGAGAGACCCTATTAGAAACCTAATTTTCTTGGTAGCTGAGCTATGTATTTAAAAGGAAAAAAAAATCTTTTAAATCATAGGTACCATTTATTAGATGAACAAATCTGAGATGAACCTTTAATATAAAAATGTGTAATAAGCTTGCCACATTTCTCGTTGCAACTGCGATATACAAGTTACGTAAAGCAATTTATTTGCCGGTTTACGATCTTCGTGCTTCTTTATTAAAAATTCTTAGACCAAAAGGAACCATTCATCTGTTTGCGCTTATTTGGATTGGAATTATTCCGTTTTAACTAATGGATAGTGTAAATACCCAGAAAAAATTTACCAACCATATGATGCGCAACAAAACAAAAATTCGAGAGAGGAATTCTTTGGAAGTTTTGCATTTACATATGGACTACTATTGGGACAATATTTCTGTCGTTCAAAAAGCGTGGACCTTATTTGTGTAGCTGTAATAGAATCGAAAGGTTTTTCAATAAGTTATTTTTATCTCCATGACTATTAGTTTTTTTTTTTTTTTTTTTATTGTCAGGATTTGTCTTGGCCATCTACTTTTTCAGTAGACGAGAAGGCGACATCGGAAAATGAGCCAAACAACTCATGAGTGTCAGCTCGTGAAAGTGTACTGCTTCGCTTTTCTGAACACACGTGCTCTTTATTCAGTTATGACCTAGTTTGGAGGCGTTGACTAAAACGAGCTAAAACATGCAAATTGCTAGTTTGACAGAGTATATTAAAATAAATGCCTTTGATCGCATAAGTTTAGCTAGTTTCTGGAATGCTTCTCGTTTGTTAAATGCACACACAGATAAAAACATGTTGGTTTAGGATCGCTATTGACATAAGCATTCATCGTTTTTTTTTCTTTAAAAAAATGGAGGGTCTGTCAGTACATGAAGGAGCAAAATGCAATAACATAACTCATCTTGTTTTTGAAGCGAAACTGCTCAGTAAATAACTGGAAGAAACGTGGCAATGAAAGAAACGCTAAACATGATTACATGGAGAAGATAAAACATTGGCGATAAAATGTTCTTTCCACACTAAACATATCGTGCTTTGGATTTTTTTTTGTTTACTTTGTTTTTCCGGCTTTGAGTGATCTCTTTTCTCTCTTGGAAAATTATCTTAGGAGTTTGTATAAAGGAATGAAAAATGGAGTAAATGAAGTGATAACGAATAAGCATCCATCAGTACATTTTTGTATACTTAAGTTCGTTTTTCTGTTGGTGAGAAGCTTTTACTCTTGTCAGTGAGTTAAACAGAAGTTACGATTAAAAAAAATTGTAGGGGTCGTAACTGAAAGGCAGAAATCCAATTTTACTGCGTTCTTCTTATTACCAAAGGAATTGTGAAAGCTTCAGCTTTTGCGCATGCGCGCAGTAGGCCATAACGTCAAATTGTGTTGCGGTCATCATTCGTCCATATATATTGAATTCCTGGGGTCACTTTAATAAAATTATATTGATGGTTCTGCCTCCGATTTATGGTCAGGGTATTGGATATATGAGTCACGGAGAGGCAGTGTTGAAGCCCTGTCATTGCTGCCATGAAAAGTTCTTATCACTGGGAACTGTTTAAGAACTAGTCAACAATAATAATAAGAATTTCATTGCCCATCTGTGATTTTAAGAATTTTAGAATGCCAATGGAGTTCAGTTCTCGATGTTCTCATGAAACGGTGCATGTGTTGCTAATACATTGGTAATAATTCGAATAAGACGAATGCTCATGGAATATATCGTCAGTTTTATTATTTCAAGCTTTTATGAATTCACGCGGCTGGGCTTTCGAATATAGAACAAACCTATTACACTTACTAATGCGACAAGCACCCGAAAAGCAAGCAAGTATATTCACTATGATAGAACAAAAACTACCAATAGTTGGGGATGTGGGAAATCTCTCCCAATCTTTTTTTTTGTCGAAAGCAAAAACTGAATTTATTTTTTGCAATAAAGTGAAAAAAAAAATACATTCTGTGTTGTAAGGCTGCTGTTCACTGCCATGTTTTCAAGAAGCAGAGGCCGTTTAAATTGCACATATTTGGTGTTTGTTAAATGAACCACACTCAGAGTAGTGTGGCTGAAGAAAATGGAAACCATTTCGTGTAGTTTCCATTGCGTTGGACTATTTATGGCATGATTGTACTTACAGAAATATAAAATTTGTTTAAATGAAACTTAGAGACATTTCAGAGGGAGGAAACTGATTAGGACAATACACACACACACACACACACACACACACACACACACACACACACACACACACACACACACACACAAGATGCATATATATGAATAGAATATATTCGCATAGCATAATGTATGAATGTCTAACTAACTGTGCGGCATGTTCGACTAATGCATTCAAATCAGTGCAGTGTGCTTAAAGCGGGTTCTGACTATAGGAGTTCCTCCTGTTACTTAAGCGTTTACATCGCATCACAATAAGCGAACGCTTTTATAGTAAGGAGTCAAAAAAAAAAAAAAAAAAAAAAAAAAAAGTGGTTCACTCACTGGGCTTCCCCTTCTGGCTCATTTTGTAATGAATAGAACAGGTAGGCCCCCTAAATGTCTTTGATTAGTCTATTCTTTTTCTCCTTACTATAAGCTATATTTCAGCAATCAGCTTGAAAAATTTTGCGTTGCTGATTGACAGTAAGCTTCTCCCATACGGCAAAGGTTGCGAAGGCTACCTTTTTTAGAGGTGATGAAACATCCACCCTATATTATTGATCTCTATTGTGGTATCTCTTTCGCCCCGGATTTTAAGTGAGGCTATGACGTATAAACCACAGTAACGAGGTGGTTTTAAAGAGTTATTCCCTCGAATTTTATACCAAGGAAGTGAACTGCTTGTGCAACATTGTAATTTTATGTAACACCGTATTTCACAAATCGAATTAAACACACATTTCGTACATCTTATTATCTATACATTTCATCTGTTCCAGCTCTTAATATTAAGTATACAGGGGGATTCAGAATTTCATGTTTTAAATTTTACAGTGGGTTCTTGACAACAAAAAGAATCAAAAATTTTAGGCATTTTCGAAACCACTTAATTAAGAAAACACGATATTAAGCGTCACTTGCGGTATCCAGAGAAATGATCAGGGTATTGGATATATGAGTTAATAAAACGACATGATTACTCTGGAATATAGTAAATAAAGTACATTTATGTATAAAAACACACATGACAAAATCGTCATGAATTAGAAAATAAAATTTATTTTAAAAAAAAGTGAAATGCCTGTTGGTTTAGAGGGTATTGCGGCTCATGGTGGAAACTGTCAGGCATTTTAATGATAGCAAGCCTTTTATTCTATGGAACAGTAATGACATTGAATTTAATAAAAATTGTTTTAAAAAAAGGTTGGAATTTAATGTTTAAAGATCCGGCTGTTGTTTTTTTATTTATAGTTCATTATTTTTCTTCCTCTCAATTGGGTTAAATTAAGTCGATTTCAAAAATAGCGTATTTTTATTTTTTATTATTATTTTTTTTCATAACTTGCATATCACTGCGAATGCATCCTTCTCAGCATTCAATTTTAAATAATAGCATCACATGCAGGTATTTTCTGACTTGTACCTCGTCGTATACACAGTAAATGAGGGTAGCAGTATACCCTGTAAATCAATGGCCATTTTATGTTTCTAATGAATTTTATTTTCCCAATTCACACTGATTTCTAGAAGTGGAACTCAACATTATTTCTACCCATAGTCGTTTCATTTTTGCACACAATTTCTCTGATATTGGAAGTGACATAGGGAAACTTATTTTCTTAAAACATTTTTTTTAAACTACGCAAAACTAAGAATATTTTCGATCCCTTTCATTGTCAGGAAAACAATAAAATTTTGACATGCAATTCTAAACCACCCTGTGTATTATTATTATTATTAGCTGTAGGGTGCAAGGAAGCCTAAAGCTTATGCTGCACCAGCCAAAAAAAAATTCCTAAGTTACCCTGAGAGAGAGAGAGAGAGAGAGAGAGAGAGAGAGAGAGAGAGTTAGAAGTACAAGGGAATCACCAAGAAAGAGAAGAATGATGATATCCAGCTCAGGGTGTGCCAAACCCATACTCACCAGATGTGAACCCCTGGGGTTGTATCACCGATGATTCTCAAATGCGGCCATTTTCATTTTTATCGTGCATAATTGGTGGGGGGAGTGAAAACAGTCAGAATAAGTTAATAGAAACAAGTCAAACGAAAGTGCAAGAAGCGTAATGTTGATTACCAAACTCCAGTCATCCACATTAAAATGGTTCTTAAAATTGTGTGGCTTTAGAATCACTGGTCTGTATATCATTTTAAAAATATGCTGTGTGCGCCGTAGCGAACCATCCGGAATAAATTATTGAATGAACGCTTTCACATTCAGCCGATTTTACATGCTCTATACATGTGGGAAGGGCTAAACTTTGAATCCTGTTAGTGGCTAACAGAATTTTCTGTAGGTCTTTTGGATTGCTGCTAAGTAATTTGGGCTCAGATCTAGGTGGTAGCATTTTTTTCACTGAGAACTTCGGTTTTTGTCCTGCAAAACAGACTAGTTGCTCTTGGAATATAGCAAGTAGTAGATAATTACACTGTACCTGTCTTTTGCGGCAAGTGTAGTAAGCTGGCAACGAAATCATCATCTTGGTATGACCATGTAACACACTACGTCGATAGTTTTGTAAATAACCACTTCAGATGCTATTGGTGCCACCTGTTGCTCATTTCGTGTTTTCACTTTTAAACAGTGTGAAGGGAAGCCTGCTCTTTCATATCTCTCTCTCTCTCTCTCTCTCTCTCTCTCTGTGTGTGTGTGTGTGTCTGTGCTTGTAAAAATTTATTTTCGGGCTATTGCAGGCTTCCGTTAAGTCTACAGACTGAACTCTGTTTATCAGACAGCTTCTCATTAATAATAACCATAGATAAATTAATGAAATAACTATATTTATCCGTATGTAATTTTTCTGTAAACTTCACTTATTCAGGATTTGTTCTGACGGATATTTCAAAGGATAACTCTCTACCATATTTAAAATCGAATTCAGAATGGTATTCCTAAACAAATCTTGCATAAAACAAGTTCCGACAGACGCTTCATTGATAACGTGGCAGAATCCAGAATGGTTATTTAACATCCTGTGGACGGATTGAAGCAGACTTTCACCTTGATGGATCAGTGATGAGCAGTAATTGTCGAATTTGAGCTAGAGAACCATGTGCACGTAGAAAAATCTCTCCTCTCATTAAAGGTCAGAGTATGCTGTGAACTGAAACAGATGTAGGAAAGGAAAGGAAAAAACTGACTCGAGTAAATAATACAAAGGTCTTTGAGATAACAGAGGAGGAGAAAAAGCAGTATGTACTGGAACTTAAGAACAAGTTTGAGCTTTTGCAGAGTGCTCAGGACCAAGATATCAACGAGGAATATTACAACTTTCTGAAAGTGATAAAGCCCAAGAAACCTATAGGGAAACAGAAATCCAAAGAAGAAAAAATTAGTCAAGAAACACTTGTCATGATGAACCAAAGACGACAAATGAAGAGCAAGAAAAACACTGACAGGGAGAAAATTGGGTATACTGAGTTATGCAAAGCCATTAGAAAGAGACTCAGAGAGGACATAAGAAGATTTAACACAAGAAAAGTAGAACAAGCATTAAGGGAAAACAAAGGATTTAAATCAGCAGCCATGAGCAGTAATACAGAAAGACAAATGATACTGAAACTGAAGAATAGCGATGGTGTACTTATAAACAGCAGAGAAGGCATAATTCAAATAGCAGAAGACTACTATAGAGAATTATACAAGGAGCGAGGGAATGATACCAGCAGTGGGGAAGATGGATTGCAAAGTAGCAACACATACGACATACCCGATATTCTTCCTGATGAGGTAGAACATGCATTGAAGAAAATGAAGAATCGGAAAGCCCCGGGGGAAGATGAAGTTACTGTAGAGTTGTTAAAATTGGGAGGAAGAGACATAACACAAAAACTGGCAAGGCTCTTCACAAAGTGCATTAGAAAAGGTGTGATGCCTAAGCAGTGGAATAATGCAATCATAGTTTTGCTGCATAAGAAAGGAGATAAATCAGAAATTGGAAATTATAGACCAATTAGCTTGTTATCCCATATCTACAAGTTGTTCACAAGGGTCATTACTAACAGATTAGAAAGAATACTTGATGAGAATCAACCGAAAGAGCAAGCTGGCTTTAGGACAGGATTCTCAACTATGGATCACCTTCACGTAATATCACAGCTAATGGAGAAAGCAAATGAATATAAAACACCATTATGCCTCGCATTTGTAGATTATGAAAAGGCATTTGACTCCATACAGCATAAGGCAATGTTTCGGGCACTGGAAAGACAAGGCATAGATACTCCATATATTATGATTTTGAAGAAAATATATGAGAGTGCTACATCCTTTATTAGACTAGACAAAGACAGTAGCAAATTTAAAATCGAGAAAGGAGTTCGACAGGGAGACACAATATCTCCGAAGCTGTTTACTGCTGCCCTTGAGGAAGCTTTCAGAAGATTAGACTGGTCGCAGAAAGGAGTCAATGTGAACGGAGAGTACCTAAACCATTTACGATTTGCAGATGACGTTGTGGTCATAAGCCACGATCCCAAAGAATTAGAGGAAAATCTTAATCAGTTATGCACAGTTAGTAAGGATTTTGGACTAAAGATGAATATGGCTAAAACAAAAGTAATGATGAACAAGTATGCCACGGAAAGGGAAATAATGATTGAAGGAGCAGTAATTGAAAACGTGGAGTCATATACTTATCTGGGACAAGTTATTAGCTGTAATAATGATAAATGGCTGGAAGTCAAGAGAAGAATAAATTTTGGATGGATAGCATTCAGGAAATATAGTCACATACTGAAGAGCAATATCCCAGTTTGTCTGAAACGTAAAATAATGAATCAATGTATACTCCCCACCATGACTTATGGAAGTGAAACTTGGGCACTCACCAAAAGAATGGAAGAGAAGCTGAGAACTACACAGCGAAGAATGGAACGAATCATATTGGGAATCAGACTGTTAGATAAGAAGAGAAACACATGGATTAGGCAGCAAACTCAAGTAAAGGACATTCTTATCAAAACTAAAAGAACTAAAATGGTCTTGGGCAGGATATAGAGCTCGAAGACATGATGACAGATGGACTAAGAAAATAACAGAATGGCACCCAAGAGGAGCTAGAAGAAAACCTGGAAGACAAAGGCGGAGATGGATAGATGAAATTCATGAGTTTTCGAGTAGTAAATGGATGGCCAGTGTTCAAAACAGAAGGAACTGGAATGTTGCTGGAGAGGCCTTCATCCTGCAGTGGATTGAAAATGGCTGATGATGATGATGTGAACGTACGGTACACACATTTTCGGTACTTTTTGCTTTGAAGCCATTAAAAACGATGGCATTTTGAGACATGCACAATTAATAGCACGCGATATTTTAGCCTATTTTGGACCAGAATTATTCCACAGATTAATTAACGTGATTTACTCGGAAACAATTTTTATGCAGGGTGGTATTATGCTCCATCGAAAATAATGTCAAATCGCTCTTACGGGAAATTTTCACATAAGAGCAATTTATCAGGCTCCGTTTTACAAATCCCCAGCCCGCACTATCGCGTGATATTATTCCATCAGACCTTTGATTTTGAGGATTTCTGAAACACCGTGTTTACAGAAATTTGCCCTGTGGATATTTGATTAACTGTAGATTGAAAATTTACCTTTGTGTTATTTTTCTAAACGCACACACACAATGTTTTTTTCAGTGGTAAAGTTGTTCCTCCTCGCTATAAGAACATCATTAGTGTACAGACAATTTCTTTGAATAATAAAAAAAATCGGCCGTTGCAGTTTTTTTTTTTCCTATAAACTTCTAAAGAAAACTTGCATAAACAAGTAGACTTTCCGCTAGGCAAACTTTAACGACAGTCGTGCAGTTAATTGACGGTATGCATTCCCTAAAAGTACTCGATGTCATATCTAATCATAATATTTAATAATAATTAACATTCTTTTAATATTTAATAATATTGAATTACACACATGCGCACATCAGAGTTATTAAAAAGTCCTTTCCCACTTTTAAAAATTAACTCTAAAACGTTCGTTTCAGAAGTAGAACGATCCGGGATGTTCCGGGACGATCACTTAAATAAGAAGAGTTTACAGAATGGAGAGAATTCAAGAACATCGCCGTATTCAGCAGTCATGCAAGCTTGAGCCACCTGTCGAATCAAGCGCGACTACCTCACGTTTGGCCACTCGGCTGCGGCCCACACCATTGAAGGAAAGTGTCAGCTTTCAGCAACAATTTGTAATTGTCAGAATTTCAGTGAGTCTGTTTTCATCTTGTTGAATATTTCAAAAATATTCTTGGGAAGAATTTTTTTTTTTTTTTTTTAAGTGAAACTTCTTTAGGCGTGCCACAGACGGTTGTACCACTCTACCAGGTACGAGCGAAGCGGCGCCGTACGTAGCAGTAACGAATGAAGCAATGAATACCCCTATAGCGCGGCCACGGTGTAACTCACACGCGTGTCGCGTTTACGTTTTAAATCGCTATATCACAGCTTCTAGCAGTCTGATTTTAAAAACCAAAATATTTCTTTCGTCATTCTCTACCGTATTTAAAAAAAAAAAAAAAATCGACGGAAAACAATTTTTAATTCAACATGTCGAAGACTAATAGTGGGTCTGGTAAGGCGTATAGAGCATGTATGCGTGCAATGCGACCACCGAAACCACCTCCATTGAGTAAAGATCTGGAGAGATCTGTGAAAACCTTGTAATAAACTTGTAAAACAATTGTAAAATATTAAACCACTGTAGGGGTTTTTTTTCTTTTTTTTTTTTCTATCTACATCTACAGCTGATTTTAGAAGAGGTTGATTTCTGGCTCCAGACCCGCTTCCATTTGGTATTATTAAGTTTATATATGAGAAAAATCCATGATGCTATTCGTCAGCTGAGCAGGTATCAGTGTGTGGTAATTACCTGAATTGGATAGCATTTTAATAGACATAAAGAAGAATTTAGATATTGTAAACTGTTTCCCACAACGATGTTTAGCCATTGTGATAACCAATATTCCAGGCTCAAACTTTTTACGGCGGGATTTCGGAGCAGTGGACCATATTGAAGCTGCATAAAGTGGAACGGATGATATGCATTTTTGAATGTTATTGAGAAATTAATTCGGGATTTCCTTTTTCTTCATTTTCGCGGAATTCCTGCCTAATTGCCCACGTGTCCGCAAACGTTTATGCTTAAGCGTTTCAAATTGGTTTTGAAAGCTTAGTTGTCATCACTAAGTCAAGTGGTGCTCCCCCTTTTTTTATTGGTTCCCCCAGTATAATATCAATGTCGTTTTCATTTTTCTTATTCGTAATGGTCATTTGTCAATTTATCTATATTTTTCCTGAAGCCAACATGCCGAAGATATAAGATTGGATTTCGGGAATTTTTCTGTTGACACGTCTAATTTGAGCCTAGCGATTGTTGATCCGAGGTTATGCTGAACTTCATGTCATCTGCTTAGGTTGGGGACATATGTACGGAGGTCCCTGAACGCTAGTTCCACTCCGCCATGGTATTCTGTGATGCTTTGTAGTGCTATGTTTGTGCAATGTCTATGTTTAGTTGCTTCTGATCACTTTGCTACCAGGGAGCAGCGATCACGAGGAAGGCACTCCCCAGTATCCGTCCACGCCACGAGGAGGTGGGCCACAACTATACGCGTAATGTCCAAGATGGACAAAAAAACGCAACCACAAGCAGTAAGTGCAGGTCCTATGGATGCTAGCAGATTCCGCATCACTAGGAGAAGTAAAGAAGGGCATCTGCTTAGGTTAATAATACTGACTTGTTTGGCCAGCAACCGTTCAATAACAGAAGCAAAAAAAATAAGGCCGACGAAACACCACTTGTGAGACTCCCCGGGTTAAAGTAAAACGCTCGTTTAAGTGCTGTTGAACAAGTGCCATGATTTTAAAATTGCTCAGATAATCTGTAGCATCCTGATCCTTCGATCCTGAGTAGGTTCTCAAAAGGTTTAGTGCTGTTTACATAAGATTACCAAAGTCAGATTTAATATTCGCAAATAAGAGATCCAGTTGCAATTTACCGTTTTGAACTTTTATTCTGAATAGAGATCCATTAAATTAGTTCTTGTGGCCTCATGAGTAGCAGAGTATAAGTACAGAGCCTGATACGAAACAGTGTTGTAATAGCATCGGTAATACGATATTTTCAAATGCTTTCAACAGGATACATGTAATTGATACTGGTCGGAATTTTCCAGTTTTTGTTGGGGGGGGGGGGGATTTTAACCTTTAGTACAGTGACTGTGTATGGACTTCATATGGGACAAATTGACAGAATTCTATTCTCAATATATATAAGAGTAAAATGTTCACAAACATATGTATATGCTCCTTGGTCAGCATAGATCTCCGTTCCTACATATCTATGACATGGACTATCTATCTATAAGACGAAGACGGGCAATCTATTTAGCCGTTTGGTATCTGTGTTAGTTATTCTATTCATAGCTGAGATAATAATCGCGTAATTTTAATATTACACATTGCCAATCTGTCCCGAACAATGTTCGCGAAACAATCCATATTTATATATTTGTCAAGAAAGGTTTAATTATTTGATTCCATGATTTTGTCTTAGGGTTATTATAGATGCTCATTCTTTAATGAGTATCTGTTGCC
This sequence comes from Mastigoproctus giganteus, assembly GCF_048544385.1. Classification (NCBI taxonomy): domain Eukaryota; kingdom Metazoa; phylum Arthropoda; class Arachnida; order Uropygi; family Thelyphonidae; genus Mastigoproctus; species Mastigoproctus giganteus. The sequence continues at coordinate 179,104,198 of NC_143578.1, read as the reverse complement.
TTAACATTTTATTCTGATACGTGTCTCCAGTACATACTTGTATTGCTCTGTCTCTCCATCTTCCTAATTTTGATATAAATGGAATTCTGGCAAACACGGCATGGTTTTGTAAAGGGAAAAATCAAGTTTAACTAACCTGGTTATTTTATTATTTTTTTTTTTTCCCGATATAGTTACTCATGAGCTGGATGCAGGAAATAATTCCGATATCATTTGCTTGGATTTCAGCAAAGCACGTGACTCAGTCCTGCAAGGAAGATTACTTTACAAGCTGGAAGATGTTGGAATCAGAAGGAAAAATTCTTAGATGGATTTCAGGATGGCTGTGAGGCAGATTTTTGTGATTAATGGTTATTCTTTAGATTGGGTAAATGTAAGAAGTAGAATCTCCCAATGATCCATATTGGGACCACTGCTGTGTTTGATGCTATATGACATCAACCAAACTATAGAGGGCATTATATGTCAAGATCGGTATAGTAGTTAACGATCAGCACCGAGCGGTGCTTCTTTTTCAGAACGATTCATTATTATTAAATCCGTTTATTATTGTAGAAAATGTTTGTTTTTATACCGACCGGCTAGAAGAGTGTACAAAAAGGCAAGAATAGCAATTATATACAATATTATTTACAAAATGCAATTATTTACAGTATCGTACAAAAGTAAATGTTCAAGTTTGATTTTGTTGCATTTTCACTTGTTTCAGAATATTACGTCTTAGAGTATTGCATCTCGTTCCACCTTCTTTATCCGAATAGTTTCAGCAGGGATGCTCCAGTTCTATATTTGAATTAAGTGTGGTCTTCAGAGAGGCTCTTCACTCTGTATTGCTTGCTTTTTGAGTATTCTGTTGCCAGTGAATTAAAAAGGTTGACTGCGTTGTTTGAAAATAAATTCTTTAGGCAGGAGAGGTTGGACAGTATAGAATGTAACGGCAGGTAGGGGTTGCCGTTACTGCGTCCAGCACGTAGAATACAGATAAATCCCTGAAGACTGGGGGCGTCAATTACACCAGTAAGGATCTGAGAAAAAAGAAGAATATTCCTGGATACTGTGAAATCTCCAGGGATTTATATTTAGATTGATATATAAAAGGCCCGGAGATGGTGAATGGGTTTCCCGTGACGACTCTATTCATCCAACGTATTATCCATTATTCGACTGCCAGTTATCTGTTTACATACGATGACGGAGCTGAAGACCAGATTGGTGATGCGTATATTGCAATTGGCTGTCGGCACAGCTGGACGTATATCCCGACGCCAGTGAATTTGGCGTTGAATAACCCCATCAGTTCTTGTCGAATTGCCCACATCGTCGAGTAATCTTCTTTTAGACGTTTGGGATGGTCAGAAATATGGCAACTGTTTTAATGCAGCAGAATGCAAGGTTTTACAATTGGGGAATAGCAACCCCAAAGTAACTTATACACTTGGTGAGGTTGAACTAAAATCAGTAGAGCAAGAAAGGGATTTGACAGTTGCAATACGGTCGGACATGAAGTTTTCCGAGCAGTGTACACAGTCGGCGAGGTTAATTTTTTTGCCGGTGCAGCAAACGCCTAGAACATACTTGCACCATATACCTTAATACTAATACTGAGTGTTTTCAGGAAATCGTAAATTTTCGGTTTTTTTGATTGCATACTTTTCTGGATTGTTTCACGTTTCTTGTTAATTTGCTGAAATGGGCTTGTCGTTTCTCTTTTAAGATGTGCGGAAATATTAAATGTGTTTTCTCATCACACGTATTTTTATGTGGTTTTTATATTTTCATATAAATAATCTTTCATAATAATACTACAACTAAATATGTACATAGTGTTTTAATTTAACTCTGAAATATAATCAAGAGTTCAGAGGTCTTCGAAAATCTATTGATTATATTAAGAAAAGTTTTTTTTTTTTTATTATTACTGAGCAAAAATGGCGCGGATTTCATGAAATATATATACAGTATATATATATATGTATATATATATATGTATGTGTATATATATATGTGTGTATATATATATATATATATATATATATATATATATATATATATATTAATCCGAATAAAAAATATTTGACGCATTCCTAATATTTTCTCTGAGCACCCCGTTCGTTTTTAATATGTATACATCTTTTACGGCACCTAGTAAATTTCGCACGGTAGTAAAATAATCAATTTGTCACGATTTTGCGACGCGAAATTTCCTTTTCATAACAAAGGAAAACGGGAGAGAAGGAAGTCGGGAGAGGAGATCGCGCAAAGGATCATGGGAATGATCTTGGGTGTGCTCAGCTGGTTGCGGAACACGTTAATGATTCGGGGCATACCACTTAGGCGGGTTTGGGCTAACCATTGCCACCCGTGGCAGAACCCTTTAGTAACCAGAGAAATGGATATCTGGAGGGCAGTGATCTTGGATGTGCCTACAGCAGGCATAAACCAGCACTGAGCACATCAAAGATCATTACATTACATGCGCTTCAGCCTTACCAGTTGAAGTGCATGTAATGTAGGCATTAGTGTACCCGTCTGTGTTACTGAACCGGTTGTATATTTCCATCAAGAGGCGAATCATAAACGTTTTTCTGCAACCAGCTGGGCCGGTCAAGAATATTTGAATCGGTTCGCGATTGGGAGATAAGACTCCAAATTACATGTATGAGTAGAATCATTTGCTTGTCATTCTCATTCAGTTGCACAAGTCCTTGTTATGGTTATCAAATGTTCGCGTTTTTTTGTAATTACACTGAGTCGGTTGAGCGTGGCAAGCTTTAGATCCTCATTCATCTCGCTGTTTGGATGATTGTAAAAGTTTAAAGGGGTCTTCTCGCAGTCGTGTTACAAAGCTGTGCAAGTCATTACCACATGCTTCGTCACGGTCAACGTCGTCGTTGCCTTGATACATCGTCTTACATATTTCAATCGTCTTACGAATGTCCAAGTCCGATTCATACAATTTACGATCTAGTATGAGCTCTTCATTGTCGTCGTAGATCTTGACATATTTCATCTTTGACAGTATCTCTGTTTTCTCATTGCGAAATGGAATGTGCAGCATTACCACCTCGTGCTTGTACTCGTTTAGATCCTGATCCAGTCATAGTTTCGATAGCGTATTATGCGCGGATACTGTCGTTTCTTGCAGATCTCGTAGTGCTGTATGTGTAATTTGCGAACAAAGCATGACAGAGTAACATTATCCAACATGATAGTAACATTGTAACAATACAAATACTTGTATTGTTGCAATCATACTGTTCAACAAATGGCTACAATCAAATGGGTAATTAGGCTATTGCCCTAGCTCTTCCAAACATTAATTCGGTAGAGTGGGGGCGTGTATCCTATTTATTACTAACATTGATTCGCTAGAGTAAATAGCGGGCGTGAGCATAAATTATATCGTTCATGATTTCTGTTCTAGCTGTTCGAAATTTAGTAGGTGTCCTCAAAGATGTTTACACATAAAACATCTTTCATGCGCACAGGGTACACACGCGATTTTTTTTTTTTTTTGCACAAAAAGATACCTATAATTGAAATATTGAAATTCGCAGAAAGAGGTAGACTTTAGTTGCAGTTAATTTTCTGTATAAGCGGACGTTCATTGGAAGTTCTCTGAGAATATTTCTTAGTCGGAGGTACTAAGTTTTCCATTCACAATTCCTGCTTTTCGCTATACGAAACAGACGAATCTCTAGAATACGCGTGGTTTACTGACAGTGCACAAGTTGACTCTGCCTGATTGCCAGTCAGCTGAACCCGATTCTCGACATAAAAATTAAATTGCATTCAGAGCTGCAGTATAAATACTCAAAATTTGTATCTACTTACTCCTTCTAGAAATAAAAACGAATAAATAAACCCAAAAGTTATGTATTTAATAAATAATCTTGAGTGAATGTATAATTGCGTAGAAGTAACATATATCGGTACTAACGACCCCCAGGCGCCCGCTCCTAACTGCAAGTATATTGTCTGTTGAAGTGTGTATTCATTGTCGATTCGCAGGATGTAAAACCCTCCACCTCTGTAGCCTTGAATGAAGAGGACTTCAGAGATTCTTCTAGTCATTAACGGGAATCGAACCCAACGTTCTCGAAACGAGTGGAAGAGGGCGATGTGTCAAGCCAACTAAACTGCCACAGAGGACAGCTTAGAAATAACAAGTGAAAGGTACATAAGTACATTAATATATGCACTTGTGTATCTTTATTAAGGCACAGAATAATATATAGCATATTGCAAAGGGAACGCAAAAACTACCGCTGATGAAAATTGCATACAGCTTTCAAGCTGTGATGTTTTGTCCTGTGTTGATTTGAATTTTATGTATCATTGTAAATTTGTAAATCGGTATTTTGTGCATGGCCATCATTTTAAAATTTTAATCTCAATAAAGGTTTAGCAATTGTATTTTAGCATTTATTTGCGGTTGGAATTAGCAGCAACAAACGCGTGGGTCTTTATACAAATTTACACTGTAAACAGTGGTCGAAATATCCTGTATTAATAATTTTTGTTACTCATCACTTGGTATAATTTTTTTTTATTTTTCCAGAAGGGACCGCAACTTGTTTCTTGTTGAACCTTAAAAAGGTTTAGAGTTTATTGTAGAAGAGCAAAAAAGCGTCAGTTAGCATCTTTTTTTTGTTTTTTTTAATGGCGTACTTCACTTACATCCATTACATCACGGACTTTTATATCCTCTCCCCCATCTCTTTATTGGTAGTGAGCATAAGGATATTAAAGATACCATCTATACCCACCCTGCTGATCCAATTTCCTCTCTTATCTTTGGCTTTAGACTAGAACAGACACGCATCGACGGAATAGTATCCGCCGTAGTTGGGTCTGTTATGTTTATGGGGCTGTTTTACGAGTTATGGCAAGCGGAGTGGATAGCACGCATCTTAATTCTATCGGGAAGAGGTTTATCTCAGGAGATGACTTTGAAGGATGAGGATGTTATAGGAGCTGATCGAGTGATGTTCAGATACTGTAAGAATCTCCTGGTATGTACAACAAATAAAAAGAAAGTTACTCTGTTACTTGGCTTCGGCATGGAAGTTTTTGCTTAGTATGCAGGTGCCGAAACTGCAAACATGCGTTGCATAGAGGTTCGTCGTGCACATCTAATCAACGTGCGTCAGACGTTGCTGTCGTGTTAAACGTTAACACTACTCTTTGCAAGTTGACTAAAACACAAAGTTTTCAGTCGGTTTTCAGAATCTTTGTTCTTTTTGTTGAAAATCACACTGTTCTGATTTAAGACTTTTCTCTGGAGAGACGATGCATTTCTATTTACTATAGTCGAGATACTCCATATTAGATTTTCTCAGTTCGTATTGAATTCTCTTTCCTTGCCTTGCGGAAACGAACATTAGCATTTTTACAGTCTTTGATTTGTAAACTAGAACAAATATCCACAAAACATGGATATTTGTTTTTAAATTAAATATTTTTGATACTACTGAACCTGTTGATATTCATATCAGGAAAAAAGGAAAAAAAAAAAAAAAGATCAGCTAGCGGGAAGTTGCGGCCACGCAAGCTATAACTAAATAAATAAAAAAACTGTTTCAGAAATTCTCATTGTATTTCGGTACACATCTAGTACATACTGTGCTGAAAGCGTAGGAAAGTACAAATCTTCAAGAAATATAACAATTTAAAGGCAGTTTTGTGAGCAATTTGATCCATTGACTCCAGTCCAAAATAGCAAGAGTGCAAACGTGATCTTAATTAACAGATAATGGCTACTGAAAACCATAGCAAGAGAAATATGGTTAAGGATCTGAGCTGGGGAGGGAAAGATCTCATATCAGTATAAAAATGTACCCCCTAATATCTAATTTCATTTTAAACGGCATAGAAAATAGTAAAAGCAAGAGTACAATCAACTTCTGCCCGTCTTATTTATTTGTTTGTTTAGGAAAAGGAAAGGATATAGCCACCCCTGGACAGCATCCAAGTTCTAGGAGGGTAAACACAACTATAACAGATTTAAAACAATACTTTACTATATATATATATATATATATATATATATATATATATATATATATATATATATATATATATATATAGTTATGTATATATATATATAGTTATGTATGTATGTATGTATGTATGTATAAAGTAAAAGATACAGAGGACAGAGATTCAATCAGTAAATTAATTACAGTAGACTAAGACAGAAAAATGTTCAAATAAATGCTGAAAATACATTGTGCACCCAACCAAGAAGAGTACGGGGTGTCGAAGGGTTGCAATAGGTTGCTCGGAACAGGAGAAGTAGCCTAGATCATCCTCTAAAACGGAAGCCCACGAAAAGTGAAGGTGAATTGGAAGGTCTAAAATTGTAAAAACTTTTGATCGGTAGGCCTTGTCCACGCAAATCGCCTCAGGGTTAATATTTAGGTCGTTCAGAAATCCAATCGTGTTTATTGGGAATATCTGACTGAGAGAGCTGATTTGGTTGAGGGCAGGTCGGATCAAAGATGTTTGCTTGTTAGATATTCTTCCGTTATTTTTAAGCAGGATGATGAAGCTATCGATTTTGGGAGCATCTCTCTCTCTCTCTCTCTCTCTCTCTCTCTCTCTCTCTCTCTCTAAGCTTATTTCGGCTTACTATAAGCTTAGAGAGAGCAATTATACTGTCCCATGCAGCGAATGCAATATCGCCCTAGCGATAGTAAGAGGATGTCCTAAAGTCCTATTGAGGGATCCTAGAAGCCAATACTCAAACACCAAGAACTGCTGCAGGTAGGTTGAAGTGGCTGAGGACCATATTTCAGATGCGAAGAGAGCCACAGGTACCACAGAAGTTTAGACAAATTAGTTATTAGCTTGTTATTGCCGAAATCCACCAGCTCCTGTCGAGCTGACTAAAGGGCCGCGAAGAATGTTTCTTGCTTCCTTGAAGTGCTCCTAAAAAGACAGGTTCGAATTCCAGACCAACTCAAGGTCTTCCCGGTTAACGTCAACCGGGAAGATTTTTCGATATTTGGATTCAATTCATTGGTTAAGACCAATGAATTGAAAAAATCCGTTTATCTCAGAGATTTGTTTTGTTGCAGCTCTCTGGACAGAGAGCGCCTGTTCTGGCCGATCCGAATGAATGAAGAGCTTTAGATCGTCGGCGTACGATATCATGTTTTGGAAATTTGCCACAAGAGGTTTGAATGCTACTACAAATAGCGCCGCTGACAAAACGCAATCCCGTGGTATGCCTCTGAAGATAGTAAAGGATCGTGAGACCATTGTGCTCAACAAGGATCCGCCTTTCCTGAAAAAGTTTTCATTGAGTACAGTGAGGATGTTATCGGAGATCTTATCATATGCAGATTTAACGTTAAGAAAAATCATGTCGAGCTGTGCTTTAGAACTGAAAGCTTCCTGTATGTGAAAGAGAGTTTTTAAAAGAGATTTGTGGTAGTAGATCTTCCAGAGACAACGGTGTGAAGATGGCAAGTCTGTGATGGAAACAGTGCTCAATAAGTTCAGTTAGGATTGTCTTTTCAAAAATTTTAAAGAGGAAGATCCCATTGCGGATGAAAATCATTCGCAGTTTTAGGCTTCAAATTCTTTGGATATTAGGGGCCTAAAACTGTAGGTGTGTTAGTAGTTTGGCAGTAGCGTGTCCAAATTTGGGGCATTGAAGATGTTCGCAAAATTTCATTGAATATTTGGGAAAGAATATCCAAAATGAAGATGGGCTTGTTTAATGATAAACAACGAAATCCATTTGGCCTTACGGTAGCTTTGTTTGATAACTCATTAATTACCTTCATCAGCTTCTTCTTCGTAATACTGTAAGTGTTCACTGCTTGGTCAAATCGCGTAATGGCATGGAAGGGGGACCATTAGATTATTCCTATACGTGACTCTTGCCAAAGGCACTGTCGGCCCATTCGATGAAAAGACTTTGATTCATCTTATTATCTTTGGAAAGCATTGAAAAGATTATCTTTATAATGCTTTGTAAATGACCACTTTGAGCAAACTAACCTCTTAGTTGTGTATATATTGTTAGCGAGCCGTTTTTCTTTCATAAAAAAATGCACTTTTTATTTTAAAGCTAATAAAATCGTTTGTGGTTCCAGAACTCTTCCATCTCCTGAAGCTGGTTGCTTATCTAGAAAGGCGGGCTTCAGATCTCTAGAGAACCATAGGTTTGAGTTTCGGGTGTACGAGCCTAGGCGATTTTTTGAGCGAGTACATGATTAGTTCCTTTAGTGGAAGTGGAGGAAAACCATGGAAGAAGACGCATAGAGATCTGGGAGTAACATTTGATACTAAACTTACGTTTAAGTCGCATATTGACCTGATTGTAAAGAAAATGACCTACTTACGTTGGGCAACAAAACAGCACCTCTTGCACGTGAAACAGACTACAACAACCGCATGATGTTTAGAACCACAGTGTATTCGGCCATTTTCTGTGGCGCCTAATTGTGGGCGTCAGCCACCCCTGCCCACATTAGGAGAATATATGCGAGTGAATTCTGGCTGCTAAAGTTGACAAACCATAAGCACCATCTCGCTCAACAGTTCAGGACCACGCAGCTTTCTGAACAGCTTGAACTGCAGCGTTTACCAGACATCATTGCCTGGAAACGATTCAAGCTGTTCAGAAAGCTTTGTGAGTGGCACATCCCGCCATCTGCATTAAGAGGCACCAAATCCTTGAGAATGAAGATCAATAGATTGAAGATGACCGACAAATTTATACCCGCCAGTGCGTTAGAATTAATTCAGTGTCTAGTACATCGGAATTGACTTACTAAGGCTGATAGAAGATCCGAAATATAGGAAACAAACCGCAGTGCGGTTCGCCGAGGCTACTGTTGCCTAGTAGCTGTGTGCATTTCTATCAAGAACTGTGTGTATGCAATTGAATAGTGTATATCTCGCACAAGTTGATTCAGTGGATGTGATGTTAAGATGAAATTTTGTATTACAATTGCCAGGACTCTAGACAGAAATGCAGTGATGAGTAATGCAGTTTATATTTTAGCTTTTCTTGTATATTTTAGCCATTCTTTTATTTTTCATTTTATGGTAATCCCCTGGCATTTTCTGCCGTGAAGGGAATTTATCACTTACCAATGTACACTTATATTTTATATTTGGTAGGACAAATAAAGATATATTTATTAATAGTTAATTTCGTCTTTTAACTGTTCTGAGCGTATTGAAACGAATACCTCCGTGGAGGTGCGGGGTGTTGTCCAAAAAAACCATGCTATTATTTTTAAGGAGAACATTGAAGAAAATCCTTTATTTTCCTATAAATTTCAAGAAGTGGCATCCCGCAAAAACATTACGAAAATCTCAGCCTTTCCGAATTGTCGCCTTCACTGCTGTAATAGTATTAAATATCAGTGGACTTTTTATTCGTATTAAACGTTGTGGTATTGTTAGCTTCAGTGTCACGTTGTCTGTATAAATAAGAGTGAACCGCATATGCTGGAAGAGAAAAGAATTAGCTGAAAGTAATGGTTTTTGTTGGTTGTTTTGGTTTTTCGCTAAAGTAATTAAGACTGAGGTGTTAATGTATTCTGTTTTGGGTTTGCCTTCTTTGTTGGATTAAACACCAGCGTGTCCTTGGCGATCGTGAAACTTCACTAACGCCGTCTTTATGTGTTCGAGACCACGCCTTTTATACACTTTGTAAAAGGACATTATTCATAACTACATCTGTGAAAATAATGGAAGTAGGGCTATGACAAGAAATATTCACTTTAAGCCAACAACAGCTACATTATTGAAGAAAACAAAAGGAATATAGCTAATTTAGAGGAAGTAGAAATGAAACTGAAAAAAAAAAAAATTATTTTATTGCAGAACCTAAAAGGATTGTGCTAGGGACGCCTCTCTTTGCCTGAGACAGCCCCTATTGAAGAGAACCCAGACCTTTCCACAGGAATGGCAGTAAGTTGCAAAGCCGCTCTTCTGTTAAGGAAGGCCTTGAGATAGTGGCTTATCTCATTTCGTTTCACCATTTTGAACTATAGTTCCGTATTCAGATATTGCATCTTTAATTCCTGGCCAGTCCATATTCCTTGAGGCACTTACGAAGCTTAGCACATGCATATAAAGGCAGCTGCTGTAATGGTGCATTATCGCTGAAGGAAGACTGCAGATCCTAAAATCTTCGATTCGTCATGGGAAAGAAATGCCAAGAAAACAGTATGGTAGAAGTTTTCCCAGCGACAAAGGATTGTTTCGCCTATAAAGGATTGAGAAAACTCGGTTTAATAAATAATAACAATATCTGTTTAATAGTTGAATCGTCACATATTAAATTTTATGCTTTTCTGTATATTCTGTTGTTTTTTAACAACAGAATATACAGAAAAGCATAAAATTTAGTAACCAGATCTATTACAGTTACTTTTATTTCATGTATGAAGTTCTGTGCTTATGAAAAGTCTCCTAGTTGTTTTCTCTGCTCACGTTTAGGCCAGATCATAGTAGAGGAATAAAGGAGGAAGGAAAATTTTTACCAGAAAAGTACAGCCTTTTAGCTCTGTATTAAAATTTCTGTTAATCTTTCACTGTGTCTTTAAATTAAATTTATCCACATTAAAAAAAGTCTCTTAAATATTTTAAAATTATACATTGGATTTATTATAATAATGGTATGGCTATAGTTTAGTGTATGAAAGTTACTTCAGAAACAAATTAAGCTTTTGCAACCCTGTTGACAAAGAAAACAAAAAAATTCTGAGCAGTGCAAGTTTTTTCATGATGAATTTCCAAGTACACTATGAATCACTCGGATTTGTGCGGGCGTTTTGCCAAGAATTTTCTAGCTAGTAAGGAGTTACAGTTATATGTGTAGTTAGAATATTTTTAACATTGCTAAAAATTATTGATGTCAAACAACAATGGAAGAGATTTGAGAACAAATCGTTCCTCTATTGAGATTCTTCCTAATCCCATTCAGAGTGTGTGATTTTAAAAGTTCCGTAAAACGGGAGAGTTTTTTGACATGAGGTTGACAAGAATTTGTCATTTTTATGAAAAGCTATCAGAATAAAAGATAAATGGCTCTCAGCCATGGAGATGTGCACGCGACGAGCTTGTCATCCTACAGAAGATAAGCGATCTAGTTGAGCAGGTGGATTACGTCACTCTGCTGGTGACTCAAAGCTTGCGTGTATGGAAGAAGTTGCAAAATTGGAAGTGGTGGATCCTGCAGTACAGAAAACAATTTAGAAGGAGATATCTATATGAAAAGCGGATTTACTGCGCGTTTCTTAAGTACCATATTTAAGGAGGATTAAGGATTATTGTTCTGATTGTCTCCAGCTTTAAGAATTAGGAAATAAAATTCATTTACCAAACTTTCAGTTGGAAAAGTTTTCTTTCTTTGTTGATAAATCCATCAGAGTTCTCGAAGTTTTATTGATTTACTGTAGAGCTCCGCACGCTCTAAGAATCTCTTATTAGTTCAGCTGATGGTCTGTGCTTCCCTCTTACTGGAACTTAGTCGCATGAAACATTATAATAATCTTCAAGATTCAGTCTGTTTCTGACATGAAAAATCTCTTGAATTACTCTGGCGTGTAGTGTTTGTATCTTTGAATTTATCTTTTTGTAGATATGATTTTTTTTTTTTTTTTTTCGCTAAAATGAAGGATTAACGTTTGTATATTTAGCAGGGGGTCATCAATTGACATTCCGCATCCGAACCTCCACTGATTTTCACGTTCTGCGAGTGATCTGAACCGAAGTTAGTTATTTGCGTGAAGCCAAATTGGTTGGGTGGGGCCAGGCCGGCCCTGTCGTAATATTGCTGTTTCGTAAGAAGTAATGAGATCTTCCACAAGCTGCCTGTAGTTGCCGGCTTTAACGTTTCCTACAAAATCAGTCGATACATTTCGATAGACTTTCCACGCTGATTTCTCGCTATCACTAAGGTCACATTCGAACGATTCGTCTTTGAAAAGTTAGTTGCCTTATTTGTGAACCAATGAAAACGACTGCCTTAATCTTCTCTGTACTAAGTCTTGGGAATTTCTGTTGCAAGTATGTAAATGGAGGACCATTCACTTCCAAACCCTTAACGAAATTTTTCATGAGTCCCAGTTTGATTGGTGGAAGCAAAACTACTTAGATCTACCAGAGGTTTAAATCTACGTTCTTTATTCCAGGTGTTAATGATTTTCCTTGAGGCCAACGAAATTCTATTCTAGTAGTGCAATTCTTTGGCACGACTATCCCACTCTCAGGGAGAGCAGCAATACTTAGTGTAACCCGTTTTGTAGTGCTAATAAAATGGCTATTACCTTTAATTTACCACATATCTGCTACTCATACTTCTGATAGTGTACAAATAAGAGGATGTTCTCCATGTTTGCGTATGTTTCTTTTTTGTGGACGGCATATGCAAGAGGTATTGAAGATAGCATATTTCCATTGTGTAATAACTCAGCCTTAAGGCTAACATTAGATGAATCTATAAAATAGTCGCCATTCTTCGGGAGCGTGGCTCATGTCTATTGCTGCCATTAGGCCATCAACATCCTTATAAACAGTGAGTTCACTTTCTGTTTGATGGATTTATCATAGTCTTTATTTCGAGTACAAAATGTTGTCACTTTCACAGAATGATCTAGATTCTAGAAGATTCAACTGTTATAGCCTCGAGACCAAAAACTCTGCCTTATTCTTCGGCAGTTCGAGATACCTGATGAGATCATTAAGCTCACTTTCTGTGATCTTGTGTTGTTCAGAAGAATATAGGTTTTGGAAAAATGGTGTATCCCTTGACGTAAACAGCTGCTGTACTTCTTCGTGTACATTGAGTCGATGTTCATCAGTATCTTCATCAGAGTGTACAGAAAAACGGTCGGGTGGTTCAGAAACATGTAGTGCTTCACCATGAGGCACGGGAAGAATTGCATGTGGTATATTTGTGTACGTCACTGTCCACTTCATTGTCATCCCTTTTCTAATAGGAGGCGCCACACAAGTAACAGTCTGTGACGTAATTTGTTGGCTTCCTCCATAGCATGGGCACTGCGAAAGGCATAAAACGTCCGTTTCGATTCACCCTCGCGTTGACATTTGATGAACAGGTAGTGCAGCATATATGTGGAGCCCAGTTCTTGTCCTGCTTGCCTACTTTCCAAAGTACAAGAAGTAGGCCTTTTTTTATGGCTCGAGTTAAGGGACGCTTTCTTGAAGCTAACGTGACTTCTCCACACTTCTCCACTTCTCCGGACTATTCACACAATTATGGGGCATATTAATCATACACGACACAAATACTGCGCAAAAAAGTAGGAATCTCACAGAAAAACAACCTTTTAACTGAGAAAAAAATCACCCAGTACTTAGCCTCATTCGAGGATTACTGCAACAGAGTTGAAGACACATTCGAGGCGATAGTTGCTGATCACGTGATAAGAGCGTGGTGGTACTGAAACTGATGTTTCCATGCGTTTTTCCGAGAGCTGTAGTTGATAATGTAGAGTAACTGGCTAATATGAAACCCCAACTGTAATTCGAAAACAAGAGCCAATCGACAAATTTAATGTAATTTTCGCGTTCAGTAGAATAAAAATAGTCAAGATTGGGTATTTTCGTAACATTTTACGCGTTGTCCAGTGTTAATTTGTCCTGCAGAGGCACTTAAAAAAAAAAAAAAAAAAAAAAAACATGTATCGAATCCCCTTAGCCCGGAACGAGAATTCTCGAATTGTAAATTGGTTTTCCGAAACTGTTTTTGCCGCATACGCAGTTTCCCGTTTATTAGACGAGGAGGGAAAAAAACATGATAATTGTTGGGCAGTTAGATGAAATATATTGAAGGTGGTCGCGAGGATGTGACTACTTTCCATCTAATTGTGATCATTGCTCTAATTCCCACCCTACCGTTCGTCCTGCGAGAGCACGATCAGTCCTTTCGTGCTCTTGCAGAGTTGGTTGGTTTGAAGCTCATAGCACAGGGATAGCTCGAGGCCACGTTGAATAAACTCAAAAAAGAAGTAGCTTCAGAACTGGCAAGTTGATTTGTTTAGTTTATATAATATAAGTATCCTCCGTGACAATGTAGTGGTTTCGCTACTTGTCATTCGTTTAGGAAGGTTTAGGTTTGATACCCGCGACGACGACGAATGGAGGAATTTCTAACGTCCTCTTGCGTTCCAGGCTGTAGCTAGCCGATCTCAGATAGAGGGAGTAGGGCGTTTCCCCATGAGTTATTCTGAGGTTTTCAGCCCACGCAACATATCCATTAGCCTAACACACACACACACACTTACTTATACGAATATGTTATGCTTGGAAACGGTTAATAATTATCTTAGTGTAAGTGTTTTTATAGGTCTTTTTGATCAACAATTCTAGAGAGATACTTTTTTCAGGTTGTGCTTATTATAACAGATTGTTTGTATCTTCTAATTTTTCAAAAATAACAGCGGTATTATGAGTGACGATTTGGGAAGGGAGGATGAATATCATCTGAGGGAGTGCGTGAATCTTTTTTTTCTTTGATTAAACAGCTACTGCAAACTTGTATATAAGCAAGTTAAATGAGTTTATATCAACGACTTCAAGAAAAGATGTTTATTTCATACAGGACGCTGCCCGTCCCCATTATTCTGCTCTCTAGGAAATTTGTCATCCATAAGCGACGATATTTGGATGAAAAATTTCCCGGAGGTGGGCCAGTCGAATGAGCTACCGAGTTATCAGATTTCACCTAAGCCGGTTTATTCTGAAGTTTTATAAAGGTAAAGAGTATTGTAAAATTTTATTTCTGTTGTCAAATACAGTAATTATTGAGAGATTTTCAAAAATTAATCCAGCTCTGTTTACAAGTGTTTGCCGAAATTAGAAGGTAGGAACTTTAAAAATTTTCCAAAGTGGAGACAAACAGACTCATGTATCTGAGGCTAATACCTGCTATTTTATTAATCTTACTAACCTTTAAATATTATAATTTTTATAAATTTCGTGACATATTATCATGGTTTTCAGATATCGGTTGTTATGTGTTTAAATGGAAGTTTCTTCTTCCGTACTGCTTGGTTGGGCGCCTCCGTAGCCAGGAGCAGCAGTGCGTAGCACACGCTTCTTGATTAGACCCGAGTTCGAGCCCATCACCACCAAATACGGAGGATGCGGAAAGGTCAGGGGATGACCACCGCATATCCCGGAGCAGTATGGCCTTAGTTGCTAATGCTCCTAAGAACCAAATAACAACAACAACTGCTTGGTTGTTCACTTAGACAAAATATATTTATTCGCGCAGTTCGGCATACCTTTGTAAATAAAGGTCACCCGCTGGCTTACGAGAATTAAATAAACTTCGAAACAGCTGTTCTAGTTGTCTCATATTTTTAAATGCATATCAGATTCACTCGCTCAAGTGCTGCTATATAATTTAAATTGATATTAGCAACCTAGGCGGAACCATAGTTAACGTTGGACATAAGACCAAGCTTCAGAGCCGAGTTTTTGGCGTCAATCTTTTGAGGGAGCAGAACATTTCGTGGGATGGAATACTTAACGCAGTAAAGTGCTCCAAATTTATTTTATTCTACTTCTGTATTGACTCCTATCCTCTAATATTATAAGAACAGTAATTTTAATGTATTCAATTCAGTTGTTTCATATACATTAAATGGAAAATGTCTCGGAACTTGTGACCCAACCTGTATATTTGAAATGCACTTGGTAATATTGTTCTTTGTTTTAATAATTTTTGAATAACACAGAGTGAATTCATGATATTTACATACGAACACATGTCAGAGATCAGATTTTTTCCCTACTTTTTGGTTGCCCTCACTTCTCTAATTCTGGCACAATCACCGATGTACATTGAAGGTCAAAGAAATTACATTCGATATATATATATATATATATATATATATATATATATTGAATGTAATTTCGCTATCCCTTCTTTGACCTTCAAATGTACAATAAAACATAAGTACACACATCCATATATCCGATGTACATTGAAGGTCAAAGAAATTACATTCGATATATATATATATATATATATATATATATATATATATATATATATATTGAATGTAATTTCGCTATCCCTTCTTTGACCTTCAAATGTACATCGGATATATGGATGTGTGTACTTATGTTTTATTTTTGAACACGTCATATGTGGTCTTAAAAGAGGGGGGGGGGGGTAGCTTGATTAATTTCTGTTCTTTTTCGGACAGTCAGTAATAATACCGAATGTAGATGAAACAGATTCAACTGTAGAATGGAGAAGCGATTGTTTGTTGCCATGAATTGGTTTAACTTATTTATAATCTAGTTCAATATCGAATTCAGATTTTTTTAACATTAATGTTGGCTAATGAAGACCTGTTTTTATAGCAGGACTTTCACATTTTATAGAACTTCCAAAAATTAAAGAAAATGTAATATTTTCAAAGGCAATGCTCTTGCAACTGTGCCACTAACGTGATGAGTTGCTCCAGTGCTTCTCTACAAATAAGCAATACTTCTCTAAAAGAGAATTATAATTCTACTTATTTGAAGTAGCACGATAATTCCTGAGATGGCCATTTTGGTCTGAACTATTTTCTATAGGAGAACTTACTACCCCTTATATAGTCTCAAAATTAACGTGGCTTTTGGTTGCCTCCTTCGGAATATGCATAGTTTGCTTAAGTCTGTGTATCCCGTCAAAATTGTTTTCTGTCTGTGATCAAGTTTTCTATTACTTCTGTTGCTCTTTTTTTTATAGGTACATTTCAGATAAACTTTTCTTCTCTTCTTGCTGCCATATCTTTGTGTTCTTTTAAAATACAGTTGTGTAAACAGAATTCTCTTGAACATTGTAGGAGGCAGTTATTTCCGTCGACGAAGAAATCCCTACTTTAGTCTAACAGCATCTGCTATTAAATAATTCGTTTATTCTTCCGTGTCCTTCTTCCCTGTTTTCTCGCTCACTTCTCTGTAAGCAAGAAGGGCCTTATTGTGTCAGAATGGACAGTGAAGTAACCACTGTCGCTATCATTGTTAGTGAGACATCCCATAGGACTGGCATTCCTCCAATCTTCGTGACACGGATGGGAAGATCGGTCTCGAGGGATTTAAGTTGATGTCTGTAGTTCAGAAACGGAACTTGCTTGTTCGCTCGACTGTTGATTGCTCCTCCTTGGATGTCTTGTAAATCGTTGTCATGGAAACACTCCGTGTATCCGAGTTTTTATTCTTTCTTTATCTGTGGTCTAGAACTCCAAATACAAATGCAATATACACTAGAAAACTTAGCATATCAAAGAGGTGTAAGATAACATTTACGTCTTTTAAGTGGATCACAGAGATTGCAAAAATAGAACACTATTCCGCAGACAGTAAATAGCTACAGTGTTCAAGGTAAGAGACGAAGAGCAGGGAGAGATTACTTTTTTAGGACAGTAACGTAGGCGATTGGAATGGATAACTTTCATGCATAATCTATATGTTTGGTAAATTGAAGTGGCCTAGCTGATACAACTCCATTTTCATTTTGAATATGCGCTTGATTGTATGTTCAGGAACATTTTCAGTTTAGAAAAAGTGATTTATAGCTTCAGAATATGATAAAGAACACGAACCAAAGCGCAGAACCATTTACGCTACATATATTTATGTGAAAGAATTTTGGAACCTTATATGGTTCCTTCTACCTTGTTAATTTTTCCCCTCTGAATTTGATTTAAATTACGAAAAGAAATATACGATGATTTATCTTATTTCTTAGTTCAGTAGTGCCAAGAATGTGATCGAGTATTCTGTATTTTACACACTACCAATTCTGTGTAAATTGGTGAAGGATTTAATTTTGTGCCATTTTTCGTTTCAGTTTGCGTGCGTAATTTCCACTCACTGTTGGAAGATTTTTATTTATTTATTTATTTTCTTATTTTTTTTTTCATTGTAAGCGTTATTAAACAAACTGTTCCGAACGCTGTGCCATTATTGCTACCACAGTCTCCTGGCATGACCCGTGCTACTCGCGTTTGCTACACCCGATAACAGATGCACGATTTTTGCGTGACATAGAAGACAATTATATGTTCCTCTGTATGTTTTTTATTCCTGTTTTTAACATTACTAGACATGAATAAATTATTTGAATGGGCCGAGAAATGACAGCAAAGACAGATGTAATAACATTGGAAAATGTCTTGCATTTTGGTAACAGTGATTTTAGAGTAACACAGAGACAAACTCAAGGTAGTTGATAATGCAGAGGATATGGGAATAACTGTACTGTCTGGTATAAAATTCTCTGAACAGTATAGACACACTGCTAGGAGAGGCTAGAGAGTTATGTCAGTGCTATACAGTAACGTGCCAGTAGGGATTATTCCATTACATAAATCAATGGCTATGTTATATCTTGAATATTGCGATACAGGTTTGAAGACCTCATTCAGTAAAGATGCGAACCTAATGTATGGCAAGTTTGCTAAACGCACAAAGGGGTGTTATTAAGAGAGAGATTAAAGTTCTGTAAGTTAACGGTTTGGAAACCAAGCATCTGCTTCATGTTTACATAGAGATGTTAGCATTTTAACGCTTAGTCATGGGACTCGCACGAAGACTCAATTCATTCAGTTAAGCGGGTTTCGGACATCCATTGTAGAATGGATGTCCGAAATCAGTCGTTGATACAAATGAGTTATATTTAAAAAATTGTTTAAATCGGGAGTATGCAAATGGTCTATCTCGGTATATGGAAATAAAAATATATCTACTCTTTCTTCTTAAAAAAAAAAAAAAAAGAAAGAAAAAGAAAAGCAGTATACTTCCTAAAAGTAAATAAGCGGTACATTTATAAAAAAAAAAAATGATAAATTGACCTTGCACTGAAACGGGTCCCACTGGTTATAATCATCGCCTTTATCCCCCTCTCCCCAACTGGATGGAAAAGGCCTGAGTTCGGATTCTGTCAGTGACACGAAAAATTTTTAGGAGAATTTTTTTTTTTACAACGTGGCTGAGTTAGGCGGTCTAAGGCGAGGGTTGAATAGTTCATTCTCCCGAAAACTCGGGTTTTTCGCCCAACACATGCAAATTGACCACAGCGTACACGCAATTTACAGACACAATATATCGATGACTCATATCCTTAGTTGCTTTGGCAACTAAGGATATGAGTCATCACATAACACATACTCAAGGTAACATTGGTGTCTAAAGAGATGTTTTGATCTGTATTCGGATTCTTTTTGTATCACTACTTTTTTTTTTTTTTCAAAACAGTATTGATGCATACAAGACCACATATGTTGCTCCTCCACTGCATTTCCTAATTTCCAGGACCACTTTAATACTTGTGGCTCGCAAGACCACCTCTCCTGTCGCCGTTTTGCGTAAGTTGACGAGTGAACCCCTTGTTTCCAAGTTACCCCACCGATCGACAAATCTCAACACTGTAACCTTTAATTCCACTCGTGGAATTGTGCCTGGGTGTCTGTCGTTCAGTTTTCCCAGGCATGTGAACTGGATTTGCATTTTTTTTTTTTTTTTTTTTAAAGCGGGGGATCAGCATTCACATACATTTCGAAATGTACCGAAAGATATTTCATCATTCTGAAAGGCAATTCCAAATTAAGAACAAGCGGCCAGGTTTTGTGAATTACGTTTACTGATATTTAATACCACATTAGCGGTGTGCAGGAATAGGAAGGGACCAAACTTGTAAGTTTATACGCATACCTAATTTTGAACACCGAATTAAATTCTATTATAGAAACATAAATCTTAGAAGTTCATTGTTCCTATCCCATGATGTGTTAGTTTCACCTCATTAATAACGCTGGTAAAATAAATAAATAAATGTTTATACTTTAGAATAGTCTTCATAGAGCCAGGCGAGTTTATAACTGCTAGACATGGCATTTACTGTTATCACTGAACTCCAGCGTTGTTGTGGATTTGTACACCGAAATGCGAAACTTTGTACTTCATGTGATCACTCAGCTATGGTTGTAAGCCATGTGGATGTTGGATAGATCTAGGAACTCATACATTTTCAACAGAGGAAAAAGAGATAGTGCTTTTTCCTCCGTTGCTATGCCCTTGTCAATTTGTGTAAAATTGCTACAACTCTATCACACCAAACTGCAGTACTTTTAAACATGAGGTGAATTGCGTAGTTTTTTTCAATAATCAGTTGAAAAGCTCCACTTCTACATCTGTTCTTCAGGCGTAACTTTACAGCTTCTTACTCATAAATTACATCAGCTATCCATTCAGTGTTAGTGCTCTCGCTTTTCCATCTTTACCTCTCCTGATACAGAGATCAGTCGCCAATCTATCATCACTGCCATACGTTTAGTTTTGATGTCCAACATAAAAACTAAAACTCATGTGCTAAGATGTGAAAATCGATTGGAACCTTGGAGAAAAATTTCCTCTTTACTCTCGCTTTAGCCTGATGCTACTGGCGAAGTTGAAGGGATGCACAGAGTGCCCAGTTGCTTCCTGTTTATCTCTTTACCTTGTAGGGAAACAGTTTTGTTTATTTGAATTAATATAAACATGGGTCTGGATACATTTTGTTTTAATCTATGACTATCGTAATATAATAATTATTATTATTATTAAATGTAAACTTTCACTTACTTTCAATCGGAACATCCAAAAATGAGGGACATACAATGTAATTCAGTTACTATTATCTCTGACGGGTAGCTTTTTTGTCTCTTTTCTCTCTGTATATACTGTATATATATTTCTCCTCACCAACTAGACCTCGCTGGATTAAAGCTATATTTAATCCGTGAATGTCTTTTTTTCCGTACAAATTTCTTTCCTCCTTTTTCGTGTGTTTCACACAAATTATCCCGGTTCTGTGCAGTGATAGAGCAGTTCTGTAGGGCAATCGTCATATTAGTGTTACCCGAGAAGAACCTCATTCATCCAATGTGCATTATGTCTACAAATTACATGTGTTCTCTGGTTAGTTTTGCCGAACAAAAAACGGAGTTTTCGGAAGAAAAGGAAAAAAAAAAAAAAAAAAACTTGCTGTCTTAGCCTGAGACCGACTTAACTAACTCAGCCACGGAGTGTGTGCTGGGGGAGGGTGTTAAAATGAAAGTTCCTTGTGTCATTTACGGGATTCGAACCCGGGCCTTTTTTCACCCGGTATGGGGAAAACGGTAATTATAACCACTATGCTACCGCGAGGACAATTCTATGGGACAATCACTTTTCCAGCCAATTTTCCAGTCTTGAATGCACCGATTGCAAGAGCGATAATAAGTCTAACATATAAAGAGGCACATGACCTTTATGATGTATGCAGCTTGCAAAACTACACGTATCTGTTTTCTATTATAGCACTGTGAATTAAACGAAAAAAAAAAAAAAAAAAAAAAAAAAGACCTGCGTAAAAATTTGATTCTAAAATATTAAGAACGGCAATGGCGTGATTTAATATATTAAAAATTCACTCTAGGCATCTGTTTATATATATATATATATATATATTCACACGGACGTGCACACATATACACAATCAAAGCTCCGGGTTTCGTGAAATAGCGAAAATTAAAAGAGAAAAATCAATAAACTGCGTAGTCCACTGACTCTCAGTACTACCCTTGCGGACTTCGAATTGAGAACCACAGTACTAGCCCAACTGACACACTCAGGAATTTTATTGTACCAAGCTGAAATGAAACAGAGTTATCATTTTGTTTTATTTTGTTTATTCATCCCTCCTCCAAACAAAGCGATACATGCTGCAATACGTTAAATGCGGGTCCGTGTCTCATGTCTTACAGGAATCTGGGTGTGTTGGCCTTCTGGTAATTTATATTTGAATTGTGCGCCATATCCCTTTCAGTAGTATATATTTTGGCGTTGATGTTAGTGTTTTTATGTATAGCGTGAGCTCGTGTGTTTTCGTATTTTACCGTATTTGTTCATGCCTTTTTGCATTGTACTTTTATCCTCCTTCCTATTCTTCACAGCTGCGCTCTCGGTTGTTACTTTTTTTTCTTTCCTCTCTTAAATGATATTGTAGTCTTTCTCTCTCTCAGTTCGCATTCTCCAGATGTCGATATTGATCAAACTGCTACTGGCTGGCTAGCTGGCTGAAGCAAAAGAAAAGAAAATCTGGATTCTCTGTACATCTCAGTAAATTTTCTGTGATCAAACATTGGATGATGGTTTGGAAAGACGTCCCGCTTCTGAGGAAATTGAATAGAAGTCTACATTAGTAGACAGAAGGTTTCCGTTTCCTGAAATAAAAAGTGTGAAAGAAGTTTAGCCAATTCCTTCTTTCGCCCACCCATTCGTGTTTGTTTCTTTCTTTTTTCTCAAACGTGGATTAAAAAAAAAAAAGATTATATATCCTTCTTGATATACGAACAGCTCCAACAATGCTAAAGATGCTCAGATCATTTGTCAGATAGTGAAAGAACTTCGAACATGGAAACCATTAATTACAAATGTACGATGCTACATGGAACTCTGAGCACATGCTGGCAGCTTGCTGTCTCTGAGTCTTTACTGGATGCAGGAAGT